>NC_083599.1:50692214-51317214 GCF_020882245.1 Rhopalosiphum padi
ATTTCGGCCGAGTAAAAATCAACATTAATCAAAAATTCAAATAATACCTTAAAATGATAGTAGGTATCTAAATATTTCAAAAACTTGATATTGTCACTAATTGTGGACATTCACACAATTTCTCAAAATATTTAATTTAAAGAAAGTTATGTCTTGATATTATATTGTTTCTCGCTTTCATTTTATTAACGCATATACTCGTAATATTGCAAATTTAGCGTTTAGAAGGAAATTAGTTTTACTTTAATAATTTTAATATTGTATAGTGACTTTTATAGTTACTGTTATTAATATATTAGAATTTGCTGGATTCTTAACTTGATCTTAAGAGGACATTATACTCTACTAATGTACATCATAGCAAATTTCCATTCAACAGAATACATTTTATGATATTAGCTTTAATATTGGAGTAAAATTACTTATTATCAAACTTAAGGTAAGAATATTTTCTTTTTGTAATGGTGACCCTCAAGTTTACTAATTTTAGGTACGTGACCCTACTAAAAAAAATAAATATTACCTAGGTTATTTTTATATATTATTATCAATATATAGTTACCTAATTATAGTTTACAAACACCACAAGTCCGCGACTCATAGGTTGGGAAACACTTCCCTAGATAATATGCTTAGCTTTAAGTTTGATAACAAGCAATTTTACTCCAATATTGATGTTAACATCAGCATACAATTGATTCTGCTGAACTCAAATTTACTATGAAGTACCATATATTATATATGGTAGTAAGACAGAGACAATACATGCTGGTATAACGTCCTCTTAATGTAATATAATTACGTTTTCAGTTGTATTTATTTTTTTATACATATATTATACTATATATTATTGTAGGGCTTAGGACTTCATACTCTAAAAAACTTTAAAATAAACATTATAAAAGTATATTTGTAATAAATTATAATAATATTTGTAGATATGATACATAAATAGATAAATTTGATTAATTATCTGAGATAATTATTTTCCTTTCTTCATATTTGTTTTCATCTTACATTGAGTTTTAGTCTAAAACAAAAATTGAATACATTTGTACATTTTTAATATAATACTAATTACATTTAACTATTAGATATTTTCTCAAGTTGGGAATTAAAAACTTGCCCATCCATATAAATACATATATATACAATTATCAAATATGTAATTATAAAATAAATAATGGTCAAATATGTACTTATAAATGAAAAATAGTCAAATATGCAAAATGCAAATTATGCAACTATAAATTTTAAATATAAACTCGAATTGCTATGAAACAAATTTCTATATTACTTAGCTATGTTTTTAATGATTATTTAAAAACATGCAAACTCCTAGAAGTCTCGAGACCTAATTATTTGTAACGACTGTTTTTTTATTTATACATATATATTATATATTGTTATAATTGTTAAGCTGTATTAATTTAAATACTGTAACTTGGTAGATATTAAAAAAAAAAAAAGAAAAAAATATTTGTCATCACCACACTAAGGAAGTAAAAAGCTTCGATTTTTAACTTTAGGGGTGGCTTCTGGAAGAAAGTTGAATCTAGTTGATACTTTAGATGGACAAAAAGAACAAATGTTCAATACCTACTTTTTAAAATAACCAGAAAAACAAAAATATTATATCACGTGTATAGATATTATTAGATATATCTACTTGAAATTATATGATATAATTTTCTAAATATTTAATTATTTTTAAACTATTTTTAGGCATTTAAAATTTAAAGTTTTATCATATCTATTGAAAAATATTAAAAATATGTATATACGATTTTTTTTGTATTCGTTTGAATTTGTTAAACTCATAAAAATTTTCAAACCATTTTATAGTTGAAAATTTATAAAATGCTCAATTTTTATTGCTAAGGATTGAAGATTTAATACAATGTCTAGGTTAGTTCATAATGTATTTTTATATTTACACACAGGAAGGCATTTTAAAATCCAATGTTTTTGGCAAAAATTAACTTATCCTACCGTATTACTTAAAGTAAAATAAATAAATTTTATAGTAATATATAGTAATGTACCTATTATAAAATACAGACTGATGACTATCTATGCTTAGAAATGTTTTTCGTTCATATTGATTTATTATTAAATACAAATAATTTAACTTACACAATTACAGCAACTTACTCTTCAATGACGAGGTAAACTCGGCATCTACTGTACAGCAGAGTTGTTACCTACTTTTCTCCTTTTTATTATTATTATTATTATTATTATCATTATTATTACTACTATCAAACGGCCCCCTCTTTTCAGTTAAGTTCAAATGACTACGTTCAATTGTCCTAAATTGATGTATAACAATTTAATAAAATTAGTTTGTATAGGTGTAATGGCGTTTTTAAAAATAAATAATAATAACTAAATATTTTCTTTTCTAACAAATAAAATTCGACTGTTATAATGTTAATAAATGATGGATAGCACAGTTATGACATACTGTTAACAATCTCAATTTTCCCAGTGGCAAACAATATATATATATAACGGTTCTCGACTATTATGATGTCCATAACAAAATGTCCAAAAATATTTTAAATCTACTATAGAAACAGAATACAACGTGGACCTTCTCAATTATGCTCTCTAGTTCTTACTATGTATACCTATAGTGAAATGTTGAAATGTTTAGTCACAGTAGATATTTTCATATTACAATTTATCGCTGAATAGAAATTCAACAATATAAACAGTTTGAATAAAACTGAACTCTAAACAAATTTTTCCAACTATGTGCGGATACCCCTCCACCGCACTAAATATTGTTCTTTTTGTGTTAATTGTTTTTTATTTTTTATTACACTGTAAGCGTAGTTTATTTGTACTTGACAGTTGCCAAGAAAAACCTTGAGTATATGTATTATATATATATTTTTATATCCATTATTGCGTTAACAAAATAATATATATATTGTAGTTCAGTGAATATTTCATATATAGAATAGAGGAAATCGAAATAATGAATTCAAACAAATGCACTGCCGCACTGGTGGTAAAGAAATGTTTATTCATATAAATAAACGTGTGCGCATCGTATCGTTACAAACCAAAGAATAAGAAACGTGAAATAAAAACGAATAATTCACATTTGTGTCGACGATTGACGGTGTTATACAGCTCTAATTCTCTAAGTAGTATACTATAATAGTCTCTTGAAACTAAGAATTATAAAATGTTATCATAGCCTATACAGTTTAAATTATAAACTTCATAATAAATTACTATAATAGGTATAGGTACTATACTATAATATATATAAATATATATGTGTGTATACAAAAAACAAACTAAGAAGTTGTGAAAAAGTATTTACAGTGATTTCTTTTTAAGTTAAGTTAGTTCCCACGAGACTACTGAATAATACTATACATATATAGTTATATAAATTATTGTTATATTCAGGTGGTTTGTAGAACTTATAACTTTAAGGTGAAGAATAATGTAAAACGCTGTTGACTTCACGTGGTAAGTAGTAATGCATTTTGTTAACTACAAATGTATTTCAATATAAGTAAATGAATGAATAAAAATATTATATACCTATTTCTTATTAAACATATTTGTAGATAATTTGCATTTAATATTTTAAATTAATTATTACTATATGTGGTAATAATCATTGTATTTATTTTTCTAATACTAAACAATAAAAATAAATACCGAACTTAAAAAAAAAACAAATATACGATACAAAATTATGTATAACCATTGATTTTAATAATATTATATTAACTTTACAGTTTACGATAGTTTTTTTTTACAGTTTTTGATAATATTAACGTATTGAATGTGAATGAATTCTAAATTCTAATGCTACATAACGGTGTTTCTTGAAAATTTAACTCAATAAAAAACTATCTATGATCGTGGGTGGGATGCGATGATCCGATTTCCGGAGCGGGCCTATATCCTAAATAGTAACAATAATAATAATAATAATAATAATAATAATGTACATACTATAATATATACATCGTATACTTCTTTGTATAACATAATTTACGCACTGTCGCTCAAATATCGGCATACTGACGCGCATTTGTTTTGCATATAGTGTTTTTAAGTTTATGTCGACGATAATTATTTTCGAGTAGATAGTAGCTCGTTTTTTGATCCGATTACCTCATTATTGTTATATTGACGTAGATTGTTCTTAAGAAAGATAATTTCTTGATTTTCTCACATTTCCATTGTATGGTTTGTAAGAAAATTCACGAAAAACCATTCCATTTTACGGTCCAGCCGTTTTTCGTAAAATCTATTTTTTGTAATAATTAAAAAAATTCTATTGCTAGAGCCTGCAGGTAGGTAGCTCTCGCCAATTATTTATAATATCTTAGTGTGATATACAAATAGGATTTAATTTGTGCCTTTAGCAAGACCTATAGGAATTTTGAATAGTTAGCAATATTAACATTTTTACCCCTTTCTAATATATTATTATAGTATAGTAAATAAGCATATCCATATAGGTATAAAACGTACATTACACATGCGGTAGATGCGCTCTTACATCGGATGATAATATTATTTTAATTATATTTTGAAACACACGGGACAGCGAGCTTCCCGTCTCGCGTCGGCTCAGCGTAGTTGTCCCGTACAGTCGCCGCAGCAGTTGACGACCATAAGGTTGGGCTAGCACAGCAGCAGCGTGTCGCGTATACCCCATGTGGCCGTCCGGCCAGCGATTGCCAACGACTCGCGGCCCGACCGCAGGCGCACATGGGGCCCTCGCTAACCCGCCACTCGGGCTGCGTGCTGCACATTATACGTGGGCCGAGTACCGGCGGCGGGATAGGGCGGAAAGTCCTGGGGTGGTGGGTTTATATATAGCCGAGCACCGGTGCGATGTGTCTGCGGGTACACGGGGGGGTAGGGCGGTAAAGCCATCCGCGTGACTGCTGCGGAGGAGAGTACAACGCGAGCATTTATACGACGACGACGACGACGACGGCGGTGGCGACGAGGAAGAGGACGATTATGAGGTGGTGGATGACGTGGCGGCGAGGTGGAGGTATATAGAGGATGAGGATTTTTTTGCGTACGCGACGCAATGACGATAGTAGAGGGACGAGGAGCGGACGAATATATATATACATACATATACATACATATACGCACGCGCGCGCACGCTCGCACGCGCGCGTGTGTGTGTGTAGGGAGCGAAGGGACGCTTCTGGCCTGGACCACCACCACCACCACCGTCATCGTCGCTGCTTCACGCGGATGGCACGCGCGCGAGTGAGCTTTCCCCCCCCCCCCCTCGCTCCGATGTTCATCGTTTCGCTGCGCCACACCTATAATCCCCTTCCACCCCTCGAAGCGCTTGCCACCCCGGCGCACATCTACACTTCGTCCACCCGCACCAGCGATACACTAAATCAGCGTTGCCTGCACCGGCTTCGGTCGTTATGATTATTTTTCTTGTTGCCGTCGCTGTTATTATTATTATTATTATTATTGTTTGCGACACGCACACACAGACTGACACACACACAATAGTTGTGTCGTCGATGTGTGTGTGTGTGTGTGGATTGTATATACACGTACATATTGCGCGTATGTGAGCGACGACGTAAATAATATTGTATTATACACCGCCACGTCGCGTCGGTGAGACACGTGGCCACGCGCCGAGCTCGGTAAGGACTAGGAAGGTAATACGCTCGCAGTGCGCTGTATATTTCACTATATAGTATGAATTATGTTTTCTAGTATTACAAGGGCTGTAAAAACCTGAACTATTTTAATTAATAAGTTGTCCCTCCGCCCTCATCCGCCAATTTGATGTTTTACTTTTACATTACGTTTTATTGTTATTATTATTATTTTTTTAAACCCTCGTTGAAATGTCAACCTCAACATTATAATATATTAACATTATATATTATGGTCTTATAAATAATATAAGATATTGTGCATATATTTAAAGGTAGCTGATCACATTAATATTGTACATATTATTTTGTTGATTTTAATATTATAAACGATCAATGAAGTAGGTATAAGTATAACACGCGCCGCGCCGTTCCAATCCAGTAGTTCTGCAGTAGGCGTATTGAAAGGTTTGTATAATATATTATCCTGAATACATTACATGCTATATAAAATAATATATAACAATAGGCAGTTGGTTTTAAACTGATGTATTAATTAATTTATATTGCTATTATGTACATTAGTAGTACTATAAGTATTTATTTTCACTATAAACACAAATAATTTGCTTGGACTTCCTGCTTCTAGAAAAACACATACCATTGTTGTTTTAAAGCAAGTGGATGAACATTAATACCTTATTATACTTATATGAATGTAAACTTATTTACTAATACACTTCTCAAATTAGTACTGCACACTTCCGATTCGCACTACTCACTAAGGAATAGGGCTGAATACCAAAATTAGAAACCGTAAGTAATAGTATTTTATGGGTCTGATGATATTAATTTTAATTAATTTATTTTCGACTATATTATTATATTTTATTATAGGTCACTGAATGTTCTCAGAATAGTGCAATTATACACCAACCTACAAACTGTTGATTTGCTATTGTGGCAAATCAAATTAAGTTGATCAGAATTCAGGCTAACGTGAAATTTCGGAAGTTCCGGTCCAACGACCAATTGGCTGTATTTATATTTATTGGTACAGATAAAACGTAGGTAAACGTTTTATAATTTAAACGTTTATAGTGTTATCCTGCACCCCGTGTAAACGCTTATATCAAGTTATTTGATCTAAACGTGCAGATGGCGCCGATAAACCAAAATTGCAGACTCGTATCTAATCATCGTAAATATACTATATTAAGTACCTTTTAAATTATAAGAATTTCACAAACAAAGTGGTTAAAATAATACTAAATAAATAGCATACGAACAATGTCTTATATTTATAAGAAACATGTATTAATATACAGCTATTTAATGTACCTGTTAAAAAAATGTTATAATGTACATACGTGTATCACTTCGATCGGTACTTATATTATATAGGTACTGCAAGTTTTAGTTTAATTATTGGTAGAACATGCCGGAATATAATGATTATCAATTAAGGTTAATAGTCATCTATAATAATATATTATAGTATTATACTGAACCGACGAATTAACTATGATTTTCTTTTTAAGTTACTTATAAGTCACGTAGGTAGCGACGAATAGTTCTACTCGCAGCAGGTAGCAAATATTATGGTTATATATAAGAACAACTGACGTTTATACATATTTTTAATAAATTATATTTCGTAATGATGTATCGTGTCCATTACATAGGTACATAAAAGTATAAATTATTAATGTACCTAGTACCTACCAATCTGCAGTTTTTGAAATTGCCGAATGAGCCAAAACTTTCAAATGATAAAATAATTAGTAATTTATGCTGCTACTGGCGATTTTTAAACAACAATAAATAATATATATTTTATGTTATGCATTTATAATACTTTATTATAGTATATGATTATTTATAAAACCACTTTAATTGTACCTATTTTGTATCCATATAAATGTGTTACGTGTATTGTGATTATAATATTTTAATATTTTTTTTTCAATGTTTTTAGAATGGTTTTACGATCGGTCGTGCAATCATTGTTATTTTAATACATCATATGGTATAGGTATATGTTCAAAAATAGTAATGAGTATACTGCATGGTCGGATGTATATCTAATCGCATATAATATTTTATAAAATATTACACTCTTCGTCGCTGTTGGTGTCATATTCTTGACTCAACCGTTACGGCAGTGAATACTCAGAATCCATTACATATACTGTCTAGCAGCACCCACCTCGGTCGTTTTTGATGTCGTTGTTGTTGGAAATAACAAAGACTACAGTGGCTTAAGTCATAAAAAATATACGTGGATGTTGAATACATTCGTGTACCTATTATAATATATTATATACAGGTGTATTGGTACATTTATATACATATATATATATATATATACATTTCGTATATACATAAACACATTTTTTATCATAAAGTGGTAGAATGCTTATATATAAAATGTATATACACTATACATACGAATATATATATATATATTTATATAGGTATATTATATTATAA
Source organism: Rhopalosiphum padi (assembly GCF_020882245.1). Classification (NCBI taxonomy): domain Eukaryota; kingdom Metazoa; phylum Arthropoda; class Insecta; order Hemiptera; family Aphididae; genus Rhopalosiphum; species Rhopalosiphum padi. The sequence continues at coordinate 50,700,335 of NC_083599.1, forward strand.
TGCTTACTTAAATTTATTCAGCCAAATGTCAACTTAATATTTTTAGTTATTACTTATTATATTAGGAACGTATATATTATATTATTATATTATTATATAATAATATATATACTATAGCACCGATGCGAAACGAAATGTTATTAATATCTGTGTTTCGTTTAAATCTCATACACTCGTACCTATAAATTATAATTTTAATAATGTAATTTGAAAAACATATGTTGATAAAAGGATAATACGATTTTTTTTCATCTTCGAACCACAATGAAGATGATTTTACTATACCTACATTACTATGTAGTTATACGACTATACAAGTACTTCATAATAATTGTAATGCATATAATAGTACACAACTACAGCTTTTAAGATACTTCAAGTAAAATGTTTATAAAATTGATTATATTTCTATAACCAAATGTAAATAAAAAGAAAATCATTTTTATTTTTTAACTTAAAACTCATTAAAGATACAAAAATGTATCTTAATTATTATAAAATATAATAAAGGTAACAGGAAATTTCATAATTCCATTGAGTTTCACTATAAATAATTAATATGAATCCTCGTAACGCAAAAAGTTTATTTACTAAATATAAATACTTCGCACGTCGATATATTAACGGATTATAAAAATACATATTAATTTCTCAGAAATCTCTTAAATCCTATAAATAAGAGGTAAGTATAAGGTACATACACATAAATATAAACCTAGCTATTTATTTATTCATTTTTGATAACTCGAACCCTTAATTATGATTACGATTTATTTTTATTTTCCTGCGGGTATCTGAATAAGCAAGATTTTACACTAGATGAATAATAATAATTCGTTAAAAACTCGTTTGTTGGCTGACTCTAATTTAATGTAAATATATATGAATTGCGATTTGGTTAGTTTAATGCAGAACAGTATTACAATGGTTGGAACCAATTTTAAATACAAGGCCGATAAACAATAATGGCCAATAATGGTTTGTTGGTAGCAATAATGTTCAGACAACTTTTACTACGTGACGTGATACAGTATGATAGCATACAAGTGATCATCGAAGCGAGTCAAGAATCACGAGTACAGCAGGAGGCGTGACACGGACACGAACACGTCACCCAGAGCATCGTGACGGCCGCTGCCAATCACGAACAGTTGCCACCATGTTTTAAGGTACTATTTTAACTGCTTCCAATAAATTTAAAAGAAATTCAAATTTTTCGAACAAAAGTTTATAGAACATAAAATACAAATATAACTTTTACTTGATTTTATTAGGCATCACGCACGCGATTTGGTCAGAATTGCGTTATAAACTGTTGTACTTATACTTTTTGTATTATTTTCCTATTGGATTTACTAGTATATATTGGTTTGGTGCAATATGTAATAACTAATAAATGAGATTCAACTATTCAAGAACTAACTAAAAGGGCTTAAATTATAAATTAATACTAACATATGGTTATAGTATTTACAAATATTCACTACGCATAAACATTGCAGGAAATATGTAAAGTCGAATAGCTAATTTCTATTCGGCTTACAAAATATAAATTTTTTTTACAAATTATATTCTTTACATACTTACTTGAAAAATAATCAAATTATATGGTTAAACTTCAATATTTTAGCTTTTCAATGAGATGAAAAAGAAAGGATATATTGATTTTACAATAATGTGTACTTTATATTTTTTTTATGAATTTCTTGTTTGGAAACTTTTTCCAAGAAGCTAAAAAACTTACAGTTGTATGCGGTACTTCTATACTCGTAGTTATGTAAATTAAACACAGGTGGTACATTATAATACGTAGTATAGTGTAAAAAGCATAATTTATATTGCAACATTGTACTTTTAAGCGGCTTCCATAGGTATATATTTGAACATTAAAGAGTATAAACATCTATAAGTTTCAAATCTCAAATGTACCTATATAATTGAGTTAAAGTAAAAAATATAATAATAATAAATTAATTAATTGTTATAAAATATAAATCAAAATTAAAAATGTTATTATTTTATTTAATATACCTACTTAGGTACTTATAATATTATATACTAATTACAAATTATTTGTATATTATCTTTAAAGAACATCACTTCACACACAGATGTATATAATATTTATAAATATTGGTACTTATTTTTTAATGAGATGGTTAACTCAACAAAAATATAGTAGAACAATTATTTTGTAAACATTCTTTTACTTTAACTATAACTACCTACAGCATTATACTTAATTTCAAACTGTTGAAAAACTTTTAAATATAACATATAAAAATACAAGTAAGTCAACGAGAATTACAACCCCTCTTCACTCAATTGCATTCTTTGGGCACGTGATAGGAATATTTATGCATAATAAAATGCGGCAGATTTTAATTATACAAATTAATAATCAAATCTGGAATGTAATGACAGTAAAATGTTGTTCAATATTTGAGTGTATTTTTATAATTGAAATAACATATATAACACACTTCAGGGAGGCCGATAGCTTGATACTAGTAAAAGCTTATGTACCAATAGCTTATTATTATGTCCTTATTTGAAAATATTACGCTTAATCAAATTCAAACCACCCACGCCTTTTTCAGTAATGTGAAAAAATATAATACATCAATAGATTTGAAAGAAAATATTATTATTTTGTTACTCGAATAGTCTGCAGTAGGTACATATTTTTCATTTGATGATTAATGACCTTATTGGCAACAACACATTTGATCACAATAATAAACCTTCTTGTAAGAAGCTTATCGAACAATTGCGAACTCTACTGGAAATGTATCCCTTATTCTTCTTTAACTATTGTTAGCAAAAACTAGATCATGTGGTAGGTAGAAATTACGATAACATGTTATAAATGTACAATAATATTTGTTTGAATCCCAATGGAGATTTTTATATAAAATGACCAAAACATGAATATCGAGAACGCTACAGGTAGTCTTGAAATTGTCAAAAGTACATTAATCTCTTCCGCTTACGATTGACCAAGATTATAGAAAATGCCATTTACCTGACTGAAATGGTCGTTATTGTGATTTTAAGGGACATTCAACAGGGATTAAATAATAAGAGTATTGTGTATGGTGTGTTGGATGTGTTGTGCTTGAAAAATTATACAATGAAAATGTAGGTATTGGTATTATATTAATATTATATTGTTATATTGAGTCAATCTGGAGCCTGGAACCAGCTGTGTATACGGCTATTGAATTTTCACTTTAAGCCCATACTGGCTACACGCTTGAATTATATATAACAGATAATATTTTGTTTAATATAAATTTATAAAATGTAACTACATGATACAAATATTAGTACCGCTCAAAACTGTTGTCCCGTATTTAGCCAGTTACAGATATTTGAAAAAAAACGTGTGACTTCATAATTTTGCCGCCGTCTCGTACTTCAAATACGTTAATACGTAATATTATTACTATTAGCAGTTATTTAGCGTCGTATAAAAGGTTATATCTCATTCATAGACGTGCGCAGACTTGAATTTCAGAGAGTGTACAATGTTTTTTGGCCTTTAATTATTTTTAAGATAGTTTCAATTTTAATTCGTACTTTTGTTTAACATTTTATATCATAATACATTTTTCCACATACATTTAAAATATTTTAGAATCTATCTTATATTTTAAAAAATATACATTATTTTATTATATTAACATTATTTTTAATATAAGCACTTTGTTTTGGATTTCAATCCATTTTTTTTATACTAACCTACGCCATTCATTTTCTATGTCTAAGTAATATTATAAATTTATCATGTTTATTTATTGTTATGATTTTGTGTACAATTAATATATTTAAGCTTGTGATAATATTTTAATAGATTAAGTATTGAATGTAGGCAGTAACATTAGAGTGTGTGTTGTATTTAGACTTATTTGCTCACCAATCGTTATTATGAGTTAGTATTGATAGAATCAGAATAAAAATTACCAGGATAAATAATCCACGAAAAAATAAAATCCGGGACCAAAGGAATAAAAATCCCAGAAATAAAGTATTTCGACAAACAATACAAAATATTTTTAAAAAAGAGATAAGCTGCAAGTGAGTACCGTTTTGCTGTACACTGTTACTCGTTACTCTAATAGGTGTATTAAATTTGAATTCAATGATATATCATTGTATACGAAAATCGATTCTTTGCAAAGACGATCTGTCTGCCTAGGTATTATATTTCATGACAACATGTTTTAGATTCTGAGTGGAGCGATGAATGTAATGAGTCTATAATGATGTGTTTTTTTTACTGTTACGACTTTTTGGGCAGTAAAAATGCTTCGGTTTTAATGTTGGGAGGTGGTTTAAGATAGCAAATTGGATCTTGTTAAAAAAAATCCCTGTAATTATCTCATTAGTCGATAAAAATAAAAGTAGTAAAAAGTTTAAATCTTCAACAAGTATTTATATTTTTATTTTTGTAAATGGTATAATGTGTATTTTAATATCATATTTTGACTGTTTTTGAGATATTTATAAATTATTGAAATTTTCGATATTAATTAATTTTTTTTTAATTGTCAATAAAAATATTTTTACTCGTTCAAAAACTACGGAGTGTAATACAAGATTTCTTATAAGTTGTCATTAATGCATTTAATAGAAAAGTTGATCGTAAATCTATAAACAATTTATCATTTCATCGTATTATATTCACCCGTATTCATATTTATAAAAAAATATTTAAAATACACAGGTACAATTTTTTTTTTATATTTTTGAAGTTCAAATTTACAAACTACAAGTATTTTGTAGTGAAAATGTATAAAATCTTTAATATTTATAGCTAAGGTTTGAAAGTTTAGTTCAATAATCCTCATAAGTATAGTTCATATGGTAAAATAAAATAATAAAAATATATACATACATAATTAATTTTTATAGATATTTGGAGTTAAAATTCGAATGAAATCACATATTTAAACAACGAATAATAATGTTAATTATTTTATTATAATTTAAAAACATTATAGGTGAGGACTTAAAAAATGTACGTTGTATTACATCTTCTAATTTAATCAATGACATTTTCAAAATACATATATAGATTATTTATTTTGAGATATTACCTATATATACCATTCACTCGGTTCTACGGTAAGGTGGTATTAATTCATAAGTTAATAACAATAATATAATATAAAATATATTATATATTTTGTTTATTATCACAGAAATTAAATATTATAATCATATAATAAATGCAATATTTTTGGTAAAAATTAAATCAACCTACAGTGGTACTACTGGTATTACTATTTACTAATAGTAAAATAAATTATTTTAATAGCGATATCAAAAATAGTGGTATTTAAGTTAATACATCTATCATGTGACTCACTCGACAATAATACGACAATATACAACAGAGCGATAGCCACTTGTCCACCCTTTTAGTTTAATTATATAATGAACGTATTGTAAAACATAATATGCAATAAAAAAAATAAAGGTCTAAATCAATAAATTGAGTATTAGTTAGGTATTATAATTTATAAGTGTTTAAACAACGGAAGTCGTAATGTAACGTACTCTGTACACGTAACCGACAAAATTATGACATAATACTATTACATACATACGTATATTTTTCAAATGATTGTCGTTTGCTAAAATATAATCGCTGTAAACATTTTTTAATAGTATCTCCGTTTTTATCTCACTTTATATTACATTTTATGATGTACTTATGTTTTTGAGTGTTATGGTTCTTTAAGTTATTTAGTTGTATTCTTTTTTCATTATTTTTTTTTATATCATTATATAATGTGATCTTGAGAACAAAAATATTATAGTTTATATATTGTATACCTATGTATATATCGTGTTGGAAATGTTTAATACTTGAAGAATTTTGGATAATTCATTTTATTTTTGAATATTACAAAAGATAAAATATAGTATTATTTATTTTCTGTTCGTATACAATGAAAATAAAATATAACCATATAAAGGTGAATAACTATAGTACCTGATAACTAATATCTAGTATCATCGGCAGTTTTCGGAAAGTTCACTTGAAATTTGAATTCATTTGCATTTACGTAAAGAATGAAGTAGTGCATATTCAATTTTTTTAAGGTACACGTTTATGTTCACGTTCTTAAACACTAAACACGTTTATTTAAATCATTATTTTATAAATCTTTTATAAAAATGTAGTAAAGTGCAAATTAATTTAGAAAATAGTTGTTTTTTGAATTAATATAATATTATGTAATAAATTAAAATGTATATAATAATAAGTAAAATACTATTAATAAATATATTACTTATTATAGTTTTATATATATATATATATACATTATTTAGTTAGATTATCTATTTTATAATAAAATACTATAAATACTTATTAATAACTGTATGGTAAAGACTAATGACTAATGGGGTACCAAATTTATTGAAATCAGAGCCTAATTAAATCGTTTTAAATAAATTTATTTGATAAAATATAATGAATTTCTAATAGAAATTATCTAACATATAATGTCTCTACATACGTAGAAAATATACTACGTTTAATAGCCCGAATTGAACGAATGGCCCAAACGACATATTTTTAAAATTGTTTAAACATTTATAAACAATTTTAAAAATTGTGTATAGATAAAATGTTGACAAAATAACATGATAATATTTAATAATATCATGTATATTTAAAAAAATAAATTTCATCTGAACGACGTACAAATCTTTCAAATTCTTTAAAAATATGAATTTCATTCATGTTCATGATCTATATTTGATATATAATAGTGATGAGTGACGTTTACTTGTCGTTCACAAAATATCAATGTGAACACATTTTTTTTAAACGCTGAATCATTGACTTACACTATTGATTACTATCTATAACTATTATACTTATTTTTATAGTCTGTGTGACTGTGTTTCTATATCCATGTACATTTAGCCGTATGCATATATATCGATTTAAATACAGTTTAAAAAACTATTTAGATATACATATATGGCTATGACACTTGTAGCTTAAGTAGATAAATAAGTTATTGTAAATCAGTTATCAATAATGGTTACAGGTTTAGAGAATGCATTGTTTTCGATCGAGCGCGTGTACTCGTATAATACGTATTACCTGTATAGTATACATATATACAGTATATATATATGTAAGTATACATATAACATATTATTATACTAAAAAAAAAAATAATAATTAAAGGTATACTAGAATCAAAAATTCATTTCTATGAAATTGAACATTTTTATTAAAACATTAAACGATTGTAAACAATTTAAAATATACATTAAATTACATTAAATATACATTTGCATTACATAAAAACCTGACAAAAAGATCGATGAAGAATCGTCAGACATTTTTACGATTAATTATAAATATAATAAAACACAATTAATTGTTGAACCATATTTCTGAATTTAATGTAGTATAGTATAGTTATAATTCCGTTTATGTTTCGTACAACTTCGACTATTTTTTAAACGTTTGTTTAGTCATTCGTAATTCAATTATATTTGAACCAATACAGTTTTACTTAGAACTCATTGCAGCTTAGTGCTCAGTTATAGTTACTAAAATATATATCAGTTATCAGCTGTCATATCAAGCCAATAAATGCCAACGATATTATAAGGTTAAAATTGGCAGGTCATATTTTTATTAAACTGGGCCCAGTGGTCCACATGGTGTAATATGTCACGTACTACGTAGTACATTAGTGATGCCAATATTTTTTTCTCGTTTTGATTTATTATACCTAATGGTTAATCTGTACCTATGTCAGTTGTCACGATGGCGTGACAACTATATTATATGATATAATATTATGTAGCTACATACTACATAGCTAGGCACCTATAATATACAGTACTTGCAATATACTCCAAGCCTAAACCCTTAAGGTAAAGATACTATAATGCATAAAATATATTTTAATTTATTAATTCCATGTAAAGTTGTATTGTATTCAATACAACTAAATGATAGTTAATATTTGATTTAATTTAATAAAATGACACTGCTCGAAATAAATCATATCATCATTGTATACCTAACATTATATATTATGTATATTATTTACGAGTATACACCTTTAAATTTTTGATAACAACTGATATTCGAGTTTAGAGTAGTTCAGCTATAGAAGAAAAAAATACCACTATTTTTTAACGGCGAAAAGTAATGACTATGGAGGGAATGCAGATAGCCTAGATATACCTACGAGTATATGCAAAATAATTGTCACGTGTCAATATTGGTGATCAAAGTTACCTCATATTTTACACAACTCGTTTTACTTGTATTATACGAACTTTCATCATATGATGTAAATATTAAATAACATAGTTACACGACTATGTAGGTATATTTATTATTTGGTAAGTACCTATATATTTATGTGTTATAGCTCATTACACCTATATATATAGCTATGTATCCTCGATTGTTCATTCAATGGTAATAATAAAAATGCGTATTTTCTTCCGCGCGTGGACTTATAAAATTATAAATAATGCATTTTTTATTTTCGTTTAACCATATCATATACCACAAACCTGCTGCGGACTGTTTATACATTATAACTCATTACAAAAAAAAAAAAACAAAAAAAAAAAACATGATTTAAAATTGTAATTTGTATTTAACGTCTTAGACGACCGTTTTCATGATGCTATTGTTTAACTACGACCCTATGCCTTCGAATGACTAATGAGCAATATTTTGTTTTGAAGTACACTTATAGTGTTACAGAAATATTAAGTAGTGTAGTTTATATTTTAATAATGTTTTGATCCTTACAAGTTGTACGCACTTCAATAAATGTACCTATTAATAGTGAATATACGTTTATTAATATTAAATTTTAGTTTAATAAGATATATTCCTTAAAATAAACTCGCAACTCATTGAAAACTTTATTGTATAGATTTTTTACATAGAACAAAGAAAGATTTTAAGAGCAATTCAGTTGACCCAATATTTTTGTTAAAATTTAACTAAAAATACAATTGTTTATATAATTATACTCTATAATTTTTTTAATATCTTCGAAACCATTATGACATTTGAAAGTTCACAAGTTGTATAATATATACGTATATACTATTATACCATCTTTATATATTTTAGTCAGTTTTCAACCTATTTAAAGGTATAATTATTTATTTATACACATCATATTATAGTCTATAGATATTGAATTGACATTTTTTCAAATTTTTATAAAACTAAAAAGTAGATTTGTTTCACTTTCGATTTAAAATAAAGGTAAAAATAAAAATAATCTAATTTATTTAATTATAAAAAGAGTTTATAATTAATTAGATTTGTTTGGTCTTTGGCCAAGGATGAAGTATAATATATACATTATAGTTATATTTCGTATCAAATTAAATCGCGAGAACTGGGACTGGGAAGTTAAGTATTTATTGTAATTGTATACCGCTAATATATTTAATTAATTTCCATTATATTTATACTGCGTTACGCATTTTCTTATCGGTGACTATAAGGTTTCCATTCTTGCAACTATCGATATGCGTATGATACAACTTTTATTTTAACTGAAATTCTGCTGCGACAAATACCTATTTACACCTAACCATTATATTTTTATTTAATTTTTGTTTTGTCTTGCATTAATATTTAATAATTGCAGCATCAATTAACAAAACCTTCATCACACAATAATTATAATGGACATTTATTATGATAGATTTTCATATTGACGTCCGACCAAATCAGTGAGTTATAGTAAGATACTTTCAATCAGTATTTAGATGATACAAATACATTTTTCAGAAGCATCTTGAGAGTATATCTTAAGTTACATTTAAAATACAATAATTTTTATGTCAGTCTTTAAATATAATTTTATACTTTTATACATATACAATGAAATTATCATTCAAATATTATGATCTTTAGTAATAATATCTATAAATTTATGATATATAGATCATAGCATAACAAAATAAAATAAAAATACAGGCTTAATGGGTAAATATATAATATATAGGTATATAATTATGTTTACAAAAACTAATATATATAGCAATAACTTATTGTAGTTAAAAAGTATCTAATATTTTGTATCTAAAACTTGGATACAGATTTTTTTTTAGAAAGTATCATTAGATACTGTATCTTAGATACATCACAGCACTGATCCCACTCCTTACTATAGTGACTATAATACCGATTTCGATAAATATAGTACTATATACGTATATGATATACGTAAGTTTTTTTTTCTCCCCAAAAACTAAAATATACGAACAATACTGTTTCGGCTGGAAAAAAAAAATACGTTTTCGTTTTTTCGTATAAGCAATTGTACCTGTATATTATTATATGCATATACACAATAAAGGTGCCGGCCTCCCGCGCGTTTAAAACCTTTATATAATATTATTATATTATAATATACCAAACGATGTTCCAACGTTTTATACTCAGGTATGCGCGCGTATAATATTCATATATATATATTATATTAACATAATATATTATATTTATGTATTAAAATACGCTATTATTATTATTATTATTTAAAATATGTTCCGTGTAATGTATTACTACAGCAGTTATTATAATATGTATATATTATGTATACACGAGAAGAAATATGAAAGAGAAGACAGTGATGAAAAAAAGAATAAATCTACGTATTGAAGACAAACGTATATATAAAAAATATAATATTATATATTAGAAAGGAACCGAGTCGGCGGCGGTAATAATATAATACGCGCGTCGTGTACACACACGTACGCGAGCGAGTATATTTAATGTATATATATATATATATATATATATATACATACACCTATGTGATGGAAAAAAATATTTAAATGAGAGGATTTAAAAAAATATATATATATATATGCGTATATGTATAATACCGTCGTATATGCGAGTATATACTGGAATATTATACATGCATATATACACATACACATACATGCATATATATATATATATTATACTGTACATAGCGGCACTCAGCAGGATGTCTGTGCGCTGCCACGCAGTGACTCGCCGCGCGCGTTTCTACGTGTGTGTGTGTGTGTGTGTATATGGAAAAAACCCATCCCGTTCGCGGCTATCTCTCGCCACATAGAGACGGAATCCTATACTGCCGCCGCCGAAGACCAGTAACACGACTGCATTGGCTATATTATATTATTATACACGAGCGGCGGTCGCGGCGGCTGCGGCTGCGGTGGCGGAGGCGGTCGAACGGGATTCCCGCTGTGAGCGCGCTGCAAAAGTCTGCCGGCACACCGCCGCGCGATACCGGCGGCGTCGCGGCGTCGGCGTCGTCCCGCGCGCTGATTTATCACACTAAACCGAAGCTGACGACTGTTGTTGTTGTTGTTGTTGTTGTTTCACTTATCCCCTTATTATATTATATTGGAGTGTATGGTATGTATGTATGTATGGTGTACACGTAATATCATATTGTATATATAGGTAGGTAGGTAAGGTACCTATATTATTATTGCCATCTCTGCGTGCGACCTTCTCCGCGCAGCACCGCCGTATCGTCGTCGGTCGCTCTCGCATCAGCACCTCTTGACGGACGACGGACCGCGCGAGCGATGGATATCTGTACGAAATATCTCTCTAAAATACACGCGATTTAATATTTATCGCGTACGCGTTTTTAACTCCGTATACCCGGTCGCCGTCGCCGTCGCCGCTGCGCGATACCGCATATTATATATACATATATGTATACGCGGGTATACACCGCATGAATATAATACTCGGCCGGCCAATCTATCGTCGGTTATCAGAGACGTACCTTTATATGTATAATATACATAAATATTATATTTTGTTGGAGCTGACAGTTCGGTTTTAGTGGTGTTTATGTGTGTGTGTGTGTGTATGTGTTCAGTGCCCGTTTATATTCCTCTTTATATAAACGGATCCCACGATGTATAATAATATATACATAATATACGTATATAGAGGTACATATTATACACTTTAGGTAGGTATAACGCTGCACATGTCTGAAGACCATTGTGCATTGGTTAGGTAAGGTTGGTATGTATGTGTATATATATATATATATATATATAGCTGCAGGTATATATATATATATATATATACGTATATAATGCAGGTTTTGTCCACTTGCAGTACAGGTCATAATATTTCACAAACTTGTAACCTCAACGAAAAATAATATTATGTATAATACGGAATTTATATATAAATATAATAAGTATATAAGTATACTGAGCGCATTATATACGGATACCTAAAAATACGCGTCTTTAGCAGTATACCTGTCTATATATATGTAAGTGTACTTCAGCTGATACTGTATATATATATATATATATACATAATTGATCATATCTGTATTATATATAGATTCTACGATAGAAGTATTTGGAGCCCGGGAGTAATATAAAATTAGTGAAATGAATAAAGAAACACCGCCCCTCCAAATCGAAATCATGTTTATCGTCTATAATATATGGATAATATTATTACTATACATATTAAGTACCTATATGATATGTTTTGTTCGAGATACAGACGTAAAGCAATAACTGCAATAATAACATCATAATAATACTGAAAAATGCGTATTTATAGGTAAATATATTACATAGGTACTGCATAATTATGTATATTTTATTCATTTGAATTGTAATCTGTACATTATATAGGTATACACTATACATTATATATATAGTAGGGGATTTTGAATTCTGTTTTATATGTCTTTGGCTATATCTTAATTATTCAGTAGATCATCCGGTACATATATACACAGGATGGTAAATAGGCTCTGTCATCGTGATGTGCTAAGCGAACGGTGCCCATGCAGGGCAAGAGTCACCATTTGGCATTTGCCCCCTCCGCATATCCGGTGCTGCATGTCTACATGCTTATAAATAATATGTATATATAAAATAAACTCATACCTATGTATAATATGTTGTATATAGAAGGGATGTACCGGATAAACTATTTTTAAATCTCTGAAAATCGCTTGACGTAACCTGACGTTTAGAACGTTTGAATGACTTTTGCTTTATTATATATACAGAACTAAACTTTTGTATACCTATAACCTTATAAACTTTTTTAGGGAATACGATAAAATTTCCGCGATTTGACTAATTTAAATAATAGTGTGAAGGGTTGACATCACTTAATAATATGATAAGTGATTTTACACGCAATATATACATTTATAATATTAAGTTATTATTTATAACTAATAGGAAATAACTAATGAAATAAGATAACAAAAAAATTAAAAATTAAGAATAAAAATGAACATAAATATATACATTAAAAGTAAATTAATAAATATTATAAATTATTTATTTAACAAAAATATTTTAAATATTATAAAATGTATATCATCGCACAATACATTATTATAGTTTAAGTACCTATATATATATAATAATTATACTATTATATATTATAGTTGCATATTCCATGTATACATTTTAAATAAGGCTAATGTACAGGTAATTTATTCATATAGGTATATATTACGATATATAATATAATAAAATTATATTTGTTATTTGTGTATTTTAAATATTTATAACTACCTAAATATCACTGTTATACCTAATTGTATATTATTTCACAATATTAAGACATTTATACAAATAGTGATATTGGATATAATATATATTATGCTGTTTATGGGTGTAACACTATAATAGTTATTAAATAATATGTGTAAGTTATTACACTTATCAAGGTTTCTTTTATTAAGATTTGAAGAATTTGTTATTGCAGGGTGTACTAAAACAAAGCTCAGATTTAATAGTATATAGATGTCTTTTCTTGCGATTAATATGATAAAAATTTAATTTTTATCTAATTTAAATAAATTTGTTTCGTACCATATTACTCATATTGTAATGAATAACTAATTTATTTTTATTTTTTTCTCTTTTCTTCGAAATGTACATTTTCGCTAATCGTTGGCAATATTTTATTACTCTGATTGTAAATTGTGTTTGTTTACCTACTAAAGCATCATTAAAAATATGACATATTTTTATACATTGTCGTCAAAATTATTTCGTTTGTAATCATTGTAATCGGAATAATACTGTAGATTATTATGTAGTTTTTTCAAATTCCGTTTTGAATTTTGGAAAAGGAACAATTAATTTAATTTTTTTACAGGTAAGTTATTATTAATAAAGAATACCTACTTAAAACTAAATAAAGAAATTTTTTAAGAAATTTTTTTTATAGTTTATATTCGCTAAGTTGATCGGATAATAGACAATTCTTTGTAATATAGCTTATATAAACTATATGTCTATATTAGGTACAATAGTTATATAATATAATAGGTACCTATATATCTTGTCCAGTAGATCCTCGTTTCATTCGAGATTAATTATTTAATTTAGTATATAGTTATGTATAACAAGTAAGGTACCTATATATACATCGCATTATAGTATAATTGATTTAAATAATTTATATTTTTTAACGAGTACATGTATACAAATTATTACTATAACTATTATATACCTTTAAATATTGTTTGTATTTATAATTTATGTTAATTACAAGTCGACTTATATCTATAAAATATGATATATATTTTATATGCCTAATATAAATATAGGATATTTATAAATGATATATTTACGGAGAGGAAAAGAATGGTATTTAAATGTATGAAGATCCCATATTATATATACCTGTAGGTGTAACAATAAACAGTAAAGATAGATCGGGCTGGAGGTCTTCACGAGTGTACCAAACCGGCAGCTACGGGTTGCACACATAGGTATAGTTCATGAGAGAGAATGAGAGTCGGTGAGATAGATGAGAGAGATAGTGACAATGAAGAAGAGAGGGATAGAGTGAGTGAGAGAGAGACAGAACGAGAGTGAATGAAAGGGAGGCGATAACCAAAGGACGACAACGACCACGGTGGTGGTTTTAGAAGAGTAGAGAGTGGCGGCGGTGGCGAAAATCGATTGCCGCCGACGGGGTAGCCAGGTGTTTAGCAGTGGTGTGAACGTGCGCGAGTGTGTGTGTGCATGTGGCGTCGTCGTCATTGGCGTTAACGTCGGAGGTGGGATTAATATATTATTACAATAATATATATATATAATATGTGCATGTGCATATGTGTACCTATATATATGTATATAAGTACTGCTCATAATAATCTATATATAGCGTATATTATATATGCACACACTGTATATGTACATGGTTAGGGCATTTTATTACTTGTACATTACGAACTCGTCTATATTGTATATAGGGGTAAAAAATATCGCGTAAAACAGTATAAGTATTAGAGGGGTTTGTCCCCCATCGTACACACATAAATACGAGTATAGCCGCGAATAAGTATACAAGTATAACATATAATATACGTACTTATACCCAGATACGCCACATTACGTATTTCTAAATCAATTCGGTAATACCTACGAGCACGCAACATAGACGACATCTATATAGGGAATTATAGGGATATTATATACCTTTATATATACGCAAATTAAATTTAACGTGTGTATAAATGTCTAACTATCATCATATATGAATATTTCGCTGTTCGACCGCAACGTGACAACGTGTTAAAAAGTATACTTTTACCTATACCTCTATATATATACAATGGTGACGGATAGATCTCTATCTTCGCACTTCGCTCCTTCGTCTCATTGTACATTGGTAGAGGTATACATAATACTATATATTATGTGCTGCATGTGCACAAGTAAAGTGTAATCGCAGAAATAAAATATAGATACTTATAACAATGTGTATACCTACTATATACCTATATAATGTTATTATATTGTAATAGCGTTTTCGAGTGGTTCTCTCGAATAAACACGCGGTATATATAATATAATAATATTATTATATGGTCGGGCCGTACTCGCCAGGAACCTATTACAATAATAATAATATTATAATATCTGCGGAGCGTATGTGTAGATGTATATAGGGTTTATACACTATATTATGCACTCGTGTTATACAAACACGCCGCGTATACACAAATATAAATATTAAATTATTATAAAAAAATATTATGATATGTATTATTCGCAGTGTAATCAGAATCGTCTCCTATCGTATA
The DNA here is from genome assembly GCF_020882245.1 of Rhopalosiphum padi. Taxonomy (NCBI): domain Eukaryota; kingdom Metazoa; phylum Arthropoda; class Insecta; order Hemiptera; family Aphididae; genus Rhopalosiphum; species Rhopalosiphum padi. The sequence continues at coordinate 50,716,474 of NC_083599.1, forward strand.
CGATTAAATAAAAAAATGATATATTATGTATTGTGTATTAACGTATAAATCGTAAGTGTTATACGTGGTGAATGCTGTCTACGTAGTTAAACGTTACTACACATTATATTGACGAGTATATTATTATTATTATTATTATTATATATAGGTACACATCATGACGACGACGATGACGGCGTAATTGTATACAATATAATGTACGTGCGTAGGTAGTCCATTGATTTATAACAATTAAAAGATAATGTAACGTGTCGTGCGGCAGTTTATATATTATTATTTTCATTCGGTAAGTTTGCTGGGGAAAAAAAAAAGCGCCGCCACCACCAACACGGTGGGTATTGACAAAAGAGCGTGTCGTGTTGATTTCCGAGCGCGCGCGCGGAGATAATAGACGGGTCCGGTTCGCGCGCGCGGCATGCACGTACCACACACAACCGAAATCGAACTTTTCAACCGCCGCGCACACAACAAAGCTCGGCGGCGGGAAGGTACGGAGTGTTGTCTTTCGGACGGGCTCCGAGGGGATGGTAAGCGGGGAAATAGGGGTGGGGCATGTCGGTTGTGCGCGGTTCGGGTGGCTGGCAGGTCGTCGGGCGCGGGGCCCGGGCGGCCACCACCGCCGTCGGTTAGGCTGTGCGGACGGACGGACGAACTGTGCGCGCGTAACGGACGGACGGACGGACGGACGGACGGACGGTCGACGACGGGTGACGGCACGGGCGGAGGTGAGGCTCCATTTTTGTCACGTGACCACCACACGGTGGGCGGTCGTAAGCGGCGTTGGCCACGCCCACTACGCGATGCCGAGCACATGCGTGCGAGGCCCCGTCCCGCCGCCCCGACCTGACCCACAGCGTCACCGTCGTCGTCGTCGTCGTCGCCGCCGCCGCCGCCGCCGTCGTATCCACCGCCACATCGCAAACCGTTCGCGCGCGCACTCTGTACGCCCGCCGCCGTCGTGAACACGGGCCCGCCGACACTACACGACACAGCCGGTCCGTCGTCCAGTTTAGTATTCGACTCGTCGTGTGTTGCGCGCGCTCGTACGTTGCGATCTTCGTCGTGTGGAAAAATATTAATAATAATATCAACAACGCGCGCGCGTTTACGTGACTGTGTGATTTTCGCGTGTGAGTACTACGCGCGCGTGTGTTTTTTTTTTCGGTCCGACCGCATTTATTAATATCGTATATACGGCAGCAGACGGTACAGTCGTTTTACCCGCGGTCCGTTAGTCTCTCGTGTGTTCAAGACGCACGTCACACCGCGTACGTACGTGTGTGTGTGTTTGTGAGTTCGTGTGTGCGAGCGCGTGGTGTTTCCGCGTGCCGGTCAAAGTTTTTTCCCTCCCGGCACCAAGAGATCCGACGGGAAGAGACGAGATATAGCGGCCACCGGACCAGCGAGACCGCGCAACCACGACCGTCACACCGGGGTACGACTAACAACTTAGTCATACCCGCGTACTCGACGACCACCGGTGTGGTGTGCCCCCTGATCTCTGTATATTCTGCTGCTGCGACGACCACCACGACGAGATACGCCGCATCGGACAGGGCACGTCGTACACCGCACGTTTTTGCGCGCCGAAATGCGACGTCCCGATCAGCTGGCGTGCAGCAGCAGCACTATTAGCAGCAGCACCGGCAGCAGCAGAAACAGCAACAGCAGCAGCGTATCGAGCAGCACAAGCAGTAGTGGCCACCGCCGTTATCGTACCGTCGTCGCCGCCGCCACCGACGCCGCCGTCGTAGTAGTTAATACGCCGCTTTGCGAAAGATAATAACCGCCGCGCCGCCGCCGTCGCTGTCGTCGTCGTCGATCATTCTGTTTATTATCATTTTTCAATAAAAATATAGATTACCTCTACTGCCACACGCACACACATATAATATATATATATGCTATATATGCACGAGTGTGCCGCCGTTCGTTTTGTATACATGTTTTTTGATTTTTTTTTTAAAAGTATTTCTTTTTCCTGTTGAAACCCGTCTATACGACAGCGATCAGCAACTGCAGCTGCAGTGTATCACAATCGCGTTGACAATTATATATCTGTGTATATTATAATATACCTAATACGGTCTTAATGTTCACTTAACGTACCTACATACCTATATTTGCAATTATTTTTGTATTATACCGTCGTTCACGCTGTTTTGTCGTTGATATAATATACCAATACTGCAACGTATAATATATTTCGAATAAGCTTAAATTAAAAAAAAATAGTTCTCAATATCGCGTGTTAACTGGTTGCAGTGATCTTATATACACAACAACTATAATAGTAATAGTTTTAAACGGTCTGCTGTTGGTATACAAAAGCAGCCACAACGGCGATAAACAACTACATAAGTAACAGCAGCAGCAGCAACAGCAGCGGCTCCTCCAGCAACATGGCTCAACCCAGGGTGAGTGTTTATGTATGTATTATTGTGCGTTTTTATATCTACTTAAGATTACGATATTATTATATACCTAGCTATAGTTATGTATACAATATTATTTATATGAACGACAATAATATTACGACGAATAAAACATAATATGCATCGGACCGGTCGTAATATATATATATTATTATTATTCGTGCTGAACAACATTTTTATATATTTAACAATAATAATCCGTTTAAAAAGCCGCGTGTTCGTCATTGAGACTCGTGGCTGCATCGGCGGCGTTAGATTCGTTTTCGTTTATGCGACATTCCAAGTTATGACGGTGATTATTTTATTTTAAACCCGCATAGTATGCGAAACGATCGACTATTAATAACGCGGTTGTGGTATAGGTACTTTGCCAGGACGTTATCATCAATAACCGCGTCAACAAAACGTACCTACCTATACCTACATATATAACAACAATGATACTGTAAATCGTAATACCTAATATCATGTATATTATATATATTTAACTATAATATTATACAGTTTACGTCTCGGCGACAACTAGGCATATCGTGAACAATGTGTTTAGTGTTTTTCGTATACTATGTATGCTCCGCGTACGTATAAAATGGTCTATACACGATGACTTAGTATTACATAACGCCACTATATAATACCACCCTTTGAAGTGCTGGCGTGTACGAACCGAGGCCATGTGGCTTTTGTTATTTTTATTCCTTCGTTTTGTCACTTTTGTCTTAACGCCGCCGTCGCCTCCGCCCACCGCCGTCGTCACTTAAACGTAGGTACTTGCGGGTTTTTTTTATAATACTTTGAATAATAGGTATATACCGTGTATGGTGCGTATTATGTTTTGCTCGGAATGATGTGTGTGTGTGTACAATTATTGTGGTTATTGTTATTATTATTATTATTTGTTCGTGTTTTATCTTAAATTATTATATATTATATTATAATTTATAATAAGAATAACATTTACTGTGGTTAATTAAACATTTACCATAACAATATATATAATACGTCTGTATACATGCACTTTATTTTATATATATATATATATATATATATATATCATATGTGTACGAATATTACGGTTAATGTATTAGTTTAAGAAATAGAATTTAAAAAAACATTGGTCGTTGAAAAATGTAATAAACTAATAATATTATATTTTATATATTAAAAAATAACGACAATGTTTTGTGTTAAAAGAATTATTTGCTGTCATTATGGATCTTTTAACGCAACAACAATACACACAACATTATTTTCGACACTGATGTAATTTTGTTGTCACGTATTGTGTATATGTATTAGTAATTATTATTAAGCAACCTATAAATAATAGGTATGATATGTTAATGTCTAATCAGTAATAATTTAGTTATACATATAACTTTAGTTTATGTTTAGTTTTTACTATAACCTATTATACGCGCGCGCAATAGTTGTTTTTTGAAGTTCGGAAAACGACAACTCTTAAAATTTATTCCCAAATAAGATTTTACATCAAGTGTATTGAGTGAATAAAACGATGCGTTAAAATATTTCAATAGCCATTTAATACTTTTAATACTAAATAATAGGCGTTTTATTGTTTTTTAACATTCTAGATTTTAACATTACTTAAATTATTTTATAGTAGGTATTTATTTTATATATTATAATCGCCTATAAGCTATAACGCATATTTTATAGTTTTATAGGAATTTGTTGTTAATTTACACACACATTATTTCGATATAAAATATTCATTTACATAGTATTAAGAATTTATAATAGAAATTAAAAATAAGTTGGTAGGTGGGTAGGTAAGTTGAAGCATTCACATTCTCATCTTACATACAATTAAATGTTTGATAATTTAAAATGTATAATTGTACGGCGAGTAAATCATTAGGTAAATATGATAAATTTAATTGATTCATTGCAAATAGATTTTGAACCTATGACTTAAAAACATGCTTACTTGTAGGTTTTCAAAATGAGAAAATATATCGTTATCCGATCATAATTTATTGATATTCTGGTAACGTGCTCAAATAATTGATTTTATTATTGACGTCGGTGAATATTAAAGTGACATTTTATGAATAGTAAATTTGTTTATTTGAAATATTCGTATGAACTAGTTTCTAGTTGAATACATATTGGTTATTGACTCTACTATTTTATAAAATAGTAAAATATTCACCGGATTATATGACATAAAAATGTGATATTATATTGACTTCAGATCAAACATTAGATTAGAAGTTACAACACATTCCATTTTCTATCGATATCTTTATTTAACAACCCATAATATCGTTATAACTTGATTACCAATAGGTCATTGACGTATAATTTTATATAAACACAACAAAAATAACATAATATTCAATAAAATTAATCAGGGTTTATATTTATCACTCAGTAAATAAATATTATTTACATATAAATTAATGTATTTATTAATATATATTATGCATATATATGTACATTTTAATGTAAAATTATAAAATAACACCTATGCATTATTTCATTTAAAAGTTAAAATACAAATCAACTTTTGTACCTAAATTATATAATTTAACGTATTTAATTAGAAAATAAAATACTTGATAATAGTTTTTTTTTTAATTGTGCATGAAAAAAAGAATATTAGGTGTGTTTTAAATATTTTCTATACACTGAATAATTTTAGTTCAAAATAAGTAAAACTGTTATTGTGCAATATGTTAAAAACTATCATAATAAAGTTATTAATTACGGAAATTTTTAAATATTTATATTTATTTTACAATCTCTGTATTCTATAAATAAATTATTGACAATTTTAAAATTATTCAAAAGTCTAACTATTCAAAATATGTTTATAATTTTTATCTCGGTTTCATGAAATCAATATATTTTTTTTATTGATTATTAATGATTAGAATGGACCTGTAACTGATATGAAGTATAATATTTTTCTTTCCAATATTTTAGACAATTAATTTGAATATTATCAAAATATGTGCCAAATTAACCTTTACGTTGATTTGTATTAGTAATATTCATTCCCCATTAATATTCAAAATATTTTTATTTTCAGTCATAAAATGTTTAAATATTTATGATTCATTAATTCAGAATTTACATTTTTATAAGATATCAGCTATATAAAACTGAACATTCTTAAAATTAAATACCAAAACATAATAAAAAATCAATTAAATCTTAATTTACCTACCTATTAAATATAAATATTGGTTATTATAATTGTATTAATTATTATTATAATAACTATACTATAGTTATCACTTTAAAAATTATATCTAGAACCTAGTTTTATGTATAACAGTGATATTACCAAATAATTAACAATGATTACTCTGCATAATAGATCGATTATACATCAGCGTGAAATAGTTTAGGTTATTCGGGTCGTATACTAGGAAAATATTATTGTTATTAATTATAATTCATAATTAATAGTAACCGCGATGGCTAAAGCGAATAAAACCTTTGATGTAGTAGGCACGCCCGCTGCTGGCGCAATTACAACTTATATATACTATCGCCACGGCAGCCGCCTTTGGTATTCTTTTAATTCGTCGTCATCTAATTACTCATTATTTATATATTACCTAATCATAATTTTACCGCACTGATTCTACGAAATCGTTTAAATAATAATAAATCATTATAAATGTAGCCCCGGGTTATCATCAATCGATCAAAAATTTCGACGTTTTAATTGTAGGTACGTAATGTATTTCATGCAAATTTTTATTTCCATATAGATCATAAAAAAGGTCATACTTCAAACAGTTATTAATATAATGATAAAACTCATTTTTTGCATTTGTATTATATAAAATGTAATTAAAAGGATTTAAATAACACTAATATTGCAGAATATAATGCTCTATTTCATATTAATCATTGATGCAATAGGTATGTATAATTATCAAGCAAAATATAATAATAATCAATTGAATCTTGAAAAATTGATATTACTTCTTTTATATACTTGTTTTTGTACACTAACTATAAAATAAATTATAATATAGGTACTTACAAATAAATCAGATTTATTTTATACTAATTCAGTATAGGTATTATACATGATAATCAATATTAAAAAATGTAAGTTATTATTTTTATATTCTGTAACATTTTTTTATAAACAGTTATTACAATATTTTATAATATGATTTTTATTTTAAAAAGTAATATTATTCTGATACATTAAGTTATAGTTTTACCTAATATAAACGTATTTTATTATTTAGGAATACGCACCACATATTATTAGTGGGAATTAAATTGATTTGTGTGAACATATTAAAGGTATATATATTTTTGCATTAATTTTTGGAAAATAAATATAGAAAAACTGTTTCTCATAATAATCATAGATAATATTTAAATGTATTATAATGTATCTAAAATAAACGTAAAGACTTAACAAAATAATAAAAACTACCCATAATATTTAAAATATATATTATAATATAATATTATCGCTATTATTATGTTTATGCATGATTCATATTTTATAAATTATTTTGAGTGCGATACTTCAGTATTTTATAACGAACTCGAGTACGATAGAAATCTGAAATATAATATCACATGTCTTATAATTACTTTTTATCTTTATTGTAATGCATACTTTTATTGTCAAATCATTATTAAAAATATGATTGTCATAATACCACTACGACATGATGTTAAACATCTCCATGTTTTATTATATCGGGTGAGGCGTAAACTTACAAGACACATGGCGTTTTGAAAAACATAAACCGTTGTGTGATTTTTTTCATTTAAAACATGTGAATACTTTATAAATTGTTATTTTACAATTATGCGTGAACTCCCTTTTAGGTTCGCATAAAATAATAATTTAATAACACCTACTTATAAATAAGAAAAATTAAACCAAAAAATCACTAAACATGTTTTATTTTTAAAATACTTTGCCATTTTTACTTTATTATTAGGTTAAATATTTTTTAATTATACTCCTCTTCGTTACATCGTATAAAATATTTAACTCAATATAATAATTAATTAATTCAATGAGTATAGATTTTGAAATAACGTATAGGCGCCACTATAGTTCATAAGTGAATATACATAGTTTAAAGTACTATAGTTTATTCCTTACAGGTATTCGATTTATATCGATTAAATTGTTTTCTTTTTTTTTATATGAATGAACATTACGAAAATTATTTTTATTCTACTATTAAATCTAACACTTACATTTAAATTTGTGTTGCAATGAATAATACTTAACAAACAATAAAAAAACAACAACAATAACAATAATGATTATCTATTGTCGCTCTGTACAACGTTACACACATTATTATTATTGCCTGCCGTTGTGCACATAATACCTACCTACCTACCTACTTACCTACCTACCTATAATAATAATTATTATTATGCCATCATTACCGTACCTTATTAAAACGTTTGTGTTGTTTGTGTGTGCGCGTTCCTTTTCGGTTTTGCAGTACGACGAACCGGGTATACACCAACAGCAACAGCAGCAACAGTACATGGACGCGGTGGTCGGAGCGGCCGCCGCGGCCGCGGCCGGCAATGGCGTAGTACCGCCCGGCGTAGTGCCCGGCGGTGGAGTTCCTGGCGGTCTTGGGCTCGCCGGTACCGGTGGCATGTATGACCAACACCAACAGCAACAGCATCTCGCCCATCGGGGCCTCCAAAACATGGCTGCAGCGGCAGCAGCAGCTGCCGCGGCCGCACAGCACCACCACCACCATCAGCAACAGCAAGCTGCGCACCTCCAGCAACAGCAGCAGCAACAACAGCAGCAGCAACACCCAGTATCGGCTATGTTCCATTCGGCGGCCGCGGCTGCTGCGGCCGCTACACCGCCAAACCACGTGTCACCGGCCGCAGGCGGTGGTACGCCCGCCAACAATCACACATCCGGTGGTGCGTCGGTGGTCGTGCCTGAAGCACAGAAACGCGACAAAGATTCGATTTACGGGTAAGTCTATAGTGTGTTGGTAGCCAGTGCGTATGTTGTGTGTGAGAATGTTTTTCAAAAGTTCGTAAAAAAAAACGTAAAAGTCCGTATGGTATTCCTTCGCGTAAACCTCCGCGACACAGCTGTCAATGTGTTATATTATCTGCAATATCACCGTGGTATTCCGTGCGTGTTACCATCATATATCCAATGGCCAATATTATAGCAAACGATAAACGTAGTTGAAGGCGTTCGACTGCTTCATCGCGTGGTTAGGTGGTTATCGAAATATGTGGTCATTACTCATTAATAATTACCCGTGAAATCGTTTTGCCCGAACACAACAATTTAGTTAGTAAAAAATATAAAAATACAATTATGAACACGGACCACATGTGGTACAAACTACGGTAGTGGTACAGCTAGACACATCACGCTTTTACGCGCGGTTGCACGTTTCTGTTTCGTTTGGAATCTCCTTGCGCAAACCACTCTTCGACCACGACCAAAGTATTTGATCGTTTTCCCTCCAACACGCAGTCCAGTTCCTTTGTGAACACCGTCGTAGGGTTTTTTCTAAATTCTGACGATTTGATATAGAGCGTCTTAAATACGCGGAACAATAATCGTAGTTTTTATTTTCGTACATCGTTTTTGATTTCTGACCCTAATAATAATATACCCATCATTTTCGCGTGTATACGGATCGAACACATCTTGATGTCTATCAAACGATGTTGTAAAAACATAAACGTACCGCTTCGAATATTCCGCTGGCTTGCTACAGGTACCACAATTGTTTTTTATACCGTTTAGTATTTTGTATTTCACGCGTCCTACGACGTCCGTTGACGATATTGTTAACTTTGTCGTACTATACATTTAGGCAATCGATTGCGATACATTTATTTTTCATTTGGATAATACGTGTATTTCAAATGTTATACAAATCCGTATAACATACTGCAGTTTGTTATTTCTTTGACGCGACAATGTGGAAAAAAATTGGACGTATATTAATAATATGATACGCGCAACCTAAAATTGTTTTCTATATCCATTCGGTGTAAGTATATCGAATTCCGTTTCGCCGCTTTACACTACTATATATTACATGCTCTCTAGCTCGTACGTCATCGAAACGGTTTCATTTTTTTTTTCATTGTCGTATTCGCGTGTTTAATGTTAATTTAAATCAAATATTTCGTGTTCATTATATACACACCAGGTTCACCTTTATTGTTATTCTTGACCGCCTCCGTTTGTGTATATAAATATATAGCGACGATAATGCGACCGCCTAGGTACATTAAAGTGTACCTGCCGTAGTATTATTGGTATAATAATAATTAATATAACAACATACAATACCACCGCACTTACATTAATATTTTCTTATTTACCAAACATTAACCATTGTGTATTAATTGTCGTGTGTTCTTTTTTACCGTCCCCTTTTTAGGCACCCGCTGTTCCCGCTTCTGGCATTAATATTTGAAAAATGCGAACTAGCCACGTGCACGCCCCGGGATCCAGGCGTAGCGGGCGGTGACGTGTGCTCGTCCGAGTCCTTCAACGAAGACATCGCCGTGTTTTCTAAACAGGTAATATTTTAATTATTTTATTAGTGCGCGTGTACATGTAGCATTTTAAGATTTTAAGCGTTATTCTCGAGCCACATACTATAGCTCCAGCAGGCGTATACGGCCGTTTGGATAAAACAAGCTGTCTAACAGTGGCGACACACACGCGAAATCGTTTCGTTTTCTATTATAGTTCTGTGTAGGCAATAATATATTATGGATGCGCGCTCTCCAGTCGTTATTTTTCGCATAACGCTTTGCCTATACCACTACAACATTACCTATTTTATTATTATTATTATTATTATAATATTATTGATTGATTTCTCCCTTTTCTCCTCAATTACGTCTACCGTGGCACCACACGATTTCGATTAACGCGGAGTGGTGTCCGAGTTTACGTATCCCATACACCACTGTACGATGCACTCTATTTACTATTAAACTATATAGACCTATCTATATTATATATATATATAGCCATATATAGGTATAGCGTATATTTGCGGCGATCGAAAAAACAAAATAAAAACAAACAATTTACCGATATACGTAGTCAATAATACGCGTTATCGCCGGGCTCACCACCGTTATATTATTTACAACCCTCATCGAGAAATAATTTGTATTGTATTTCTGAGACCGACGGAGGTGTTGCGTTGAGGAGGAGGTAATGATATAATGCGAGGGAAGAACGTCCGGCCAATATATATATACTATATGTACATTTTCGGCGGGCGCGCGCGTTTGTATGTATACCGTGTATATAGTGCAAGACCCTTGGGCTATTTTGGCGTATACATATATATATATATAAGTGAATTGCGCACGTTTTACAAGCCGCGCGCGTACCATTTAGAGAAGACGATGTTCTGACGAAAAAAAAATGGGCCGGTCGCGTCGTTTAGCGGTAGTGATTGCTGTGTTACGTGATTGCGTATGACCGTGTGTGTAATTTTATAGTAGGGCCATGTTATAGTCCGTATAATTATAGATATTACAAAAACACGACGACACACTCGCATCGTTTAGGGCGGATACCCAGGAGTTAACGGTAGTAGGTATAATATAATATATAGTGGCGTGTGACGATATATGGGTACCGCGAAAGTGCTGCGATACAGAAGACAACCCCCAAACACTGTATATACTTAACGCGTGGCTAGGTGCGTTCGATTAATTCCGTGTATACCTTTATTAATAAATTATAATGATTTCATTCCGATTAAAATAATAATAACCGTATTAACTGAGCTAAAAGTGGATTTAATAAATGTTGTTTGCACGTTACGCGTGCATGTTGTGTGTATAGTATTATGATGTTCTAATGATTGTAGTAAAAAACTGATATTAAATTATTTTACTGTGTATTAAAACATTAACAATTTATAATTTTTATATAGAGTACTGCAGTGTTTAGTAAAAAAATTAGACAAATAAAATAATAACAATATTAATAAAAATAATTTATATGATAAAAAAAATAACATATAAGAGGTCCGACTGACGTTGTTGCTTGGAATGTTGTTTATATATTATACTTATATATTTTTTTATAATAATAACGATAATAATAATGTCGTTGGTGATTTTAAAAAGGAGATGACGTATAAACTTGTCTTAGCTGCTATTATTATTATTATCATTACTTACATAAATGTTTTTTTTTAAATATTTTTATACGAGTACTTTAAACTGAGTATTACATTTATTCCCAAGAGCAAGAGCCGTATATTTATTTCCCGCGTCATAAACTTGAATTCAATACTTATACGTTCCAACAGTCTGATTGTATGTTCTCTGTACCCTGAAACAAATAGCAAATGTTTTCATTGCACATAATATGTATAATATATATACTCATTACACAATGTCGGAGGAGGGGTTAAAAATGTTGTTTCTTCAGTATAGTTGATAGTGTTTAGTATTTAAATCTATGTAATTTGGTACCTTTTGATTTTTACATATTACAATTTTAGTAATCATATTTCTTCTGCTTCTATAAAACCAATTATTTAAACAACTAAGTTATAAATTGTTATATACCTAATATACATCATACGCGTATAAACAAATTCTAGTTGGTACTTATCAAAGTTATGCAACCTTTCATCAATGTTTATAAGACACAATTTTTAAGTGTATATATATATATATATGTGTATATAAATATAATTATTTTTAGAACAACACGCAAGCGTATTTTAGTTTCAGTGGATGCATTCCAAAAATCAAAAGTTAATAATCAACTATACTATCTAACTGAATATGAGTATTTAGAATTAAACATATTCCAATTTATTTTGAATAACTGTTAACAAAAAGCTTTTGTTAGTGTAGTTCTCTTTTAGGTTTTTAATTGGTATTTTTAATCATTTTTATCATTGTTATAATATATTTATTATGCCAATAAAAATAAATAAATAAATATATTACGCTTCAAAAAACACAATTTTTTGAAACATTCTTTTAAAAACAGTAATATAATCTCAGTTTAAACATTCTTTTATACAGCATTAGATAACCGTCAGCATGGTTGTAGAAGATACCTTGTTTGGTCTACCTCTGCCTAGCCACTTTGTAGAACGATTAACGATGTTATTTATTACCACCATATTCACTACTATCCACTGTTGTTTCTGTATATATAGTTTTCATTCATCTTACAATTGTTTATGAAAATAACATATATCTAAACTTAATAGTGTGTATATAAAATTTATTTTAATTGTATAATGATATTGATATAATAGTATTTCATATAAATAATTAAAATTATTTAATTTACTTGACAATTTTATATATTTGCTTCAAAATCACAATTTTTTCTTGTGTAATAAATTATTTCACAAATATTCGTATATGCTGTTATTTATCTTTGATTGTGATTTTTTTTTAAAGTATATTTTAACCTAAAATGTTGAATATTATTGTACTACCCATACAATAGTATTTCGATTCTTCTTCACGTTTTTCTGAGTATTCAGGTATGTTAAGGCGGCGTACAAATTCTCGTTTTCTCTTTCCCTCTTTATGTTAGATATATAATATAATGTTCTTTTTACCTTGTGGCTGGCTGATTGTTGTTTCCCGCTGTGCAGATGCATTCATGGTCTTTTCTTTTCACTACCCGGGTTTTAGGGTTGGGTCCATGAATTCTCCCTATGTTTAGTTCTTTTTTTTTGCTTCTATCGTCTTTTTGGGAGGTCGACGTCGTTGTCGTACTCACACGAATGCTGAGTTAATCGGATTAGGTACTGTGCGTGTCGAATATATATTATATATATTCAATATGTGACTTATTGTATACATTAAAAACACGTAGGGATGCGTCAGATTCTTTGACCTAAAAATAATAATTTACAGCACATTAGGTTTGGGGTTGTGTTGAAAAGAAGGAAAAAATGACTTCAGTTTAAATCGACTATACCGCTGTTACACACTTGCAGGCTCATTTGTTTATAGAAATTATATCACAGCAGTATTTTGTCTGTCTTCGGTGTGTACATAATATATATAAACATATTATTATCGAGTTTTAAATACAGTCGCGTGCGTATTTTATAATTTATAACACAACGATCTTCTTTCCAAATCGTTTCTGTACGATATATATCGTACACATTGGTGTTATAGTCGAGTTTACCGCTTTAACCTTAACCTACATTTTTATGCGGTCAGTGTGCGGCGTTGATATACTTATCTTATATCTTATAAAGGTTTACTCGTCTTGTTTTAAAAACCAATTATTGGAATCTTCTTCCACTTATAGACTGTGTAAGCAGTCGACCACGGCCGAATTTGGTGTATAATATAATAAAACATGCAATTTTTGTATTTAGTTATATAATATATATTGTGCCTCATGTTAAACGGGAACCCATCGCACCAGTGTCCCGTAAAGCCGAATCGTCGGCTGCTGCAACAAACACACACTCATATATATACATTAAATCATATGATAATTAAAGCGAGGCCACTACACTCATAGCTTGGCCGCCGTCGCTGCTACTCATTCGCTTATTTAGTACTTTTTTACGTGCTGCTACAGTCACGCGCGCGCACGCGTGCGTGTGTATTAGTGCGAGTGAAAATAGTTGTATGCGTTCACACCATAGTAGTAGTTGTAGTAGTGGTAGGCACTAGGCAGTAATAGTAGTTGTAGTAGTAGGCAGTAATAATCTGATCGGTGGCGGAGGCTATTTTATAATATGTAGGTATATAGAAAACAGGACGTCACATTTAATATAATATATAATAATGTAATAATATATTATGTTATCTAAAAAAATAAGTTGATTTTTTTTACTATTTTTACTATTTCTATTGATCGACGATGGTTTCGTTTAAAAATCACGATGGCACGTTTGTCCGAATTATAATAGGGCGTTCACCGTTATCGTTGCTGCAGACAAAGCTGATATTATAAAAATATTGAGAACTATTATTACCAAATGGGCGTTAATGTATGTGAAATTTTATTAATTATCTTATAATTTTGTACCGTGCATTGGATTGAATAATTATTTTAAAAAATTCGCTTATAATAATAATACAAAATCTATTATATGACAACATGACATTACATAATATTTAAAACGTGACAAAATAACATACCTACATTATATAAAATACAATCGACTAAGTGATGTCGGTGAACTCGACTTACTACAGAAAAATATTGAAATCTGATATTTTTGATATTTATTGAACATCCTATCATATGTGTTTTATTATCTTACATACATGTATAAAATATATATTAATATATTCCATTATTATGTATTAGTTTCTATTTATAATTAATTACATAGAATTAACAACACTATACATATACGATATTAATTAATACATTTATTTCATATTATTAACCTGTTTCTATCATAATCATTTTTTTTAAATCCATTAATGTAGTATAATATGCTTATATTAAACGTTCATTAATACATGGGTTTATTGACCACTTGGTAAAAATATTGAAATAGTTCGCGGATATTCTGTTCTAGAAAACCCATTAATATGATTATTATTTTATTTTTTTTTTTTTATAACTATATACCTTACCAAACAACAAAACCTCAATTCATTTTTTGTACCAACCTACCTAATTATTTTTCGAAAAATAATTATATTAATTTCAAAATTATTTTACAGTATACTATAAACTGCATAGTCCAAATAATTTAAACTTAGATAATACTGCAATAAAGTTACTGTTATATGCTAAAAGTTGTTATTTATTATAAATTATTATATAGCTCTTATTTAGGCTTCGTAATTGCGTTGAACAGAGTAAAGCGTTTACAGAAAACTAAGTATAATAAAATAATATAGCACTTATACACGTTTAAAAACGATTAGGGTTTGTGATATTTTTCATAAAAAAAACTAAAAAGTGCTTTTGTGTAAAATGTGGTTATAGTTGTACTTGTACATTAGAAACTGGTTATTACTCATAAAAAAATCAATATAATCCATGTACTGCAGCTCTTCAGTAACTATATATATTCTCAGTTATGAATTCGAGCCAAGGAACGATGAAAAAAAATTATACATCTCAACTAAATTATATTCGTATATAATGCCGATTGAAATACTATATATAATAACGATATCGATAATCGTTATATTTTATATTATATATTTTTTATTAGTATAAGTGATCATTGTTCATCGTCTAACCATATTTGTAGTATATTTTTTATGCTGTTTTTGTTTTTTAATAAACATATTAAGGTGGCTGTAGACGTTTTGAATTTTTATTTACCGCTATAAGTTTTTATAGACTGTTGTAAAATGCACTGTGTTTAATATTATATAATTGTATATTATAATATGTATAATTATTTAATTTAAATATCGAAGCAATTAGAAATAAAATTAATTTTAGATTTTCTTTGATTTTACTACTTAAATAATATTTAAATTGAGATTATGATGAAAATAACTATTTTTTTTTTTATTATTATATTGACTGTAAGCACCTATTTCTATTGTGTATTTTAGTTTTTCATCGTTTTCGCCAATACTACCATGGTTTTTTTTTTATTACTTTACGTCGTTAATGCCGTAGTTGTCGTTTTTTTTAAGCCGCAGTAATATAATAAGATCCTGGGGATAAAAAAAACCAAAGGTACATTGTGTGTACCGTATCAGAGAAAAAATCCATTAGACCACCTTAACATATTTCTTCACAACGTCCCACGGTCGTTGCGGGACAACAACAGTCGGTATTGAGAAAGAGTGTAATATAATATAATATATATAAAGTATTTATTGTACAATGTATTAAAATGTATTTAAAGGTAGGTGATATTATACAACGTTATAAAAATGATAATAATAACAACAAACATAGTAGAAGTACTTGTAATGTATTTTTTTGTTCATATTTTTTAAGATTTTCATTTTTTTTTAAATTAAATTAGTCTGTCTACCGCGGTGTTATAATATACTTTAACGCTTACAGGCGTAGAGCATAACAACAATGAATTATTGTTTAAAAAAAG
This sequence comes from Rhopalosiphum padi, assembly GCF_020882245.1. Classification (NCBI taxonomy): domain Eukaryota; kingdom Metazoa; phylum Arthropoda; class Insecta; order Hemiptera; family Aphididae; genus Rhopalosiphum; species Rhopalosiphum padi. The sequence continues at coordinate 50,732,957 of NC_083599.1, forward strand.
TAATTAAATGCAGCTTCAAGCGATTAAAATTTATTTATTTTTTGTAAAAATGAATTTTGTATAGTATTATTAGAATATTACTTGCAATTTATTGGCATTATTATAGAAACTAGATAATTATACAATGATGAAAATAGTCCCAAATACAGTGTGATAGATTTATTTTGTGTTCATGTCCTTCAAATCTACACAGTGCTATTACAATATATTTTATGTATACATATTATTAATCTTATGTATTAAACAACTTATTACTTTGTTTATTTGAGAATTCTTGTTATAATTATAATACATGTATGATCATCATATCTTTAAAAAAAGGGTTTCAGATATTTTACTATCGTAATAATAATTCACGAAGCAAAGCAAAGTATATATTTTAAATATAACTAAACAATTTGTAGGAAAATGTAATGCACTTGATTAATATAAAATAAGAAACTAATATATTTAGATTGGTTAAAACGTTTGGATATACATAAGATAACTCATTACAATTAAATTTCATTAACTTTTTAGATGTTTTTGGATTACGTTATTATGAATTAACTTCTTTTATATATGCCTACTTTAAACAATTATATTTTTATGGTATTCGTTAAAACTGATCACATTAAATTATTATTCTAAAATTAATCTGTTGAAATAAACATCGTAAAAAAAGTGATGTCTCACAGGTTCATTGCGATTGCGGTAGCCACGGCATTTAAATGTAAACGGCTCGTAAACGCGGCAGTCACATGCTGCTATTTCTACCCCCATAGTGTTATTATTTTTATTGTTATTGCTACTTAAACACCCTGGTTTTATATTTATACTTATTTTATTATTCTTATTATTATTATTATATAAGATTTATAGATCTGTTTCATTAGCCTAATCACTATGCAGCAGTATATTACAATATATAGTAATATAGTTTAGACTATTATATAGTATAGCTTATAGATACATTTATAATACATACCTACCATAATCATTTTTAATATTATTATGTTAATTAATTACTCAAGTTCATCCGCTGTCTGATTGAAATACGTTAAAGAATTCTAAATACACGTTTTTTATTATAATATAAAACAATAAAAATATGACAAACATAATAAAAAAAATAAAAAAAAATGAAGATTACGCATGTAAGCACTAAGCTGTCTATACGCACATCGGTGGGCACTAACACACTTACATATTTTATATATTTTGTATATGTGTACTTATACGTGTGTATATATGTATATGTATATTTATAGACAGACGCGAAAAATATGCGCGCGCGCCCCAACAACGGCCGCGGCTACGACGGGTTTAATTGCATCGTAAAACCACTGCCACCACGTCCCGCGCGCGCCCGCCGACCGACCGACTGGCTGGAAGGCTGACTACAAAATCGTATCCGCGCAGTTACATTGTTGTTGCTTATTGCTACGGCTAAATCGAAAAATGCGAGAAAAAAAAAATCATGAAATAAATTTGAAAAACGACTTACGGTCGAGCCTTATATTACCTGCTGTTCTTTTTAACAACCAATCCATAAAATAACCAATGTGTGACAGCGGCGGCACCGTTAACAATATATTATATTCGAATACCACCTACTTATAGAAAAATTATTGAAAAAACGAAACATAATCTTATAATACTATACGAATATACAATTCTTTAATATGATAAAATTAATCACATTATGGTATTTTATTTTAGATACGTCAAGAGAAACCGTTTTATATGGCTGATGCTGAAGTCGACTCATTGGTAAGAATATATAATAATATTAATTTTACGATCAAATACATCGTTTTTAAAATGCATAGTACTTGCTTAGACACCTATAATAGTAAAATAAAGTTGTTGGAACTCAATACACAATAAATTTTATTGTATCAATATTATAGATCAAAATCGTTTTGATATTTTCAAGTTTAGATACACTACTTGTATTGAATTACAATATTATATTGATACGATAGAATTTATCGTGTAGTGTTTCTTTTTTTTGGGAAGTATGATATTGGATTGAGGTCTGGATAGTATGATTGCTGGAAATATTAGTATAAACATATGTACCTAAATTTACTGGCTAATTCCAGTATATTATTGTTTGTTGTTCCTGCTGTCTCGTTTGCATCACGGTCAAGTGAACAATATACTGAAGTTAGTACAATGCGCGTGTGTGTATATATATATAACAAATACAGCTCGTTAACGTTTGTCATCTCTGTCAGCTTATTGCGATTCGAAAGAGAGAGAAAACGCGTGTCGCGTTTTCCACTATAATATAATATACAGATATATTTAATGTTATTACTATTATTTAATTCCACAAAAACCCCGTAGTGATCAATTTGGTGATGAAAAAATAAAGATCAATTGCAATGAGGCGTAACTATAAACTAGAAGGAAATTGAGTATTACCTGCACCACCGACGCCGCCGTCAATGATTATAATATTATATAGCGCATTAAAAATAATGATGTTAAGGTGAGATGGAAGACATTATGGATGGTGTAGCTATCCTATATGATGGTGCTAAAAATTAGGAAATTGTAGTGGCGTATACGGTGTGAGTCTATAACCAGCACCAAAACAGAAACCTAACTGACCAGAAACTATAACAATTACTAAAGGTGCTAATATATATAGAGTGGCACATCTTTATAATGCATACTACGGGCCAGAGAACTGTTGGACCGTGATTATTGTGACATCGTGATCCGTGAAAATACTACTTAAACAGGATGTTGCGGCGATATCGTTTACTTGTATCTCTTCAGTAACACGAAAAAAAGACAAAAAAATGGACAACAGCAATATTTCTCATACGACACGAAATTAAAAAAAAAAAATAATAACGACGACGGCCAAAGACAACGTAACAAATAACGCGATATTAATATAATATATAAATATTTCTCCTGTGTGTAAACATATATGCATTATATTATATATATAATTATATATATTATTATTATATATATACTAAATATCTTATACACATATATTATGTTTCTCTGCGGGGGACAACTACTTATATAAAAGCAGCACACAACATATGCGCCATCATCATCATCGCTATAGCACAACGCAGAAGAGTGGAAAATGGAATCCTGTTGACCTTATGTGTTGTTGGCCTCTCTGAGTTTGTGTGTGTGTGTCGCGCGCTCGTGTGTGTGTGTTTTTTTCTTCCACATTTTTACACATTCCAACACCATACGTCGTCCGCGCCGTCCGCGTCGTCCGCGTCGTTGTCGTCGTCGACGACGCCGCCGCCGACGAGGGTACGTATATTGTAACAGCTATAGTCGACGGAACGACCTGTAGCAGAGGGTGTGTCGAATTCGTGGAAGGTGTCCACCGTTTCTCTTTCCAAGAAGCAAAAAAAAACGAAACGAAACAAAATAATATTATGTATATCCCTCCGGTGCACGATGCTTATAATATAAAATCACACACATACACTATACACACACACGCTACGGTTAGTAGTTGTATAGTGTATAGTTGTTGGCTACGGTTCGTTATTATAAATGTACCATCATCATTTTGTTGGCATTCGATCAATTAAACATATTATTAATAGAGTTTTTAATTTTAGACCAACAGCGTCGTGTTGTACTTATAATATACTTACTATATAATACTCATATATAATATCGTATAAGTACGTTGTTATAGTTTTTCCTTCGATTTATTTTTCCACTGCATTATTATGATTGTCCGCCGCCATTTTCATGTTTTTTAATACACTGTATAATATTAATAAATATAAAAATAAAATAAAATATGGTCTCCAACTCATGAGAGTCCCAAAGGGCAAAGCGGCGGCGGCGGTGCTCACAAATAGCTTATAATTAAAAAATATGTGGCAGCGATTGTAAACCGGTTTACCTGGACAATGGGAGTCTGGTGAACATAATATATATATATATATATATTTAACTTATATACACACATATACATGCAATCTATATATACATATATATTTGGGTTTCTTCTCTTGATTTTTCTTGCATTTGAATCGAAATGAGAATGACATAAGTACAAGTTTTAATTATGATTATATTATTATTTATTTTATTTTTTTCATTGAATAAATAATTTCGTATTAATAATTTAAATTCTTTAACCATTGTTAATGTATAATGTTAGTATAACCATACTAATGTTTGTTTTTGTTCATTTTTTTATTAATGTAATAGAGCTAATAGATTTGTATCTTCAAAACTTTTCGAATTATTATATTCATTAATTTCTCAAAAAAGCGACTAAATACATTTTATCATATTATAATATTCAAGTTTATCGTAATTGTAACAAATCAGTGTATTGTGTATTTCTACTATATATACATCATACAGATTTCTATACATATTTTATAATAAATAATAATACCCAATCAAAATTGTTTTAACTGTTTGACCTCGTTCTTACTATACAGAGCTGAATTCTAGTGTATTTAATATTTTATTATTTGTACAAACAAATTTTATAAATTGGTATATAATTTGATTACGAAAAATACGTACACAAACATCAGTCAACGGCGTTAAAAATCTTTAACACACGAGAATCGATGATCACGTTAATTAATTATTACTACCGACCACCAAACCACGCGTCGATATAATCGCGGATTAAATAAAAAACGACCAACATGACGTACACTTCATATAAATCAAAAATAACGTTTCAATTTGTAACAAGAGTAGTAAGGAGGTGGACGGCAACGGCGACGGCGATATGAATTATAGTCTCTTGGTTGTTGTGTGTGTTACACCATACAGCAGGTCTTATATACCTATAAAGCCACGCTCGTCATCACTACTTATACACAGATAGTGATGGTTTAATATTTACAAAAATATAAATAAAAAATTTTTAATTAATATTTAGTACCTATCGTTTAAATAAATGTATTTATGTATAATTTATTTTTATTATAATGTGATATGATGTAGAAAAATCTAGTCATTCTTGTGATCGTGTTTAACAGTGAAATAATAAGTTATAATAATTAAGAAATTAATAAAATCGTCATCAGATTTTAAAACTGTTTATTACACACTTATATATCATTACTATATGTTACTACAACAACTATTAATTACTACAACCTCTATAATATACTACAGTCTACAACTTATACTATTACGACTATTATAGTTACTATATTACTATAATACTACTAACTACTACTATTACGTAACTATAGTGTTACTACTGGGCGTGATTTATTATAAGTGTAAAAAAAATGTTTAACGACTAATAAATCATTAAATATGACTTTTTTTACAGATGGTGCAAGCAATTCAGGTGTTACGGTTTCATCTATTGGAGTTAGAAAAAGTAAGTATTTAATTAGAATAAATACGAACATATAACATATAATAAATTAGAGTAGGCGCAAGTATAATTTATGAGTGTTTAAAAAAAAATCTACTAGTAGGTACATCGTACATATGATTTCAGTTAAAAAAAAAAACCGACAATGAATTCTATGATAAATATTTTTAAGGTTTTTGCACCGATAATGACGATAGTCAACTATTTTATTATTTTTTTATATACATACATGTAACTAACATATTCACTATACCTATTTATATATAATATTATTATAACATAATAATGTTACCCGTCTTATATATGACGGTGTGGTCTAACCATGAAATGTGACCGATCTGCAACGGCCGTGGTAACACTACACCATCACACACATGTGTTTCTTATTTTATTTTTTTTCGGAAAATTCTTCATAATCCTCCGTAACTAACGGCCCTTCGTCACGTATACATATGTGTGCGTGTGTGTGTGCCTGGCCGCTGTCGCAATATCGTGCGAAATATTATTACTTTAACGGTACACGTACTAGTGAATAATAATAATAATAAAAGACGTATATATTTATATATTATAGAAATATACGTTTAAAAATGTAATTTTTTTTCCTTACAGGTTCATGAACTGTGTGACAACTTTTGTCATCGTTACATCAGTTGTTTGAAGGGAAAAATGCCAATTGATCTCGTGATTGACGAACGGGATTCGTCGTCATCAGCATCCGCAGCAGCAGCGGGTGGAGGTGGTGGAAAATCCATGTCTGAACTGGGAGGTTTGGGCGGTCTAGGGGGCGCTACTAACGGCAATAACGACGGCCGCAGTAACGCGGATTCAACATCGCACACAGACGGGGCGAGTACACCAGACGTTGTAAGTACACAAATAATCAGCTAATAATTGTATTATATAATATAATCTATGTTGTTTTTATGTACACGTTTTAAGAGAAAAAAAGTTAATCATTCTTGTTGAAATCGCCATTATTGCACCAATTACTATAGGCCGCAATCTGTAGTCGGGGGTGTTGAATTTATATAAATCCGTTTATAGGACTTTTAGACCTTTGCGTATTAATGATTCAAAAAATAAATATACTTAGCACGTATCATTTCATTCGAATCGCGTGAACGAAACGTCTGCAATGACGATGAATGTACTCAAAATGTGGCAGATATATTCGTACATATAAATAGACCGATTTTGCCGTTTGTTTTCTTGTCGATATTGGCGACAATGTTTAAAGCGTATTAACACGTATACATAATATATGTAATAATATTATATGCAGCCGTCGCCGCAACGTTCTCCTCGTGTCACTGCACGGTATATGTAGCACCACCACGTTTTCGTTGTTGGGAAGACCGATGTGTTACTATTACTATATATATATGTACGTATATATAGGGGGACCACCACGCTCACACATGCACACTCACACATATACACGCATAGTCACTGGTTTATAACAAATACAATAATAGGCATATACACTTACACATGCATGCCAGAGGGTGGGTTAGGAGGGTGCAGGGTTGCGCGTGAAATGGAATAACAATAATAATAATATGAAAAAAAAGTTGAGAATTTGTGCGCGTTTGAGAGCATTGTAACACCGCCGGTATATACATATATACAAATACACACACACACACACACCGGGTGCGGCCGTGGCTTCTGTATTATATACGCACTACGTGTATTATACCGGCCGAGGCCCCCGTCCACGTTCCCATTCCACTCGGGTGTATACGTTTTTTTTTTTTTTTTTTTGGGGTGCGAGCGAAAAACTCCACGTCGTCAGTGGTGGCGCAGGAGATGGGTTTTTACTGCCGCTGCTGGTAATTGGTGTCAATTCGACGGGCGACCATCATTCACACCACCACCGCCGCCGTCACACCGTACATACGCGTATATATCCATCCCTTTTCCGACCCTTCACCCTCCGTCAAACCGAAGAGGGTATACTACTACTGCACTACTACAATAATAGTAATAATGACGACGTCGACAGGGGGAAATCGGTTTTTTTTTATTATTATTATTCAGGCTTACACACGTGGTACATCATTGTGTTTTCTCTCCGCCGCCTTTCTGGTTCGCAATCGTCAGACTAGTTTACACGGGCAAACAAAAAACACGAACATAGTGGGTAGGGTCTCAATGTCGTATAGGTATTATATTATTCTATACGGTGGGCTATAACGAAATTGTTATTGAAAAGAGTTAAAATAAACCGTGGTTGATTGACATAGGGATTTTATCTTTTGCAGCAATGATACAAAATCCGGGAATATTTTCGAATAGATCAATACATTTTATTTTCCGAATCATGATAAATAGAAAATGATGTAAACTAATTAATATATAATATATTTCAACCGATTAGAAATATTACATTATAATTCTTGTATCCAATTACGTCGGAACTGGTTATAAAGTCATGAACTATTGTTTTTATATGTTTCGATATAATATAAAACCATTTTTTCTTTCAAAAATATCGTTTTACTATATATATATATTGTGTATATTATTATGCATCACACTATATTGTATATGTACACTATATGTTTTCTCGTTAATGTCGTCAATATTAATATTTTTTTTTTCAAAAATTTACTCCGGATACTTGTACTTGTATATAATATATATTTTTATAATTATATCACCAGCTGCATGATATTATATCATAACGATATGTATAATATATACATATTATTTTGCGCGCCTCGAGTATGAACCTACTCGCGTATGACTATAGTTAGTTTTTAGACAAAGACACACGGGACGCTATTTATATATTCATCCGTCGTACATGTGCGCGGGGTGGCGGCGGCGGCGGGACATGGCTATTTGGGTTTTTGAACCGCCAAATGAACGAACACAACCCATAGACACTACGGACTAGAGAGGAGATATTTCCGTGAAACCGAATGCCAACGAACGCTCCATACTAACGCTGCGCGTGTTCGTGTATTCCGAGATGAGCCACAATGTGACATCGTATATTTTCATCTCGCATTAATGTACAGATAAATCAGCGGCCCACTGCCGCATATATATTTTAATATAATATCTTATAATGCACATAAAACGTATAAGTGTGTGTGTGTGTGTGTATACGTTGATAAACGCGTACGCGGGTTATCGCGATCATCACGCTTTATTCAAGTATAGTGTCTGTTACGGCACTTGACTGGGAGGCGGTTTGTTGACGAAGTGCGTCCGTTCAAGTATCGATGACGATGATACTATAATGTAATAATGAATTCGGCTATATAGGTTTTTTTTTACTCGCTTGAAATATCGTAGTCACCAACGTTCAGGCGCATGAATGTTGGAACTTTTAAAAGTTTTAACCGATTACTCAAAGTCATCGTGGTGACATAATATGCAGCAGGCCTTCAGTGGACCGTCGAGTTGAGTCTCGTAATCGAATCTGATTTTCATACGCTATAATATAATATTATACTGCGGCGCGTACGGTAATTTTTGATTTGATTTAATAAAATCGTGTGGGGCATCCAATTATTGACGGCTGCTGTACGTTTCATACTGCGGAGATGAGGCGCGTGTTAACCAATGCGTTTTTAAGTATTTATAATTTAAAGGTAATGGCATGGAATTGTGTAATATGATAATCTCCTTGCCCCAACTTTGGGCAAACGAATTCTTCGTAGGGTGGTTGTTATATTGGTATAATTTCGTTATATGTGCGCCCTACTCAATGTGTGTCATTTTTTTTCGTTTGAGTGACTACGCGCTCTAGGCGCTTTTATTCGACGTTGTCAGTGAATTATTTCATTATATGGCCATCACCACTAAATATAATTTTATTAATTTCAATTACTTTGACATCGCCTGTCCTACAAATGACATTTTTAAGAAAGCAGTCGAGGTGGCAAAAATATTGTAATGTCGTTATATACTTATATATTATGTATAATATGTATATATTCTGAATACTATACCCTAAGTTTCAAATAAAATTAATTATATTATTACTAAATCAATATTAATGTGATTAAAATTTTAATAAATATCCTTGTTTTTTGCTTTAAACAATTAAATACAGCTTTCCAAATATCATTAAAAAAAAAAAGTTATAAAAAATTACTATTTTTGTAAAAATGTTAAACAAATACTTTTAATATGTATCTAGAAAAAATTCAAAATCTACTATTTACTGACTTTGGTACTGCGGTACTTTTTGTCAGTATATTAATATTTAAAAACACCATATATTTAACTCGTTATACCTTTATAATTATTATACAGCATAATTACCGGAGGTCGGTGTACACCAGTTAATAAAATGTGCATACATTCGTGCTGAAATATTAATTACACTACGCGTATTTTTAGTCCGATAAAACGTTCTCGGTGATAATATTACCTAACAATAGTTATAAAATTGCTATTATATATAATATATAAATATATAACGATATACAGTTTCAAAAAATTCTAGTTACTAGAGTCTAGTGTAATATAATGCGGCTACGAACGTTGTCTACAGTGTATACTACCTAATTAGATAATGTACAACAATTTGCTGTGACGGGTCCTGGGACGGGGAGGTGTAGTGAAATAATAATAATAAATGCGCACGTTCGTCCACCCCGCTAACACACACACACACATAATAGGATTTGTAGCCAGACGGTGGTGTTTTTCACTTTGCTCAATTGCTCGTCGTGCTGCCGCCGCCGTAGATGTTGTCAATAGTTAATGATAAAAGGGAGCGCGACGCTTAGCGTATATTTTCCCCTGCGCGTAATTAGACGTGTATATCGCATATATATATCGCAGTTTCTCCCCGACCACCATCGAATCCAACCCTGCCCGCACTCCCCGATATGATGGACTGTACGAGGCACACAAGCTGCACAGCACGGTCGCCGTCCGGCCAAGCTAGCCAGCCAGCCCGCCGACATGACACACGCACACTACATACCGCATGCACTGTCGCCGCTGCTGTAATCCGATTAGGTTAATCGCCATTGCCGGTCGATTAACTTAAAGTCAACCGAATGTTCTCTACGCGGGTAACTAGGGTTTCGATGTTAGTCGTGTTTTTATTATACTATTGCTCAATGGTATATGTTACACATTATTTTAACGACATATTTTTTTTTTAACACTACCTGTATACCGGAGCTAAGTCTGGTGAAAAAGAAGATTTTATTTTAATTAAAGTTAGCACCGATCTTATAAGACCCATCATAATACTTAAACATTAATTCTTCATTTTTCTTATAATAAAATGTATCATTACCAATACATAAATAAAGCACGAGTACATATTATTCTATACACCAAATATTATGAATTACCAAATAAATATTTTTACTATAAATTTAATATGATGATATCAAGTCTGTATTTCATATTTATTAATTATTAATTAAATGCAGTTATTACAATAAATCTGTTCATATAAAATACATACTAAAGTATTCGTCTTGACCAATTATTAATTTGTATATACACTCCCATGCATTTATGTACGTGGTTCAATTGTACTACCTTTAAGTGTGTACTTTTCTCATTGCCATTGATTATTTGAAATTTTAATTTATTTAGCTTATCACCAAAACCACGTCATTACTATAAATTTTACTATTTTAGTTATATCGTATCAATTACAATTTAATTATTCGGATCCGTATAGTTTTTTCGTTTTGTAATTTTATATATCCATTTTCTGTAGTAGGTACGATGACATGATGTCGCTCGAATTCTAATTTTAATTTAGATAATAAGTTATATGCATTATTTTTTCTACTTTAGTTTAAACATGGATACACTTTGTGAGTTCAATCTTAGGAATGGAAACATCAGTAAGTAATATGTAGGAAACATATGTGGTTTACAGCAGCCCTTGAGACGTATACTGATGCAATCGTCGTCGTGTGAAAATATATTATGTGAAAAATATATATAACACACACACACACACACATACGGTTTTAGGCCCCCAATAGTTAGTGAAAAGGGTGTGATGATGCCAAAAAAAGAACACTAAGCGAAGGCGAGACTTTGTATATACACACACTATATGCACACCGTATATATCGTATAAAACTGACATACACGCTATCTGGCCACGGTGATGTATATATTTTTAAAAATTCAACAGCTGCTAAATATGTCAACACTATGTATATACATACGCGTTCATGCACTCACACACAATATAATAATTATAAAAAAAATATTTAATCAAGGGTTGTGGTAAAATATATCTATAATAACGTTAAATTCAAATTCCAAAACGTTAATTGCAGCACTATGACATTAAATATTATATTAAATAATTATATTATGTGTGTATATATTACAACTTACAAGACACTTGTATTGATTTTAGAAATTCAAGTTTGTTTTATTAAACTATAATTTATTATTTTATTTTATTATTATGGTTTTGTTATGATACAACCCCAGTATAAAAGAAGAGATAATGAGCTATAAAGTATATAAACGTAATGTAGCCTCATTTTTTTTATCGTGTGCGTTCCAAATGTAAAATATACAATTTTCTCTCGATTATTTAATTAAGTACATAACCCGGTGCAAAATAGATAGTAATAAAGCGATAAACTAAGGTCGTCACGATATAATACCATCAACATAATAATATGTAGGAACATCGGTAGTAAAAAAACGTTTAAAAAGTATACGCGCGCGCGTGTAATGTCTTTTTAACAGCAGCCAAAGCAGTCGCCGTATACAAATAGTACACGAACACACTGTAATCTGCATTAAATTGTATACGTTCGGTTAAACGAATATAATCAATGCGCAGGCGGTAACGTGATAACTATGAAATTATATACTCATCATAATAATATAACCTACCCGGTACCACTACCTATGTAGGCGTAATATGTATATATGTTTTTATAATATATATTTTTTGAAAACAACAGTTCGGCCATTCTATTTTCGTTCTATATGCGTATTGTTATTATTATTTAAAATATAGGTAGTATTAATATTTTCAGTTAACACTTTTCGTGACAATGCAAAGTTTTTAATTCAATTCACCGAAAGTTCGTTGTATAATATGTATATACGTAGGTACCTGCAGAGGTTTAAATATTTTATTACTCGGTGTAGTATATACATATATATATATATGGTGTGTCCTGCCCCTCAAAACGATGACGATGGCGTGTCGGTTGTGCGGGGTTTACCCTAAATTATGCACCGCGTTCATACGGTTATTTCTTTTTTATTTTCGGTTTTTATTTTATTTTATTTTTTTTATTTTTTTTTTTTTTTTTGGTGCTGCTGGTATATTGAAATCGGTCGTAGGTCGTAGCGCCTTTTTCTCTCCCCTAGCATGCACACGTATCAAACACATATACACACATACTAGAGTTTATTTATTATTTATCATTGTTGTTGGTTGTTGTTTTCGTTATTTTTGGATCAACAACAGCACTGGCGTAGTTTGAAAATCAAACACACCATTGTTTAGTTTTTGAAAAATAAAATGTGTTAAATATATAAGTAAGTGCATAATATACAAGCGTATGACCAATTTCGAAACTAGTTTAAAATTATTATAATGTTTTTATTGTCATCGTCTTTAGTCATTAATTGTTTTATTAAACCCGTATATTGTTAAAAACATAATAATTTTAGTGTTAGGTAACGAAGAGCGGCTATCACTAACCAGTACCTATATCATTATATTCATGTGTAGAGTAGTAACGAGACGAGAGGAAAAAAATCCAATGTCACATCAATAAAATGAAGACGTGTAGTCGAGAATTGTTTCAGTTGTTTCGCCGGCAGTCGCACTTCTGCAAAATGTGGTACCATACCAAGTGAAAAAAAATATGTATGAAAAAAAAAATTCAACAGTTCGCGGACACCACTTACAAAAGAGAACAGTGTGTATACACTATAATATAGTGTGCTTGTATGTACAGGTAGTAGACTGGGTCGTTGAAAAAATGCACAACGCATCGGCAGCAATTAAAAACAATGATGATTCGAAAAACGACGGCGTGCTATATAAGCATACAGCTGATGTATTTATATATATCGGTGCTGGTGATAGCTGGTCGCAATGCCGGCGGTGTGATCTATACAACAATGAAGAATGTACAGGAATGCGTTGCTGGCACTGCAGATGTTTGTATACGGTCGAGATCAATCTCTTATTTGGCGTTTCCCATTATATCGCTCAACTGGTCGATATATATATCTGATGTGTGTGTGTGTGTGTGTGTGTGTGTATACTAATTGAACGATTAAAGAAAAAAATTAATGTATATATAACGCAGCCGTGACGAGGCGCGGGTCAGGTGGTTGTGCGGTTTTTAATCGATCTTAGATGTCGAACGATTCGAATGTACCGCGCGTACGCGACCGACACGTGATGATGGCGTCTGTGCGCACATAATATGTAATACGATTGTATAATAATATATGAATCGACGATAAATAATATGCGTTGACAAACGAAAAGAGAAAAATACAAAGAACGATAATTATTATTGCTCGAATAGACAAATTCCGAAATTTATAACATAGTACACCCCGGTAAACAAACAACGATTCGTTATTCCAGATTTTTTTCACGTGTCACACCACTCACCAACCACACGACTGTGTTAATATTATTTACGAGCGTTTAACACAACACTTGCGTGAGCGGCTGCGGTGGCGGAGGCTATGCCGTCGAAATATTAATCAACCGCCAGAACGACGCGCGTTATTTGTTCGCGCGCGCGCTCGTTCGCTCGGTCGGTCTGTGTCTCCGTGTCAATATAGATTGCATCGCCACAGCAGCTGTGCTAATAATAATACAATATTTGCCGTTGCCGCGTTGCGTCGCGCGCTTTTAAAACGGGCGCAATGAATACAGTTAACGCGATGATATTTTTCTCCGCCGCACCACCGCCGACCAGTTATACGGTGATTTTTTTCTTTTTCTTTTTACATTTGAAATCCAATGCATGTAATCACCAATACGTAAATGATCTTTTGACCGGAATTGCGACATAATTACAACATGACATTCATATTTGTACTCTGAAAAAACTACTATGCTATATCAAATGTGGGTTTTAAATTCATTTTCGTTTATCATCCCCATTGTCTACGCGGACCATCTCAAAGTCTTGAAAGCGAACGATGGCGTTATATACGTGTGTTGTTGGGACGTGGACATTGACGAAGGGAAAAACTGAGGTCACCACGGCGGTATTACATTATGTATAGGTACAACATTATTCTGGTGTCTGTCAGCCTTCGGGGTCGTGTGCGTTGGCACACACACAGACACGTGATGGCGAAACAAAACAATATACAGGAAAAAAACGAGAAAATCCCGCCCCGCGCGTTTTGGACCACCGAAACGGACGCGTTTTGTTTTGTGCATATACATATATTGGCTGTTTCGAAATTACACTGCAGTGGCGTTATTATATTTATGTCGTGCTTTTTTCTCTCCACATACGATATGCATACATTTGTGTGTGTTTGTGCGAATGAGCGCGTGTGGGAAAACATTGCTCTCGCGGGGAGGCGGCAGGAAGTAAGCATGTACGTGGCACGCGCGCGCGTGTAGCCAAAGAATTATTTGTATTATTATTTATTTCTGCCGTAGCTGCTGCGCGTCTGCAACGGACATGTCTGCCTGTGCTCTGCGACTGACAGCGGTGACGGTGGACACGCGCCGGTCGGCCGGCCAACCCTCCACCCATACCGACTAACTTCTGTTTATATATATATATATATATATTATACTAGCGTTTATCGAGGATTTTTATTTATTATTATTATTATTATTTTTTCCCGTTGTTTATGACACCGCATGATATTATAATTTCACTCAGTAATATTTAGGTTAGTTGTAATTATTATTATTATTATTATTATTATAATCACTATATACCTAAATTTAAGTTACGCTACACTATACCCATTTTCAATAACATGCTATTAAATTATATATTTAGTGTTGTTTTTTTCTCTGGAGTATATAATATAGTATGATATAAAATCTACGTTGATGCTGTCGTGATCATATTATTGTGTTGTTTATTCCACGATATAAAAGAAGAAAACACGTGTAGACAATATTATAATTTATTTAGTCAAATCCCGGTGCACGGGGAATAAATAGTGAAAGACGACAGGGTTGGAAACTGGAAAAAACCAACAACAACGTAGAGTAGCGTAGGAAGTACATGATGTGTTTATCAAACTATTAGGTAGCACCCCTTCAGTTCTCTGTTTCGATTACGCATCACGGACTGAGTGAATTTTGCTACTGCATGCAGGCATTAAATAATTCATATACTTGGCACGCAAGATAGATATAGAAAAGCACTAGCTGCAAAAGAAATCGGAAGAAAAAAAAAGAAACGATAGAGGTTTTGTACATACTATATTATACGTACACACAACGCGTCGAGTGTCAATCATTAATTTGGCAAGAGCAAACGCCTGCCGTGGTGTAAAAAACAGAATACCGAACGACCATGAAAAATATATACTGCAACTACGCGACCACGATGGAGATATGTCTAGTTAGAAGAAAACGGCACACAGCAGACCACCGAACTCATAAAATTTTCATAAGTAGCAGTTGCAATACCCGTGAGACCTATGTATGTGTACGGTAGAATTGAGTTGTCAAAGTGTACAGATACGAAGTATAAAACAGGGTACAAGACGAGTGAAACATGATTGTGTTCTATAACATTCGCCGTTTTTATTATTTTTTCATTTCAGTAATTTTGATAAAACGTGTCTATATACAACACATAGACACGTATATATTTTGTTGTTTCTATAAATACCTAGTATTAGTTAATGATGCCATAACTATGTTAATATACAAAATATATACATATATAGTTAGGTGATTGTACAATTGAAATAAAATAGAAACCGAAATTAAATAAAAGTGATCAAACATAAATTATTGTTTTATGCGCTAGAGTATGAATAACCTCGAAAGTATACTTCGGTTCTTTCTAGGTTTTATAACTTGTAGGTTAGTTAAGGACTTGAGTGACTTTTAGAATTCATGCAACGCGGTAGATATTAAAAATAACTGAAAATTGTCTCTTTCCAGCCAGTGTGAGTGGCATTTCTAGTGGCATATGACTGCGGCGTTATTCAATTATAAACTATTACAATTATATACGTAATAATTTTTGTTAAAATCTTATTAAATAAAAACTATTACTTACTATTTAAAAATTATTATAATTTATTTTTGTATTATCGCTTCATGAAAAGTATTAAAATTGATGCTTGACTCGTTTCGCCTTGAGTCCATGCAATAAGAATTGGGACAATAATGCCTTCAATGACACTGGACAATTCAGCAAATTTGTGGACCAATATATTTTTGTATAATTTATATGGTTTAACGTAATTTACTTAGAGCTCTTTGTAAATACTAATTATTTCCATTTATGGAAATGAGAGCAATAGCAAAGAAACTTATACATATACAGTCGTATAATTTTTATGCAAACACAATATGACAATAAAATGTATTTATAAATTTAAACTCCGTCCGTAGTTTGCATATTTATATTAGCGTTGAAAGTATACTATAATAAAGTAAAGGAAATTCAATTAAACATTTAAATGATGTTTATTGATCTGGGCTGTTGCTTATTTTAAACCGGTTGTCTCCTTATAAAATACGATTTTCATACATTATAAATTATAATAAAATTGCTGTGGTAGTTAGTCTAGTTTCGACAAAAGTGGTTTATGGAATAATAATAAAAAAAAAAAATATGAAAACGAAAAAAATTAACAATGGTCTCAGTGAACCGACAACTCACACAAAGACAATAGTATATATAAAATGAAATATGTTTTTACAGTTCCCGTCGTCAATCGAAAATAATATAATCGCGGTTTTTTCTTTTTAATATATCATATTATTTGCCTAAAGCGCGCATGTGTGGGAGGGTTTATGAAAAGACCGGAAGCAGAGTCTACACTGTTGGTACGGGATAGACCCTTTCGTTTTTCACAATCCTCTGCCGCCATCGTTCTGTATATGAAATGAAAAAATAAAAACAATTCTCGGCCTTGGTACGTTGGTGGTAGTTATGGCAAATTCATTCTTTCTACATAATAATACTCAAAATATGCCGGAAGTAAATACACACCTGGGAATTCGTTTAGTCTAACCCTTTAAAATGTCCGGTAAACTACTTGTATATGACATATGTGTGTGTGTGTGTGTGTATGTGTGTATATATGTGTGTGTTAAAGAGAGAGAGTATACCAAGAAAAATACATGTATGGTTCTCGTTATTTCTGAAAAAAATATATATATATTTGACGGATTGTAACGGAAACACACAGTCGGCGTTACAAGAAATTACTACGGTTCGTGGGTGTGCTGAACACCCCGCGTGTTAAAAATCTATCGACATGTGTGCACATTGCTGTTTCCGCTTTTACGGTATATTCTCATACCTCCTCTCTCCCTCATTCGCAGTCTTTACTTCACGTCATACTACAAAGTGCCAAGAAGAACACGCAATCGTCGTCACTTGTGTTGCTATCATGATATATAATATTATAAATGCATAATCATATATACATGTGCGTATATTGATGGAATTTAACCACTGCAGACCAACGAAAATCACTCTTAATGTTGTGTATGTGCGGTAATAATTTTATTTATTATAAAGAGTGTATAATTGAACATGCTTATACGCCTCGGAGGCGGCATTAGTTTCATCGAGCACGCGAAATTAATTTGAGATTATTGCAAAAAATAAGTGTAAGTAAGATGATAATATGATTTTATATGATACCAATAATCGTAATGATGAAATCTCCCAGATTTTGACACTAATATGTGTAAATATATACTAAAATATTAATAATTATTATCATTAACATCTATGATCGGTGGTTATTGATAAATACTGAATATTTAAATCTTGAAGTCGTATTCATTGCGCATAAACCTTTATAATATTTAATAGCTGTATTAATGAAATAATTGACTTTGTTCATGTAAAATTGACAGTATAGTTTAGGTTAATAATAACCGTTGAAGCTAGATGTTATTTTTTTTTCATTCACGCCCACGTTATCTGGTACACCTAATAGAACGACACTGATCACGAGTACACGCAAAATCCATTACTTATATGTTACTTTAAAATACTAACTAAAGAAAACCGGATTTTGTATCATTTTTCTAGAAATACGTAGCTGTGTCTATATAGGTACTGATTATACATGCTGGTATAATCCGTTTAAAAAAACAAAATTATATAAATATGTTGTCGTCATACTGAGTTATCAAAAAATAACATATAAAAAATGTAAAAAGTAAAAAAGGATATCCCTATATAATAGCAGTAGCGAGGTATATAGATGGATTTTTGTTTTATCTGTGTACTCAGTAAATAATAATAAAAAAAAAAATCATTATTTATTTTACGACGATTGCTTTGGGTGTTATAATACCTTTTCCTCAACGTTTCATTTATATAGTAGTCAGTCAACAATAAACACTCATACATATTATAACAAATATTTAACTGCGATAAGATAATAAATTATGTTACAATGTATACACTAAAAAATATTATTTATTATAATTTAAATACAATTACTATGTACATTATATTTTTATTATTTTTTTGGTTGAAGAGGAAAGAGGAAGTTAGTTCTAATTTGGTTTATCTTATAATTTACTATAGTCTTATATTATAGTGACAGTAACGGTTATTAATATTTAATCAAATAATAATAATAATAATAAATATATATACATGAAGAATTATTGACATTTTAGGGTCACTAGGACATCGTACGTTTGTAAGAGAGGGTAGGAGAATATTATCCCTTAGAGGATGGTATTCCCTACAACGATGAGGAAGCATTACGAAATGTAGTAAGGGAAGCAGAAAAAGGTTACATTTGGGGCGGCAGTTTCAGCAGTAGTAGTACTATCATACGATTAAGTAGTAAAAGTATAGGAAGAAGGAAAGATCGTCGTATTTGATCCCATGGGAAACCGTGAAACTAAATATTATATTGCAACGGTGGCGGTTTTTGTATACATTTGTTAGTGGTTTTCTTCCTTGAAAAACATATTACTCCATTACACGGTTAAAATTTGTCTCGTATATACCTATTGATTATTTATACTTTTCAGAAAAGTCACACGTAATATTATAACGACACGTTCTTTAATGCACATATTAATTGATTTTTTCAGAGACCACCTTCATCTTCATTATCGTATGGTGGACACGGGAACGATGACCGATCTCCCGGTTCGGGAGGCACGCCTGGGCCGATGTCACAACAACCGGGCTCACAGCAAAGTCTCGACCACGGTGATCCTGGTAAGTGACAAACACTTAATTTGTATTATTTTTTTTTATATGGCTAGAAATATCACTTAACAGAAATACAAATAACATTTGAGGCGCCACTGCAGCGTGGTTCTCGTTCTGTATTTAGGGAGTTTTTGAACCCCTACGGAACGTTATTGTATAGTAACATGTTTACCTACGCGTGTATGTCACTTGAGCCTGGACACATACGTTGTTCAAGTGCCATCATCTTGAGTGTTTGTCCTGCGTGTGTCCTTGTTGTTATTATATGGATGGGGACAATCCCTACAGCCAGAATATGATCATATACTATATTACTGTTTATTTCGATAATCGTCAACGATTAAGTCTTAGACATTGATGTTATTTTTATGCCAGCCGTCATCACGTTGTTGTTTCTGTGATGTATTATGATGATATTGAGATATTAACAGATAATAATATTAAAATATATATGCTGAGCATATTACCTAGAAGATATTATAATATCAGTAAAGAGGTTGTAACTATGTTTTAAAATATAAAATGTATAGGATTGAATATTTTGAGTATAATTTTATTCAAACAAAACATTATTTTTAATTAACGATTACGAAATTTGACAATTTAATCTATTATGATACTGGTTGGTGTATCAACAATTATTTTTAAATTAAATTTACTTTTGTTATAGCCCAATAATTAGAATTATAAACAGTATATTTTGGACTATTGAATTATAAACTAAATACAGTTTAAAATATTTTCGTTTAGTTTGAGTACACCATTATATATAAAAAAAAACATGGATTGCATATTTCAATCATATTATTTATAAAATAGAATATAAATTTAAATCTATAAATAATTATTATTTAAATTCATGCACTATAATTTTAGTGATTAGATATAACTCTAAGTTATATTTTCAATTTCTCATAAGCTTAATTTAGAAAATTAGAAATATAACGTATAACCCACAGAACGGATTGTTTTTATTATATCATATATTATATTATATTATATGTTATAAATTTATATTTTCAATTTAAATATAATATTTGTACTTTAGACATTAAGTTCTCAGAAAGATAAACAATAAATTAAAATAGCAATCGTATAATATTGTTTGGAATTTAAATAAATTTTGTTATATGTTAAGAAGTTGAGCATTCAGCCGTTTAATACGTTCCGACACATCACCGTTGAAATACCAACAATTCCAGTACTACTGTCTACCTAAAAGCAGAAAAGCGTAAAATAATTTCGATGTAATATTAAAGGTTTAACTTAAACTCATCTTAGTGGCTGTTTTTAACAGCGACAAGGGGTGGTTTTGAGAGTATTTCACATGTTGCTGTTTGATATTGGTAGAAAAGGAGGAAGGCGGTAGAAACTTTTAGACGCCGCAGTGGGAAAACAAACTTTCCCATCTTCTTAAAAGGTTTTCTCTTTGCTCGCTTTGCTGTTGGGATGCTGTCTTAATACTAGTATTGCCGCCAGTTTATGGCGACGATGGAAGTAGCAGGAGTGACGCCTTCATAATTTCAAGTTTTGTCTTCGTCGTGCATATATATATATATATATATATATATTATATATATTTATAGGACTTGGTATAATACTGAAAAATAATTTTATCGTGATAAACTTTAATATCACAATTTTTTCCTTCTTTTCCGATCTCATGTTATATACTTTTATGCATATAGTAGTGTAGTGTAACAATGGAAATTGTCTCTATATCTTTGAAGTTTTCGAACGCGGTTAAGTGCTCAGTGTATAGTTATTCTTTACACCATTTGCGTCAATAAAAGACATATATAATATTTATCCTGGGTTCAAATGTAATTTTTTCGATGAATTTGGTTTGATAAAGTTTCATATTTTTAATGTTTATAAGTTATTACTGCTTTTGTTTCACAAAAAATATATAGTAATAACAAAAAAAAATTATAATGATATTCGCAACAGCAGTATATGATGTTGGCCTTTTTTCTTTATTTACTGATAAGTATTTTTAGTACGCAGCCACCCCTGTCACTTGTCTCCCGTGGGATTAAATGAGAATACTAGGCGGCAACGGCGGTGGCGGTGGCCTGGCCACGTGAGATCAAGGATGGGTGGGTGGAAAATAACCACCACGTTTTTCTTGAAATTTGTGATCTAATTACTTTCACCTCCCCCTAAAGTCACTAAGTCTTATCACACATTTTTTGCTTTCTAAAGGGGAAAAATAATGTTTCGCTTGAGCTTATTTCGTCGGTCTTCCTTTTTTTTCGTTTTATTATTGTCGTTTTATTCCTCCTCTATCAACATCTTTCCTTGCCGTCAAATGTTCCCCTTGGGATGCGATTTCAGAATGAAAAACAGCGGGGATATGACACCTTTTATTCTTTATACTGATTATAATATATTTTAAGATGAAAACCTTTATAACACAACATTAAAATAAATAGTAAACGATAATATGAATGAGTAGGTAGATCGATATTACTAAAATATAATATTTTTTAAATTTATTATATTATTCATGTACAAATATACATTTATTATATATTATTAAATTTAAAAGATATTTCTACGTTTAAAAGTATAAAAACTACGTTTCTCTTAATGGAACTCTATATATTATATTGTACCTACCGGTTTGAATATTATATTATATTATTCTTAATGATATATAAGGCTATCTGACAATGCAATGGCTCCACTATTATATTATATTGTATGAAAAGAACATTTTTACCTAGTGCAGGAGACCCTATTGTTATGACGTGTATTCATTAGAAAGAGACGCACATATAACAAACACACACACACACACACACACACACACACACACACACACACACACACACACACACACACACTAATACTGCTGCACATACGACAAATACAAGTATACACGAGAACATAAGGCGAAGGTATAGGTAGAGTTGCTTGCTTACCTTTCGACAAAAATGTCTTGCCTTTTGTTATTATTTTGTATACCTGCCTCTGCACATTTTTAATATAATATAATACATTATTTAATGCCATTATACGACTATACTACTATTTCGGCGCTTTTCCATATTTTTTCTGAGGTTAATATTAAAAATCACTAGTAAAATATGGTTTGAGTACTTGTTATAACAACGTGACGGTTCTCGTTTTATCATATCAAAATTCATCAATAAATTAATTATACATCAGTTTGTACTAAATAAGTTCTTATTTTATTTTTCTTATACTTATACCTATTATAATAACGAAAACAAAAGAATTCTGATGGTGCTTTTTATTTTAAGCACTTAAAGTTTTACCCCTTTTTCTTTTCATTGTTCTTCATTTTATCACCGTTGTTTTTGTCAAACCAAAATGATGCATGTAAACAAAACATTAATCTAAAAACAAAGATAATTATCAGCATTATTTTTTTATGGATGATTCTGTTAAAATACAACCATAAATAAGGCAAATATAATATCTATACAGCTATTATATTATTTTTTTAAAAGAAAAATATTTAATCATTATTTTTTATTCAAAAATTTGAATTTAAATTTTTATCATTTTATTATGTGTGATAATAAATATTAATTCAAAAAACAAAATCTTTTCATTATGTTTATTTATTATATTTACCTATGTTCTATACATATTATATATTGATTGTACATGCGTAAGTTTTATTATGGAATTTCAATTTTTTCATGCAGAATATTATTCAATAATAATAACTGCTCTTTGGTTAGTATTATACGTATATATATTATATCCTTAAACACAATCGTGATGATGATGATGGGTGCTTAAATGATGATGCAGCAGCTACGACTATTTTGTGTGTGTGTGTGTTTGTGGAATGACCCCGAGGCGACGCGGCCATTTTTGTTGTGTGGCTGTCTTGTGCGTGCGTATGTGTGTGTGTGTGTGTGTGTGTGTGTGTGTGTGTGTGTATAAGCTTGTCGTGAGCACAGCTGGCTGGCTGTGAGATAATCTACCGCCTATTGTTTCTGATTATTATTAGTTTAAATAAAATTAATAATTTTATTTCTTCGTCGTTTCTTGGTTTATTCTATCTTGAAAAAAAAAATTAAATGGGAATGAATCGGTAATAATAATAATATAATGATAAATATAATATAATATTTGAATTATGTGAAATGCATCCCTTGCGTTGTAAATGTAATTTTTAGACGTATCAAATGTCGAGGGGAGAAAATAAACGATAAAAAAGGTGGTACCGTTGTTTGGCCAAAGAATTTATTTTTTGGTCGAATTACTTTTCAAACGGTCTTGCACCAAAAGAGAACTGTATGCCGAACAACGACTATATAGGGGACAAAAAGGTTTTTGTGTGTGAGCGCGATGCTCACAACTCACACGCACGCACATGCACATACAAACAACGAACGTTCCTCTATAGTTCTTTTTGTACAAGCATCTCCGACACAACGAATGCGATCGTTTAGGTCGACGTGAAGAAGAAATTCTGAAAAAAAATTTTCCTACCACAACAATTACATTATATAGAAATAACCAGCAGTCATCTTCGTTGTGTGTCCGACACAAAGTATTTAGTGACGTATAAAAATGCACGGGTCGTGCGCCACAGAGTATTATAATAATAATAATAATAAATGCGGCACTGCTAGTCTCTCTCTCTGCATGACGGCATATAGATACATGACGCGGTGCACGTCGGTGCCGGGGCCGGTGGTTTTCGTTGCCAAACTCGATGGGGGGCTCCAATAACACGAAACAGCGGGACGCACATGGGCACATAGCCGACCGATTAAACCGTTGGTTCGGGGAAAATATATATTATATTATATTATATCTATCATCCATATATGTAGAGGTATATATGTTAAAAAAAAAAAGTGTAAATAAACCACCCAGGTAGGCAGGTAGAAATAAGCGACGGTGGCTGTGGCTGATGCTGATCCTGGTATAGATCAGTGGGGTACTTTAACAAAAGTCACGTCTTCTTTTCTTTCTAAAATATAATAATAACAATAATGGTAATAATATTTATGCGACTACTATACATACCTACGACAGGGTCGTCGTCGGAAAAACGTCGTAAAACGATTCACTTATAAATTTGATCGCCGCAGTGGTGTATCTCACGGGGCAAAGGGTGGCGACATTTACCACCGCCTTTTTAGAATTCAGCGTGCGCGCGACAAACTATAATCTTACGGGTGTGCTCTTCGGGGATTATATTCGTTAACCCCGGTAGTGAACGTTGAAATTATTATACATAAATTGAAACGCTATTTAATAATTGTATATGCTCATCGCCGTTGCTGCCATCGCCGACGAATACATTGTTTTAAAGTTGTCCACACAGATTTTAAACACAACAGTAGTATGCAAAATTAAACGCTATATGTTCAATTTTATTGAGTTTTTATTTCACCTAAAACATTTGACTTATTGTTATTAATCATTATGCTTTTTTTATTTTTCCTCTGACTATATTATAAAAAGTTGTATACGCTTAAATATGATATATAATAATATTTATAAATCTTTATTACTCGATTCGGACAATATCAGTTTTTGTTGCTCTTTTGCTCTCCCTTCATTTATTGTAATATTATTATGTACCTATACGCGTCGTACGCGTTGCCTGCGTAGTAAATTACAGCTGTATTATTTCCTTTCATTCTCTTCGAGTGTAGAATTTGCATAATCGTGGTCGCCATCAACGACACGAATTTTGGGACTATATAATATACACAAAAGTAAACGGTTGTAATGCCATCTTCCCCTTCATAATAGTGTTGTATTTTTATTAAAACTACTATTGCATTACATGTTAAATGCTCTCACCGTGCGTGGTTGTTAAATAAAGTTAGGGTATACCGATAAATATTATTTGTTTTCCAGGCGATATTTGTTGTACATATATCAATTGAAAGTAGTCTATATAGAATACAATTATCTACACAATTATTTTAATCGTCGGTTTATATACTATTAATTATTAAATTACTATTAGGTTAAGTAAGGTTTTTTAAGAACATTTCGTAAACTATTAGACCTAATGTAATACAATTAGATTTTCCAATCCGTCATGGTCAGTGGGACAAAACTAAAATATTAGATGCGAATATATTAAAATATTATGAACTATATAGAGTATAGAATATAGTATGCTATATTATTTAAAATAAGTGTGTGTCAGACTCACGCGTGTATTTTAAGTAGAGAATGGAGAAAATAATATGTATATTGTCGATTTAGATACATAACACTTTTCGTTTATAAAAACAGAAAATATTTTCGCAAAAATAATAAAATTGATATCGACGTTAACAACAACGTGTTATACGCGTTTATGATACAGAAACTATTATATTATGTACATGTGCGCGCGCGCGCGTTTGTGTGTGTGTGTGTATATTCAATATATATATATATTCAAAGTATAATAATAATTCGTTACGCGACAGGTTTGGTTCGTAGTCCACATAAAAACGCAATCGCGCCAGTTTCGTCTTTAGATATCCTCACGCGTTCGGGCGCGCACGCACACATATGAGGGAAAGCAATGAGCAAAAAAAAATAAAAATAAAAAAATAGCTGTTAAATTTCTATAAAAAAAAAAAAAAAAACAGGAATCATAATAATAAGAATGAAAAAAAGTCCTAGATAATAGAAAAAAAATCGTGTACATCATGATGATGTGATACGTGTATATACATATATATTGAGGTACAGAATATTATATTATTCTATAGGTATATATATTTTATAACGTGTGGTACGTATACAATGTTACACACATGATGGTCATTTCATGCATTCTTCGGAGGAAAACCGCGTTAAACCGTAGAATATTAAAAATCTTGCGTATTATTATATTTATATCAATAATAATGACGATAAAAATAATAAAACATATTATATGTGAAAAAAATATTATATATATATGATTAGAAAATAAAGACATTTTATTTTTTTATGTAAGTACTAGCTGTATGTAATGTATTATGATAATTATAGACGACGACTCTTTTTATTTTCGTTAAATACGGATGGCAATGATCTATAATACAGTTAAATTAAAAAATGAGCCTCGTGCCGGGTATTATGAGATACTGAAATATGATATAGCACATTATATATTACATTAGCTTATATTTCGTATACACGAAAGGGAAGAGTATAACATTTCAAGAATAATAATTATCTAACAACGTGCCATAGACTGTATTTATTACTATATTTATAAATTACTAAAAAATACTGAAATTTATTCGATTCGTCAGTGTTCTGTAAAGTTATAATAATTTTACACTATATGCCTCGACCTTGACTTTTATTTATTTTGCTATAAACCTGGAGTCGTTATGTTGTAAGGACTAATAAATTGACCACGTGTGTTCGTAAGTAGGGTATAGTAAATATTTATATATATAATATATAT
Organism: Rhopalosiphum padi; assembly: GCF_020882245.1. NCBI lineage: Eukaryota > Metazoa > Arthropoda > Insecta > Hemiptera > Aphididae > Rhopalosiphum > Rhopalosiphum padi. Next base: position 50,760,072 of record NC_083599.1, read on the forward strand.
TAGTATATTACTGCATCTCATAATAACACTAATTTTTATTGGTGCGTATTTGTAAATTAAGTTAAATCGGAATTAGGGTACCTACATTTTATACCTATCTCAAATGAATATTATTAGTTTGATATGATAAATAAAAATTAACATGAATTGTGAATTAAATCAGTTTTTCGTCATTGTCTTCGTCGTAGTGTGATAGTGAGTTTTTTTTTAAAAATAATATGAGTTTTATAATATTAAGTTTTGAGTTTAAGTAAAAATATCCTATGGGAAACATCGGGCGTTCGTTTGACATTCTTGAACAACAGCAAATCCAGGAATATATTAAATTCCGATTTATCATTGGACACACATTAACATAACTACTATACGCGAGACCCATTGTGTCTGATGACGTGTGTTGTACGTATGTATGTATATATATATATATATATATGTGGACGCGTGTGTGAGTGTGTATATATACTTGTGCGTGTGCGTGAGTGTGTGTGTGTGTATTAGGAGGGAACACCTGTCGTTTTGTAGACGTCTGGGGAACGACGTTTTAAAAACATAATATCACATGGAATGAACAGGGAAAAAATATATATACATGGATAAGAAGTATAAAAAAAACGAAACGAATTAATTTTTTGAAATAAATTATATCGCAGAACCGGTTGTATAGTGGAGGGATAGCCCGCGCCGAATAATCGCGTTCGTTGTACAATGTTTTTAATTTTTCCGTGTCCTCTCCCATAATTTTATTTTTTTTTTTTTAAAAAATATGTTTAAATAAATACATGATATGCAGTGTATGTGTATGTAAGAGGGGGTGGGGTGAGTGTGAAAGTAATATAATTTGTATAGTAAAATAACGGTTGTTTGCATTTTTTTTTGTGCTCCTATATTGAGCATTTTGAATATTACCTTATTATTAGGTTTAAGAATTTTGCATATTTTTCTGCATAGCACCAGTGACTATCAAAATACACACACGCGCATGACATTAGATGTTTTCTGAAAACTCGCAAACAGAAGACATCAACGTTATGTTTGGCTGTTCTATCACAATATAATATATAATAATGTGAACCGTAGAATTAAATATACATATTACACACGCACATTTATGCTTAAAAAGACGGCGGAGAAATAGAGAGAATAAAAACTGCGACTATATATATTTATACGCACACTCACATACATATATATATATATAATATGCAAACAGTTGAATGTAAATGTGAAGGTATATATATATATATATATTATATACATAGATATACATATTATAAGACGACGACTACGTCGACAACAACGAACATGAGACTTGTAAACTGGTTTCACAAATATTATACACACACACACACACACACACACATACACATTGGCTTTATTATAAGGTGTCGGACGAGTATGCAGAACTTGGTTTTCTATATATAGGAAAACGATTTTTATTGAGAGGTCCCGTTGTCTTTGTTATCCACAATTTCTTCATTCCGTGTACGAGACAAAACATATCTTTCCGTTTAGTTTATTATTTTACTTGGTTTGTTTTGTAAAATGTGGGAGAAATTCTTTTTGAGACGACTCGAACGTTGTTGCATTCCTTTTATATATATTATATATATACATTATAAATATAAATATATATATGTGAGAATGTGTATAGTTGTACCACAGTCGATGGGATGATGATAATAATTGTTAAACCAAACGTTATCTACATGACCCATCAACTCATCGCCAGAAAGAGAATACAAGAAGAAGTGGAGAGGAAACATGCAACACCGAGAAAACGAAAGTATAACCTATGGGATTTAGAAAACGCGGCGGGATACTGTAGCAGCGCGGCACAGCTCAGTGCTCTGTACGCCAACTGAAATAACATCTGGATCTGACAACATTCCTTTAACCGTCGATTTTATGTTATTGAGTCGCTACTTTTATATTTTTCCTTCAATTTTTTTTTGACCTTTTCGACTAAGAGTCTCCTACTAATACGTCGCGCCGCCGCCGCGGTGAAACGGTCAATAAAAACGGCTGGGATGGCAGTCCTGGCATGTCGATATTCCGACGTTGACAAACGCTCTTCTCGTCACACGATATAATCGTCCAACGCGGTGCAAGGGTCAAATTGTTGTTACATTTTTTTCAAAATACATACGTAGATTTCAAGTTTATATTTATATATGTGCTTGTGTTTAGCCCAAGTATAGATATTTACGTAGGATTCGAATTTCGATTGTGGTTGTTGTCGTTATGGGCTTATATTCATACTGCCGTACGCGGTGACGATTTACGTATAGTGCAGCCGGCAACACAAACGCATACGAATATCGGCTATATATACAATAATATAACGGTAATAATTATGTTGTACCTATAGCGTTAAACAACAACGCCCATCATTATATAGACATAGAACAAAACGCGGTGGTCCTATGGTGGAAACAAGTGCGATTGTTATCTTACGTCATGGCCATAACCACGCCTACATTTCAACTACTTACACTGTACATATAGTATTGTAGACCTTATAATATGCATACATATATACATACACACACAGATATATTTATATATATATAGGTGTATTTATATACCTACTGTTAGTGCTACTTTAAAGGAAAAAAACAAAAATTATTTCTTGTTTTTTTTTTAATAATTAAAATTGATTACTTTCAAATAATTTATTAATGATAATAAAACACCACGTATATCTAAAACAAATGTATTAATAAGATTTTTTTGTTTTCAGAATTGGGTAAGTGTACAAGTAAAGTCTACAAACACTTTTACAATGATAATGCATTCCGTGGTAAGTAAATGACGCACTTTTCTTCGTCTTATGTCCGATACTTCAAAAAATAGCTGACCATGTTTTTATTACATCATCTATATTCAAATAATAATATAATAATACATTTGGGATTTTTTTTCTGATCGAAAAATGAATACTTGCCCCAGTCTCTGCTGCACGCGCGCACCATCATCGTCATCATGTATATATATATTTATATTATACCTATAATATAGCCAGGGGTTTTATCGTCGACGGCGCAATGGAAAAGTTCCATTAAATCCTTCTTGACTGTTCAAGTCACGTTTCCTTCTCCTCTCGTAAACAGTACGGTTTTGCATTTTTTTCTTTACCTCGCCCGCTGAATAAAATACTGAAAAAAATCCACTTGCATTCATTTTGTATACCTTCGTATGTACTATCCGTATAGGTATACACGTAATGTGTGGTTTTCCGCGTTATGTGACTACACGCTGTGTGTTCCGTGGTTAAAAGAACAAAGCTGCGTTTAAGTCAATCAACTTGTGCGGCAGTCCCCCTTTTCAGTTTATTTTATCCTGCGGTGGGATTGCTCGCACGCCCTTAAATTGATTGCAATACTCGTCATATACGCGCACAACTTTCTTTCTGTTCAGTATTTGTCGTTTATCGTTATTGACCAATCTGGTTTTATGGCTTATTTATCTCAACGAATTGACGTTTTTAAATCGTTTGTAATTTTTTTTATGACTTACTTGATTTGATGCGTCTAAACGTAATACGACGTACCTACCTACACTTTAAATATATTCTCGACTTTATACATTCTATTAAAAAAATAAACATATACTCTTGTCTCTTATGTATTATACATGCGTATGTATAAAACAATATATTACATTATATTACTATTTGTTCATATTAAGTTGAATAATAGCAAATTATTAATTAAAGACAACATAGTTCATTTTTTAAATTATATTTGTTTTAAATCGTCAAAGCTGTTACATTCATAAAACAAATTTCTCTTCGTGTCATAGATTTTACTTATATTTATGTTTATAATATATTTATAGAGAATACAATAATATTAATGGATCCAAACGAATTACGCCCAAAACGACGTTGTATAGGCTTTTATAAGTATAAAAAAACACCGTCAGCGCCCTTTAATTTATTAAGCGAATGGATTGGATTATGTTTTTTCATTGTTCTTTTTCTAAGTGCTTTTGCCGGGGCAGCGGTGTCAGTAGTAGTAGTAGAAGAGCAGGGGCCAGTCGATATTTTCACTTATCGAATTATATGTTTTCGTGACCGCCGTTGCACCGTAGTTTATATATATATATACATATATATTTATTTATATACATATCATACATGTATATAGTGAATACGTGTTTTTACATGTATATTGTTTATATATGTATAAATGTATATATGTATACATGCGATGTACAATCATATTGTGTGTGTGTATGTGTGTGAAGACGTTAGAGAAGGGATGATGGAAAGAAAAAAAAGACCCATTTACGTGGTAGTAGTTTATATTATGTATACCATTATATTTCCCCGGGGCAAGGGGATTGTCGTGAGCTGAAATTAAAGTCTACACGCGGCAAATAATAAAATGTAAAAAAATACTTATCGAGGTGAAATATTTCTACGTTTTCGTTATCCGAATGAATGTGTGCCGCGAGATTGTTATTCGTTTCATCGCTTCTTTTCTATTTTATTTTATAAAAAAATGCGCGTTTGAGCGAGGGTAGGGTAATTTATAGAAAAATTATTATTTAGTTTACCAAAAATAATAATGATTACATTTTTATTCTTCATACTTTCAATCGATAATTTTATATTTTAATAATAATATTATGCATATGCTATTCGAATATTTTTTTTTTAATAAAAGCCAGAATTTTTTTGAATATTTAATATTAAAACATTGATTATTTTAATTCGTATTATTTTCATATTTTATTTAATATATATACGACGAATCAATTATAAAACATAACATTAAAAAGCGGACGTATCCTAGGCACATATAGAAATTATTTTTTCACCAACAATATTAAAAACCACGCAGGTAAAAATATTATCGAGAGAATACGCCCACTATAACCGGAAAAATAACGCATCGTCGCTGCTTAATCATCATATTTTTACATGATACTCACTGTCGATAATTAAATTTTAATTAATTTTGAAATGAATATATTATAATCATAATTATTAGGCGTTGATACCATCTTATTCCTAACTTTTTTTCTCGTAATTCCAACAGTAGCGGCATTATACATACAGTCTCTCACCAATATACTTATATTGCAGCTAGTTAACTCAATAAAAATATTGAACAACACCTATAAAAATATAAATATATGGGTACACACACGCGATATATTGAACCAATGTAATAATAAGACCGTTGTCGCGAGCAAAAGGTTTGTTCAAAAGGAACAAAGGTAATATAATATAACGTTATTTCGGAATTTCTGAAAACAGTATCGACTTTTTCTCTGTGTGACCAAGTCGCGTGACAAAAACCATTGGATATAGCAATATAATATCACGACGTCTACACGGTATTGTTTACAAGTGGAAAACTCATAAGATCGCTTATCGATGATGTATATTATTATTATTATTATATGACACAATATTATTACTAATAATAAATAATAATTTTTATTATTTATATGAGCGGGGAACCCTTGACGGACAGAAACGATGACACGTCCTGCGTCGTTATGTTAACATTAGCAAACGGCTATTTAAATTATAATCATGATTGGTTTCGGTTTTATTGACAACGATTTTGTGTTTAATTAATATTTGATTATATAATGATTGGTCTTAATTGCGATATACGCACGATGCTCGTATACAGCGGCGCGGCGACGCAGCGCAATCACAAATTAATTTTACTTCCGTTATTATCATATAACAAACTATGAATAAACTGACGAAGAATGCTTTTATTCTTTCTCTTTTATTTTACTCCGATAGACTAATAAAATCTAAAAGGACTACTTTGAAAATATCCATTTATAGATTCGTATTAGGTTTTCAATAAACGAAGTACAATATACAACAATAGTGTATTATATTTTATTCTACAATATTTTGACATTATTTTTTAGCTCGGAGATAATGTAAATATAATATATAATATATCTAACGTGGTCATAGAGGGCGGAGACGACGCAAGCTTACTATCGAGTCTTTTTTCGACGACACATTTCATTGTACCCCGAAATTACGATTGTAAAATAAACAATTACAGTTATTACACCACTACCTATTATCATCACCGCATGTAATGGTAATTGGTGGTTTCACCATCGCCGCCTCCATAATAAATGGCGTGACGTATTTTTGTCGAATCGCTGCCGTCAACAGGGAGTCCGTCGCTTTGCTCTATGTTTCCGTCTCTCTTGGCAGTCGTCATGTCAAAAGATTAATGTCATTACGGCATTATGATGAGGAGATGCACGTAATTACAGGATACGATACAACTGACCGAGCAATTGTACACCTCGCGATCACGCAACGATCATCGTCGCTTTGTTAACCATTCCAATTATCATAATATAATTTTCTTCAAACTATGAATTATTATTGTTGTTATTATTATTATTAATATCATTATTGTACATTTTGGGTGTTTAAATTTCAATAATTTCTTTATATTAGGAAAAGCATTGAGTTTTGTGAAATAGGTAGGTACTTCGTATAAACGATATAGAAATCTAACAATATATGTACTATATATTTAGCATGTACATTTGTTTTCTAGTTTGAATTAGTTTCTTAAATCATTATCTTTTATAGTTTTTTTCTCGTGCAGTTTATAGGTAGGTACCTAATTGTTTCATTTCTTGTCTATTGTTTCCAAATAAATTTACTTTTAGTTTAATGTTATATTTTTCTATTAATAATATATATATATATATTATATATGTTCTACAACAGAAATCCATCAACTGTAATTGAATTTGTGAGATTGTGTTAGTGGATTCCTGGCTGCGGCATAAACAAAAACATTAATATCCCTTATTAACGTCAGTATAGGCCAAACAAAGTACTTCAGTTTCAGTTTTATACAGGGACTAAATTTTCAGATTAAACCTTCATTTTCTTATCTTTCTTGACAGTTTATTAAAAATATTTTTATTTATAGCATGATATTATATCCTTTTCATAAAGTTTTATGAATTAATAAAACAAAAATACTTAACTATAAATATACTAGAATAAGATAGAAAATATCATTTAATTTTTATATAATATAGCCTCACAGATAACTGTAAAAAATTGTAATCAACGGTTGTTCGTACGTTTTCTTAGACGAGTAATAATTGTAGGTACTCTAAACAGATTTCATATGTTACTTATGTTTAAAGTATAAGAGTAACGGTAGACTTTAATGATAAAACCTCATAATCGTGTTATTGCAGTAACACGAGACTCCTTGTAGGTAATATAAGGTTTCTTACAGAATTTAATCGCATATAATATTATAATATAATATATTCATAAAAGTTATGCTTGTTAAATTTGTGCAAATTCCACTATTGGGTAACGTTTATTCCGATATTTTTCGACGAGTAACGGGCTGCTGCAGTGCAAGCCGTTATTATTTTCATCGTACAATTTATTTTTGGATCGTCTTCGACGTGAAATATACACACATTACTATGTATATCCCCACCTCGATCGCGATGAAAACAGAAAGGAAAAAATTGTATTCAAAACGCCGGAAGCTGTTAAAGTATGTGTATACCGCGATTATTCTACCACAACAAAACAGGACACGACGCGATGAGAAAAACTATGGAGAAAATCACGTCGTCGTCGTCGTCGTCGTCGTCGTCGTAGCTGTATAGTAAATAGGTGGGTGTCTTCCGGCAACGGACACAATAAAAATAACACAGACACACACATAATTCCCATGATTACCACCATGGACGAATTATTTTTATTTCTTTATAGAATTTAAGAAAACGTGTATATATATTATATGTATAAAGTCTGCTGTGATGGCTCATTTAACTCAGCAGCGACAGTGGTTATCCGCGTTGTTGGAACTGTAGTAATGCTTTGGCTGAATTTCATATATAATACGCGTATACACATAATATATAGAAAGGTATATATATGTATACCGCGACCTGTGTATTAAATGTAGACACTAATCGAACAAAGATATATTTGTAAGTAATAATATAAGTTTACAAACCGGATATATTATGATTATTGTCGGTAGGCCGAAGTAAGAATTAGGGAGAAATTGTGTGGAACGAAAACGATGAATGATGATGATAATATTTATATATATACAATAATATTTTCATATTAATATAACTGTGAACAAAAGACATAATATATTAATAATATAATAATATGTCTTTTTATATATTTTACTGACGTGGTGCAGTGCCGGAAATAAAATATTAAAGTTGGCTATTTATTTTCGCGTTCGATCACAATATTGATTTCTCGAGTGTACATAAAATAATATGTTCATCAAACAATCGTTAAAATTATTGCAGTGTACGCCGTTTCGAGTTAAATATATATCCATGTATACAAAATTCAAATTGCCGATACGTGTACATAATATATTTGCATATAATACGTAAAAAGAAAACGCGGTACATGTATACAACGCTTGTACGGTTTCTATATACCTAACATTTTTATATTATTAATAATTATACGTAAAAACATATACACGATAGTCGCGTATAGTGTGTCACTCGTGCGAACAATGTAATAGGTATATATTATATAGGTACGTTCTATAATAATATAGTGTTGTAATTACCGCCGTGTGCGAGATAATGTTATTCGTTAAAGTCTGTTTACGACGACGACAGCAGCGGCGATTATTGTATGGTAATTTTTAAAGGAGTCTACTATGCAGCTATACGCACACCACACACAAGTACATATATATGTAAAAGAGAATGGAGACAGTTTTTCTTACTATTTATAATATACCGCAGTCGTGTTTTTCTTACCTTCCATCTTTTATTTTTATTTTATCTTACATTTTATCTCTTTTGTTGGTTGCACAAGAAAAGAAAAATCGAAAAATCGCCTTTCGTCTCGTAATTGGCGACTTGTGTACGATGTGCGCGAGTTTTGTTTCATTGCGTTCATCATCATATTATACTAGATATATTGTGAATAACAATTTATTGTGTATAATATATATACCTTAAGCGTTTTGTACAGAGAATATATTATGAATGCGGACAAACAAAAAAAATAATAATAATAAATATGTATTATGAGGAGCGTACGAAGAGACGATGACGATGGCCAAGTACAGTGTTCAAATGTCCAAAATTCGTGACCAGTCGTGTTCTCTATTCTTCTTAATGAAAACATTAAAATATATTATACATGTACTGTTTTTTAAACGCATATTATATTGTACACACATATATTAAATTTACATTATATAGTGTGTCCAATAAGTTTGTGAACTTTGTATACGTTATTTGGTCTCGTTGAGGTCTCCGCACTCTGTGATCACATGCTGTAGAAGTGTAGGATTATTACCATCATGTACGCAAACTGTAGGGCCATACACATTTTGTACGTATTAAATACACTACGAGTGTACTATAATATATGTAATGCGTCGCATGGAGAAATAATAGAACTCGTTTTAGAAAATGAATTTCAGTTCGTATTATTATTATTATTATTTTCGTTTCTTCTTATTATTATTATCATTATTATTTTTATTACCACCGCGCGCCAGCTCCAGCACCATAACTTTACTACACCGTCATCTTTATAATGATCAACATCATCATCACCGCAGTCGTCTCCGTCGTCTTCGTCGTGATCATGGCCGTCACGAGGGCGTCTATTTCGCGTGTGCACGTTGTCAGAACTTATTCCATTCCTCATTGCCTCCTCGAGCGGTAGTATAAGTTTGACCTCTTGACTTCATACTCTGTGCGTGGATTGGCGTGTGAGAGACGCATGGACGTATCGCGTACGTCTTTCTCTTCGTCCCTCTCTCTAAAAAATAAAACACCTGTCAATCATTGTAACGTGCGCGCATTACTGTACCATTGGGATATAATAATAATATAATAATGATAATAATAAGAAGAATAACGATAATGATAACAATAATATTATTATTAAAATTATTTTAGTACTTCTATCATCTGACTACATTATACACATATACAGCACACACACACACACACACACACACATATTTTATTTAGTCGACTGACAGCTTGGAGCGTTTTTGTTATTATTATTATTTTACTCGTTTCAAATCGACGGAGCTCGCTGTAAAAATTTAACCGCACATAATGCGTATGTATACATATTTTTTTGTATCCAAAAAATACTAAATTGATTTATGGGAATATATTTTTTTAAATATATAGAAGGTCGACACCGCTGTAGGATTACCTGCATGCAGTCTGAGAGGAGATCTAAATGCGGTTGACTCGACTCGGCGGAGGTTGTTGTAACTGCCTAGAGGGAATTTTGACGTATATTATTTTGAAAAAATGTTAATCTTTAAACGTTCAAAAGGTAATAATAATAACAATGATAAATATTAAATTACATCGTTATTTATAATGATTTAAATATTTTTCGTTGAATTATTTTTCTCAATCAATATTACTTAGAACGTGAATATTGTTTTATGTGGAATGTTGAACGTTTCTATTTCATTCTTTTAACAGCTATGATATATTCGTATAACGTGCATGTACTACACATGCTACCTAATACCTATATGGTTCATACACGTTTTTTCTTGAGTTTTACGAACATGATTCCAATAAATTATTATTATTTTAATTTTTAGTAGGTATTTGAGAATGAAATGCTACATATAATGTAAAAAATACGTTGAGTTCAATTAATTTTTATTTCTTTTTGTGGATTTGAAATATTGCGCGTATCAACGTACCTATCTCTTCGGACATCGTCGCGCGTCCTATGAAAAGTATAGGTACTATATTCGTGTTCTATACGCTCTCTATGATAAAATATTACAAAATAAACACATTTGGCCTTATTTGTTGTAGAATAATAAGCGGCGTGTTGTTCACGCACGTGCATATAAAATTTGATGACGGGTGATGGCACATTTTGTATTCAGTGTACAACGAAATACACGACATCTGGCAATACAAAGTCATGACGTGACCGGATTTTTTTTCTCTGAAAAGTCTTTGACGATCATTTCGATTTAAATATTTTTCAATTAAAATTACGTGGAAACTAAATGTTCTTAGGTCTTATCAGCTAATATATAACTATTGATATTCGATACGTGTCTAATCGATAATACTCCTACATAATATAATATTTTCCGCAAAGATAACGCATATAAAATATTAATAGATATATATATATATAAACCTATATGTATCAAATAATACAATATTTTTGTACATGCATATATACGAGTATGTGTGTGTGTAACTATAATTAATAGTATTGATTCAGAACAAATGAATAATCATAGAAACTTCACCTATATATATTTAATAATGACTCCCCCCCAAAATACATATATAGTATACACACACGTTTGCGAGTGCGTAGTAATATAATATATATATGTATACATAATATAAGTAAATAAAAATAGTATTTTCTTTATTATCACCGTAAGTATAAAATAATGTATACGATTACAGTGGTTTTAATAGATTTTTTTCCAAACTCGTAATTATCGCTTTCGAAATCTCCTCCCATAAATACAAATAAATACCCCTTCGAACGACAGCTCGTAACAGTCGAAATGGACATGACAGATATTATTTTTTTTCAACGTTTTACGCGTTTAAAATACCAGTTTTAAAATTATAGGTTGTCTTGTCCGACTTAATTCTTTCTTCACACAGGCACAGGCACATCTATATACTTAAACATACCTATCTATACGAATATAATATGTTATACACACATAAAAGATATTAAAAATATTATTCAGTCGTATTAAGTGATATTTTGTACTATTATTTTAAATTTAGTATACATTTTTTTAAATTATCATGTTTTAATCTATTAATTCAACGTTCTTATTCGGTATATTCGACGTATTTCAAATTATTGTATACATTATACAATGTTACTTGTGTAATAATATCGTAAATTTTTCTTATTTGTTATTTGTTTTATCTGATTGTTCATATTTTTCCAGGTAAATGGTGCCAAAGGCGAGATTGGCCTCCACCACTAGACGCCCGAGCGGCATCGGCTGCGGAAGCGGCGAAACGCGGTCTTTTGTATCAATCTGTGTTCCTCGGCGGTAGCCCAAATGATTACAACTCGTGTAAGTACATATTAAATGTATATTATTAACATTTATGGACAATTTAATAACCTTTTTCATTTACCTATGACAGCGTTATATATAGGTTAATTTATTCAAAGTCACGAAAATTGTGCCCCTCGTTTTTCTCCATTAACGATGGGATTTTTTATATTTATAAATGGCTGTGAGTTAAGGTATTTACTGACCGTCAATAAGGGTTTTCCGTAGGATCGCCACTAAAATGAGCATTTGACGTGTACGTTTAGGTTTGTTGTGCCCTTTATTAAATAAAAAAAGAAAAAATGGAAAACCCCTGTCAAAGAGTATCAGGGGTAATAGAGGATGTAAAGTAGAGAAAGAAAGGGCGGTCGAGTAGAGGGTGAGAGCGGGTATGAGTGTGGAAACATTTCCCGGTTTGCCAATGTTCGTAGTCGTTGCCATGGAAAACCTGAACCGCGCGAGCGCCGTGCGCCGCGATGCAGTCAACCAGGCAGCCATCCATCTCTCCCCCATGTGTATATATATATTTTTGGTTGTCGGCGACGATAATATAATGTGCGTCTTGCCCTTTTTACTCCGCATACATTTTGTTGAAAATATTTGCTAACCATGGCACGTGTAGATACACGCGAGATATCAATTAAAATATCTTTTGATGACATTTCATCCGCAATGAAATGTGAAAACTATTAAGTATAATATTTCTATACAATTAACTAAGTAATAAATAAACAATGAACTGTATAATACCTAATATGAACTCCAATTAAATGTATACTTAGACACGTGCGATGTATGTACCTATATATACGTAATGTTTCTATGCGTTTTAAAATGCTAATTGTTTTTCAATAATTATAATGAACACGATGAATTTACATTATTTATGTATTTTTTTTTAAGATTTGTAATAGTACTATTTATGAAATATATTTCTTATATTTTAGTTGGTATTTTTGATTATATAAGTTGTAATGTAGTATTTTATAAAGTGTTTTATTTTTGTATAAATAAATAAATTGCAACCTATTATATTTACAAGATTATTTAAAATACGTGTGGGTTACATTATTATTTTTTATTTAAAATTGGATAAAAGATCGTAATAATGGTATAAAGATGGTTATGGTGATGGTGGCTATAAGAGATACACGGAATAACGATGATAATAAACCCCCTAAGGGATAACTATTTGTGGTAGTGGGGTCCAGCTGGTCTCGAAGGAGCCAATTACTGTTGTTACTTCGTATATCCCGAAAGAGATTGATTGACCAATCAACATATAAGTAGAAAATTTGAACATGAACTTAGAGAAACACGAAACACTCGTCTAAAAAATACCATTATATATATAATAATATATATATTATATAATATTAATTATATTATTATTATATTATATTATATTATTAATTATATAATATATATATTATATACTCTATAGAGTTTGAAAATTCAATGAAAATTGTGATCGTTATTAAAACAGAAAATATGTTACTTTTTTAAAAGAATAATTTTTTTATATACGGTTTGTTGTGTAATATTCATTTATTTAAACTATATATATTGATAGGTTTAACGTAATACCAATATTTATAGTAATTATAAATCTTGGAATGCGTGAATGTCGGTTCTGTTATTTCTACATACTGCCGTCGATATAACTATTGTTGAATATATACCGCAAATCATATAAATGTATATAGAAATATACATATATATGTATCGTGTATATGTGTAAAGGGCTAGAAAGAAGTGAAAATACGATTAGCGGTACTTGTAACCGCAACCGACGGAACTTTTTTTCGTTTGTACTTATTTTCTCTTTATACTTGCTGCATATGACAGCTACTACGTGGGTTGGTGCGCGCGTACCGTTTTCAGGCTGACAACGGCAACGACGACGATGATATCAAAAACAGCCCATAAAGTGAGGAGGTCTCAATTATAGTATACGTATAAATATATATATATATTATACCATTCAATAAGGGTAGGAATAGGGTGATTGTGTGTGCGGAATGGAGGTGTAGTACGCGCACCGGACCACTGGTAAAACGGAGGTGTGTTGGTGACAGCCAGGAAATGAACGAACGCTGGTCACCCCCTTATTCTCGTTTCGGTTTGCGTTAACTATAATACTATATCAAATAATATTATAGTTATCTTAAGTTGTAGAAAAAGTATATAATAAACACTTCCAGAGTTCAGTCAAGGCTTATATTAAATTTATTTTCGAAAAAGGGACATTTGTTCACACGGTTAGAGCTGTAAGGTTAGACCAATGTTTTAGTTTGGCTCTTATAATTTAATTTGAAAACTTATGTAATTTTATTCGAAATGTGGTTATTTTCGTTTTTTTTTTTTTTATTAATAATTTATAAATAATAGTAAGTAATTTGCAACCACCTTTAATTTATATGCAGGCCTATACTACAATGCTTAAATAAAAGAGAAAACATTTTAATCAACATTTTTTTATCAATTTTTTTTTTTTTTTAATTAGAATAAAAGTATGACAAATTAAAAATTATATTTAACGTATACATTTAATTATTTCTCTCACAAATAATAATGAATATTGTTCAATATTCTGATTTAAAGTATTATTTATGAGCAATTTAAAAAAGAAAACATATTAATACCCTAAATTACGTATTCCGGCCACTTTATAATCCAATATAAAGAATTTTTTGAAAAAAAGTTCATTATACATCAAACGTTTCCTTGTTCTATAATCTGCAGAACGGGAAAATATAAAACTGCTTTATTTACATTTTAAACGATTGACATTTTTGTTCTTGTCTAAACAGACTTAACGTAAAATGATTTATTATATTCGACTATATTGTGCATTTGCAGTTATTCATCAAATATTTTATTTAATTTTCTAAATAGAAGTATTAGTTTACCGTTGTCATAATATATTTAAGATATGTATTAATTCGATAACGTATTTATGATTTTTAAATAACTGTCGTATGATATAAATTTAAACAAACAATGCAATATAAAGCCGAAAACATAATTTTTTTTTTAAATATTACACAATCGGCACCAATTCCATTATTAAAATGTATCGATTTATTTTATGTCCATATATGATGTAGCGTACCTATGTATAATACATTCTTTAATCTTTATTATAGCCATAGATGGTTTACATTAAATTACTTAACTCTTTGGTCGCACGTTTATAATATATTCCATTATAGTCGGGGTCGTTGTCGGTCTGCAGGCATTTTTTGACCTTAACCATATTATAGTGTTGGTGGCTAGATTCTTTCTCTCTCTCACTCTGTTCTTTTCGTTGTTGTTTTTTTAACTTGTTTCATCTCGAAGGCACCGCCACCATCATCATCATTATCATCATATTTTTGTGGTTAATTCTCTCTCGACATTAACGTTGATGTATTACAATAATATTCCGTTTATAAGACTTTCAAGTAATTTTTAACGCTATTATTTTATTTTATTTTTATTTTTTTATTTTTTTAGTATGAACCTCAGGGGTTGAGATTTTTTTTTCTTATGTTTTATGTCGCTAAACCCCTTAGTAAATTCTCTTAATCGTAGATTAAGAATATTATTATTATCATTATTATTTTACTATATTACATATTATTATAATATTATATTAAAGCGTTTATATAATAAAACATCTATATGACTATCGTTATTATTAAACAATGTGTTTACAAATTCGGTGAGAATATAACTGGCGTATAATATTTTAAATTACATCCAACTTTACCTTATCCATTAGTCATTGGTTGCAGTACTTACCTACCTATATTTACAAGTTAAACTCATTAGGTATAGTCCATCAATCTCATAAAGGTCGTGATGTAATATTTATATTAATATTTTATACGTTTGCATGTATGTAATCCCAAGTTGTACAGTGAGTTTGATTTCATTACTTGTTATTTTCTTTTTTAGTTTTAATGGCTGCCTTGTTCAAAGTCGTTGACCATAAACTCGTTTTCTCTTATCCGTTTAATATGCCGCCGCCCATTTTCTTTTACCAATCCTCATAACATAAAACATCAACATGTATATTGTATAGTTAGATATTAGTAAAAAAAAATATTCTTATTTGATTGTTTATTAATTATTTTAATGTCAGACGAGTTAATTGTTATTTAATTAATGATTATTAACATATTCAATTCAGAATAATTAAAAATTATCAATAAATACCTATGTGGATTAATGTATATAAATAAGTACCTATAGGGTAGACGGTAATCTTATAAACAAATTTACTTACATACATTTATTTATACACAATTTTAATTTTATTAAAATAATATATAAGTAGTTTTAAGTTGAAATTCAAAAATGTAATATTTTAAAGAAAAAGAAATTGTGATGACCAAAATCCCGTGTTTAATTGACGTGCAACAAAAACACATTAGGAAGGGGACACGCATAGTGCTGCAGCTTAACTTATAATAAATTACGAATTCAAAAGTTGAACTCTGACAATGATACGGGACGACGGGTCCGCCACAACGACGCGCGGTCGAGAGAGATAACCCTTCCTTCCTAATGTGTTTAGGGGGTCAGTCCCTCGGATATAATATTGTAATCCAATCAAATACAAACAAACACCTAAACCCATTAGATAAACAGTTTTTACTCCTCGCCGCCACTATACTACCACTACTGTTGTTTATTTAGTGTGTATGAGTCATTACACACTCTATGTTATATAATATGCAGCCGTATAATATGTTTATGTCCCCAACCACCAACTATTTCTTATCGGACGCAGTGTGCAGCGTGGCTGTTTTATCTACAGTCAACATTAAAACAACGCACTGAATGTGTATTCTGTTGTTGGTTTTATTTTATTTTTTTATATTTATATTTACAAACGTATATAATATTATATAATATATACGTTAATGAATTTAACTAAAATTATTATCGTCGTGCAATAAAATGTCGCAATTCTCATTGTCATTGTTGTTAAAACCGATTGTGGATTTTATTTGTTACTGTAAGAATATATAACGTTCCGGCTGAAAAATGTTCGGCTTTTTGTTGAAAAACGGTATTCGAATAAAACGGTCTCTTGGAAACACGCTGCTGCATCTAGCCGTGTATTGCACGTGGTGGTAGGGTGGTGGAGTTCCCTTATCGGTCGTGTATATAGTGTTATCCGCCGTCACCACGTCGTGTGTGCAACGGTAAAAGGTATATACATATATGCGATAAGGGAGAGCAGAGTATGGGTAGAGATATTGTTTTGATTGTGCTCGTGTGTGTGTGTAGTGTGTATAAGTATACGTATATACGTATATTGTATATATTTGTACGATGTGTGCGTATGTGTATGTATTCTGGTCGGTAAAGTGAGTAGAAAGAGCAATGCAGAGGGATTGAGGGGGTGGGTAGCAGTGATTGATCACCTTCTGTAGTGAATCTGATAGCGACGGTGCACATTTACCCACCACTAGTGCCGCCGGCGTGGGAGAACGGCGGCGGCTACAAGCTCTACGACCCCTAACTTCCGTAAAATTACCAATTGTACACGCAGACAGACGAATTTATAACCGTAGGCTCTTTTCATTTTTTTAATTAAAAAAAAAAAGTCAACAAATATAGTACTTTTGGAAATTTTTAAATACGAGAATTTTAAGTATGTCTTTAACGATATAAAAAACATTATTTTATAATAAAAAAAATCGATTTATTCAGTAGAATAAAAATTGCATTTTTGACGTAAATTCCTTACGTTATATAAATAGTTATTAAAATAAAATGAATTGTTATGTTATGTTTTGTTTTATACACATAGGTGATGCGAGTAATGCCAGTGTCGGTAGTGGTGATGGTACGGGTGAGGATGACGATGATCCCAGTGGTGGAAAAAAGAACCAAAAGAAAAGAGGTATATTCCCAAAAGTGGCCACAAATATACTTCGAGCGTGGTTATTTCAGCATCTAACGGTAAGCCTATATTATATTTTAATTTTTAATCATTAAACTTATGATATTATCCCATGAATTTGTCATATATATTTTAAGTAAAATGTATTAATCATCTTACACTATACTTACTAAAAACGTTTGGTTGTTTAATGTTTCCTTATTTTAATAATTATTATTGTTTAATATATTCATTTTAATGCATGGGTTCTAAATAGCTGCATCGTATACTTATAAGTTATAAACTTATAACTTATGTACAAGTAAATATTTTCCACGGGTTTGGTTGTTTTTGCATTACAGTGATTTATGACTTATAATATATAGAAAGAAATAAACTGTATTATTATTACTTACAAAATAATTATTATTTTCAACGCACGTTTTTGTAATTATGTCAGTTAATAACGTTTAATTGGCAAATGTACAGCTAATGCGTAAGAACGTATATTATAGTTATTCATTGCGTATACATATATAATATAACAAATAATGTCTATTGTCTTGTATCCGATTTAAATGTATGTACGTTTAAAACTATCGTTGTATTATAAAATGTTGATTTTAAACGCAAGGAACATTTACTGTGTTGTTAAAATTCCAGCATTAAGTTCCATGGGACACGTGTTGTTCCAGTAGAATTGTCATTGTTTGGAATTCTTTGTTTTATTATGGTACGCGAGAGAATTTCTGAAATTTAATTTTGTTTACCAAGGGAGAATAAACTAGCAGTGTAATTTATCCATTTGGATACGGATGTTTGTCGCAGAAAAGTTTCCTTCAGTAAAACAAGTCGGTACCAAGACCTAATTAAAAACGCCCGAGTTGTGTATAACTGGTGGCAGTGACGTACTTACCCTCCATCGAGCACTGTAGTTCCAGCCGTGTTCGGTATACTTGTCGTAAAAAGGGGTAATTAAAGGGCCCTCTTGTGCAAAAGGTAAATTTTCGTTTGAAATTAAATTTTGCATAACAATTAGCCGTTTCTACTGCCACCACCGCCGCCACCGCTGCTATGGTGCTTTCGTGGAGTACCAGGTGCTTGGAATGTATTCACGTCCTTCATCTTGTCCTGAGGGGTGGAGCATAAACTCTGTTGAGCTTTTCTCTTGGTATTAAATTTCATTTTATACCAACTCAAGGGAAATTATTAAGCCTTTATGCTTTTTTACATTCCTTTCATTTTGGTTGGTAAATGATAATTATTAGCGATGTAGTGAAATCAACGAAAAAGAGAGAGAAAGAAAATCAACGTTAACTAAAAACCGAGATTTTCGTTGCAATTATCTAACTATAATATTGTAATTATTCTTATTTGACAACAAAAATATTTATTGTTCCAAATGAGTTCATATTTTTTATACTATAGAAATATATATAAGTACATACACTAGTAGGTTTGCGGTTTTTCGTCGTATTAACATATAATATTTCTTGCCATCAACTAATCAGAATTTACGTGATATTTTTCTTTATAAAATAGACTTACTTTACATTAAATGGCTCTCTCGAAAACATAGAAATATTAAACTAATTTTAATATATTACTTTCGTTAAAATAATCTATGTAATTTCAGTGAATATGTAAATGTAATTTTATCGAGTTCACGCGTAATGGATAACCATATTTTATTAGACCGTTGCTGTGTTGAATTCGTTGTTTTTTTATTATTATTCTTTGAATTACAATTTAGTATACTACCAAAAAGTAACATTTTATATGATACATTTTTTTTTTTTTGCAATTTTGATACTCGACTGCGTTTTCTTTCATTCTATATATACAATAAAAAAAACTTTGTTTAATTTATGCGTGGATGTTATGTATACACGTTTGTATATTTATATATATATAGAAAGAGATAGAGAGCTAGCAAGCGAGGATGTGGTCGTAGGGTTCAAATGGACATTTGGAATTAGTTATATTTTTATCCTTCCTTCCTCATATATATATATATATATATATATATATATATATATATGTACCCACCCCTTTTTTCCCGTACCGGTCGGCACCATTCCCTGTTGCCGTTGGTAACACTGGGTATGGGTCGCACCAGCGACGCTTGCCCCCTTAAGCCTGATCGTAATAATTAAAATTCCTCGTTGTCCTGGCAACCAACATACCTCTCTCTCTCTCTCCGTGTCTCTCTCTTTTCAACATCACCACCATTCCACCTCACTTGGAAATATATATTTATATATA
Organism: Rhopalosiphum padi; assembly: GCF_020882245.1. Taxonomy (NCBI): domain Eukaryota; kingdom Metazoa; phylum Arthropoda; class Insecta; order Hemiptera; family Aphididae; genus Rhopalosiphum; species Rhopalosiphum padi. The sequence continues at coordinate 50,780,298 of NC_083599.1, forward strand.
TATATATATAATATATACATACATACACATATGTAGTTATTATTTGTATATATGATTTACCGCCATAACTTTTGTGTGTAGTCGCTTTTATGTCTAGTAAAACCGCTTCATGTCGCGTTCGTCGATGAACGCGCACGCCGCGTGTAAAATAATATGAATTACATATTCGGTATTAACGTTGGCTGGCTTGTACATACATATATATATATATAATGGTGGACATGTCGAAAAACACGTCGACAACATATATTTTGATGGGAACGACATGAATGAACGTGGTTAATAGAATCGTCTGGACTTGTCTAATGAGTTCTCCTTCACGCTGAGCGGCGTGCTGCAGTGTCTGAAAGTATCGGAGACTGATTGAATAACCGACAGAGTTAAGTGGTCTATATTGAAGATCGACAGTTATAACCAAATAAAATACGATACTATAATGAATTTTTTTTATTCTTATACTTCTTCTTCTTCTTTGTGTTTTTTGCATCTCTGGCAAAATAAGAACTTTTTCCTATGGTTTTTAAAATTTTTGTTACCATTATTATCCGTACCTACATTATATTGTATAATATTATACAGATATCTATTATGTTTATTTTTTTTATCGTCTTATGTTTTGTTACATAATTTTTTCGTGCATTTTAGTATATGAATGCGTCGGTTTAATTTGGGAATTTGTACAAAACGTATAACATAATATGATAAACAATAATATTTAGTAGTACGCTAAACAATTTGTGACGTATAACTAGTGCAATATTTTTTTATCGTTCCCGTGCAAGCTGCTTCTAAGGCGACTAGTGACTATCATATTATACGCGTTGATAGGTGCATCCCAATATTACGTATAGGATCGTTTAATTACGACAATTAAATACACGTCAATCGTGGAGCGTACGTGTATTATCGTTACATTGTTTTAACGCGTGTACAAGTGCGTTTGTCCATCATCCATTGTTAGCGTCTTTCATTTTTATAAATTAAATGAAATTGGACCCCCCAGACGGATATTATTGTCATTACTCCAATTCATGTCTCTCCGTTAGCCGGCCCCGAGCGAGATGCGAGACGGTATAATATGTAAACATTATTTATTAATGGTAGGTGGTCCTTTAGTGGCAATTAAATCTATTGAAACTGTACGTTTCGTTTATTATTGACATTACACATTAAAGAAATACAATATATATTATTATGTTTATATACGTGTATGTATGATTAAATAGTATGTTGTAACTTATATTGTATGAATAAAATGTGACGATCGAAAAAATTCTCGCGTGTTTTTTTAATTACGCATTCGCATTAACATTAATTTGTTATTGAAATATATTTTTTTTTTCTTTACAATATTCACCAAACACATTTAGTTTAGTTTCTCCGTTTATATTTTATTTTCAATCGGTTTTTTAACCACTTTTCATGAAATTTATTATATTTTATTTGCATATCCCATTTATACACCTACTATTTTACGAGCGTGTTCTGCTATGGGACTTATTATCTTTTATGAGCAAAGATTTATTAAACAACATAAAATAAATAAACAAATAAAATAATCATAATTTGTATATAATGATGACTAATTTAATAAAATTTGTACTTATTGCTTTCTATTGATTTTTTCTTTCAAACAATAATAAAAAATAAATGTATTATACATGCGTTTAATATTTACCTTACATAATTATGTTGACGATGATAAAATAATATTAACAATACCATAATAGTAATAATAAATAATAACAATAATTTATTATTATCATCATCAGGCACATCCATAATGTATTTCGTATAAATTTATTACGTGTATGTAGTGTATATAATATATGTGTGGTGATTGGTAATTCAGTTTTTTTATGTGTCATAAAATATTACGGGTTACATCGATGTTGGTTCCAACGCTTAATTTTATAACTAACTAGCCGTGTTATGCAAATTTGATCTAATGATAAATTACGGTTTGTCGATGTAATACGTGTGACCAGCGTTGGAGTTGTGATCAAAAACAGATAATTTCCGACATCATTGCTAATTGGTTAAAAGCGTGTTTGCGCATACTAATGCGTCCGTATACGTGCATATACGGACAAGTGTATATGTCTATATGATACACATTCACATTTTACGGTTAAAAACTTACAATTTTCTGCATTATATTATTTTTTTACGATATAATATTCTATTGTGAAATATTCACAATCTTTCATAGTCTAGTATTTCGATGTATATTTGTGCACATAGTATATTATGATAGGAAATTATATTTTGATTATTGCAATGGAATCAGTCAATATTTCAATTTAGGTTTTGATTATTTTCCACTAAATTCTAACCTCCTCTACGCGTAATTGAATTATATTTCTAATTTATCAATTTATTTTTCGAACAACCGTTTTGAATACCCACTTGGGATGTATATTAGTTTCGTTAAGCGAACAAAATTCACATTTAAATATGCTCTGGATGTGTATATATTTATATTCTGTGTATAATGTAAATACATATATATCCGTATATATTTGGATAAATATATATATCTTCGCTATATATATATTATATATATATACATATATAAACGCTTTTATCCACGCACATTCAATCTCGCTATTGAGGGTGGAGATAAAGAGAGGGGGTAACTTTAAAAAGAGCAGGGTAGTGATAGAGTGAAAGGGGAAAGAGGAAAGTAATTTATGGGTTTACATCAGTTGTTGGCTGCCAAGATTAATGGCTCACAGTTTCTCCACTCCTGGTCTTAAAGTTTTCCTTTTTTTCCAGAGCTTTTTTTTTTTATTCTTTTTCTAAACCATTTTCGCTGCTGCCCCCGACGAATTGTCGGCGTCCAATGCACTCGGGTTGAATTGAAATTCCTATCGAACCTTTCAATCCCCTTTTTGCCGGACAAATTTAACGGCTATACGCCTATACTCTCCGTATACTCATTCCAATTTTCAATATACTCTGTTTCTTTCTTTAGCAACGTTCCCTTTGCTCCGCTATATTCCCTTCCCATTCACCGCGCGTTACTCGAAAACTGTTTTAACCACGGTTATAGCGACGGCGTCGTTCGATCGCTTCAGTATTTTGCGTTCTAGCTAAAATCGTTTTATTTGTACAGTAATAATTTATTTACAGTACTTTGCAGCAATACAGTTTTATTTTTTATTCATTCATTCGTGAAATTTAAAATAAAATTGTCTGTTGTCGATTTTGTTTCGAATTTTAATTATCTACTAACTATAGGCACATTATATACATATTATGTCATGTATATATATATTATGGAAATAAATATACCATTAAAAACAAAATATCAATATAAAGACTGTGAATTTTTTTTGAACAAAATTGATAGTGAAATAAAAACGTCTAAAAAAAAAATAGTTTATTAATTAACGATATTATTATTAGTAGTCTCGTGAAGGTACCTATAGTATTACGAAATTCAGATTTATCACCGAAGTTCATCATAACACATAAGTAATTGTATCCATTTCATTATTATTCATTTTTGTATATCATGGTCATTTGTTTAGGATTTTTACAATGCAGAATTCATTATGTACCGACTGTGACATCATCGGTTTGGTTAATAGTATAATAAGGTTTTTTATTCAATGTGTAAAACTATTCTTTATCGATAAATTTTTATTACATTGCATATTATTCAGGTATGCGCTGATTTTCTACCAGAAATAAAATCAAAGATGACCATTGTTTAAGCTTTATTTCCAGTTTGCTGTTAACGCTATTCTAATTGGCTATTGTAGGACGCTTTCCGTTGGGATTGTTTTTAACAATGGCGCGGTAACCGCATTTCATTGTGATTACTCGTTATAACGTGTATGTTTAAGAATGCAATGACCTTTCTTGAAATTACTTACTTTGGTATCTCTTAAATCAATAAATTAACCACCTTGTTTTCTTTTATACAATTACATTTGTATATACACCTATAAAACTATAATCCTTGAACTTCAATGCAAAATATTTATCAGGTTAGGTAAATAGACTAATGGCAGAGGGTTAAAAAAGCTCCTTAATTTTTATTTGCTCCGGAAATAATATCGAAATACATCTTATAAAACACACTATAGTACACACACATTTAAATGTTTTTCCTTATTTTATGCGATGAGTTTTTCTTGATTTTATTTCAATTCGAAAACAGCGAGTATATATTTCGTACATAATTTTTTTTTTTAATAACTCGAACGCTGCAATAAGTATCATAATCGTTAGAAAATAATTTAATACGATTAATGAAAATGTTCTAACAATTAAGTAAATTTAACATTCTAAAAATATTTTAATACTTGATTACAAAAAAAATGTTCCTTATTTCGTTGTTTAATTTTTGAAGCTTTATGAAATATATCATATTTCTATCACAAGTGTTCATTTAAAATATATTTGCCATTTATATAGTTAATATATATAGTTGGTACAGGTTGTATAAGTCTCCGTTACGATATTCCAACGTTTAAAACCATAAATATTTATGAACGATTTCGTTTTGAATATGATTGCATTTTAATAAGCATACTGTTCATATGACAAGACTAAATATTATAATAATAAAAATATATACCTGCCTACGTAATTATATATAAATATGGTCTATATTATTATAGGTATGCCTATAAATGAGAGTTAACGTTTGATTAGCCATCTAATTTCTGTTTATTTAAAGACGTATCATTATATACTTACATAACTAGTGCGTGTTTATGCCGAGTCTATCACATTGAAGTGCATATAACGGGAAAGCTTGCTAACCCCGTCAAGATTTACGACCAGATGCAATATTAGTTTTATAGCGTCGTAAATTTAACTGGACAGAGAAGGGAAAAAACAAAGTACTGAGGGTTTTTCTCTTTATCGCGTTCACGCGTTAGGACACCAGAATTACAGTACCTGTTCTCACACGTTTCATTTATATATATATTTAATAATATAGGTACCTGCCACCTATATTTTGTCGATTGTTGTATGCAATGAAAGCACGTCTATTGAATTTTATTACGAACGGCACGTTTGTAATATTAATTGATTTTCCACTATAATATATGACGATAATTTCAGTTTCATCGAGAATCGTATATTATAATTTATATACATATATATATAGTATACTAGTTATTAGTTATTACCTATACAATTTTAATTATGACTTATTTATTGTAATTTGATAATTGTGTACGCGTTAATAACCTATAACCGTCTATACTATTGAAAATCTACAAAATGTGAAAAGTAAAATCAAAAAAGTTTCTACATATAATAACAATACCCTAATCGTTGTCTTTATAGTAGTCGTGGATTTGATGTTAAAACAGGGGTTGAATTTTATGGCGTATACATCCGCCTTGGATGGATTTTTCCGTATAGCCTGTATTGCATCTTGATGGGATTTTTACGATCCCAGCTTTTACCTTGATGTAATAACCCGTGTTTTGATCGGTGAGTTCCTGTTACACGGTCGTAACGACAATAAATTTACCAGATAAATAAAAAGTAATGGGTGAATAATCATTGTTTACCTTCTAAATTGATAGTGCGTTACTGCCGTCGTAACATAATATAATCGAATCATGTTTTATATATTTTTATACCTAAAGGAAATCCGTACACGTCTATAATAATGATAATAACGTTATTATTATACAAATCTTTTTTCCTCTCGTGTGCTGTGTAAAAATTCTATGTACATTCATTTAGATTAAACCCGATATGGTATAATAATAAAAGGCACGCATGTAAAGCACGCGAAAACGGGTTTCGTCCGATTTGCGCGCAAACTCCGGAATTATTATTATAACATGTGAAATGGTGATGAGGTGCGCATAATATGCGTATATGTAGGAGATAGCAATCCAGAGAGGGGTGCGGAAATTGCTTAGGAAAACTGCCTCGGCGAGGGCGATTCTATGAATATGTGAATGACTCAACGACGCATCAATGCGGCCGCTAAGAGTCGTCCCTCTAAACTGCCTCCTAGCAGCAACATCGCTATACTATTACATTGTAGTAAAAAAACCTTTTTCCATTTCTGTGTCGCTTATCCGGAAAGGAAATAGTCACCACGACTCCCCGAAGACCCTTTTCTTTTCCGCCAACCCCTTGCCGTTGTTTGTTATATTGGCTGAACGAAGAACGAAATAGCCCATCTACAACGTGCGCTGTGGTTTATACTTCTCAGGAAATCCTCGTGTGTTATAGTTGTTAAAGGAAACGGCTTCTATCCCACCATAAAATATTTTTGCTCTTTTCACCGTTTAAATTTCTAAAATATATAATACATATGTTTTCTCGTATGGTTCTTTAAATGGCATTGATATATGATATATATTATATATGTCTTCACAATTATATACCGACTGTAGTATATAATTTCGAAGATATAAGTTTTAATTAATTAAACAATATTATTATTACTATCATAATAATTATAACTATAATAATTCCTATTATTCAATCACATTTGAGTACGGTGGTTTTATGCGCGCAATCAACCTGTTCTTTTCAACTTTGCCAGCAATGGGTTCCCGCGGGTATACGATGGAAAATGTTTATCTCAGTGCTTTCGCTGTCGTGTCGTTTCTCTCACTTTCTCTGTTTCTCTCTTTCTATCTCACTTTGGTTTAAAGGGTCATGCAACTGGCATTCGTAATGGGTCCTAAAACGGCGGGGGGATACACACCCCCGGGGGCCCCTAGAGGCTTCAATCGGGCTCCATTAAACATTCAGCAACCGTCGTGGATATTTGGGATTCAGTTCAAAAATGGAACTACGTGCTCACAGGCCTATTTTTCGGAGTTTAATCTTCGTGCTTTATCAGCGGTTTCAAATGCACACTCTTCTCCCCTTCCGTTTTTATTTTGGTAAATGACCCTCGGAATTAAATTTAGATGCACGCTTGTCGTATCAGTGTTTAAACAACAATTCGGTGCAGGTTAAGTTCGTATTCAAACATTGATGTTTCGTTAGTTATTCACCCATATATAACATTAGATTTTAATTTGTAATTACATATCAAAATCCAATCAATTGCAAACATACTTAACTATATGGTTGAATTCGTGATAGTTTAATTGCATAAAATGTTATCTTAATATTTAAGTTTTTTAAATCTAAATATCATACCGTTATATTGCATTAATATAATTACCAATATTATGATAAAATAAATATTAAAACATAAAATCGTATTTTTGTAGTAATAAATCATTATTTTAACGTTTCACTGAACTAATTTATTAACATCTATCAAGTGTCAGTGTAAAATAACTACATGTTTCAAGTAACTCTAAATCCATATATTATTACTAGTATGTTGTGTAGGAAGTATAGGTACCTTGTATATTATTACCGATCGGATATTTGAATCACAGATTCGGGTTTTTGAGTTACACTATTATATATAGAGCTGTCGCGCTGTAAAATATTCGTGCACATTCTTCCATCTATTTTTATATGCTTGTATATATATTTTCTTACCAATAGGGAAATATGTGAAAAGAGGGGAACCAATATTCCCATCGGTTTGTATAGGCAATGCTTTAATGCTTTTATTGCTTTTCCAACGAGCTACGGGGATAAAAAACCTCTTCCTCGATCGTTATTGGTCTCGTCTACCGACAAAAAGGGGGTATACATCACCTTATGAAAATGATAGAAAATTTCTTCCCGGCATAATATCATATCGTGATTTTATTGCGGGATACCTACCTTATAATATATATATATATGAACGTACGCCTTTTATGATACATAAAATATAATAACATCGTACGAGTTTCGTTTAGTTATTCAATATCAATTTGTAAATAAAAATGTGTTTGCACCAACATCACCCACCGTTGTAGTGTAGCCATAATAATAATAATAACTATAATAAAATATTAATAATTGTCTCAACGGAATCGACTGCATGCGCTCTCGTTATACATTTTTGTTCTAAAAATAATTCGCTCATAACTGTACACGCGTTACGTTTGATATATTGGATGTCACGTGCCGTTTGGGCGTTAATGGTGCTGTATACCATGGGATACGCCTACAAAGTCGAGAATAATTCTCGCGAACATCGATATGACGATGCAACGGAAATGGCAACGCTATACATTTTACAAAGAGGCGTTGATATTACTGATTTTTCCCTTCCTATTATTGTACGTGATGTTTTCAAGAATAATGGAGATGTCGTATAGAGCACGCGACCTCGACAACGCATCATTATACAACAAATAACATATCCTCTACCTCGAAGTCACTTGTCAAAAGTGGGCGGCTTAGAACGCCTCCGGATCCAATTGCAAACCGTTTTTTTCTTTATATATATAATTTGGTTCGAAACGTCATCGTGTCTGAGCTTATTTAAACACAGTTATAATACTATTATACTATATTTTATATATAAAAAAAATGGTTTGACGACGTATCATTAAATAATTACCATTGAACTCCACAAGTATAATAATATTAACTATATCGTTTTTAAAGAAATCGCACGCAAACACAAACCGATTTTTAACAGTTTAGGCTAACTGTACATGGATATAATGTAGACGTAGGTACAACGTTTAAATGTTTTCTATGTATGGGTATATGTCAGATGTTTCTATAAAAAGGATTTCATTATATACCGTTATCGAATAACTTAATATTTTTTTTTCAGCATCCTTACCCATCGGAAGATCAGAAAAAACAACTTGCTCAAGACACCGGTCTGACTATACTTCAAGTCAACAATTGGTAAGTCGACATTATCTTACAGATCACCGTTAATATATATTAATATGGCATACTTCAAAAACCATTACGATACAATTTGTGTTTTGTTTTTATAACTTGATTTCGACGTCGTCTCATCATTGTCTATTTTACGCGCACACACGTGTGTGTATTATATATTATATTATATTATATTACGTTACACACAGATAAGCCTGATGTTCTCGCGTGCGCGTTTATGTGTATGTGTGTGGGTCCTTAATGGTTTTAAAACGCCAATCCACCATCAACCTGTAATTACGAAAGACCCTCTAATCTGAGTATGTATTAACAAAACGCTGAATCATCATTCACTTATGAAAAAAAGAACAACTGCTCTTCTATTCCAATTCCCTTGTCCGTACTATATATAGTATCTATAGGTATGTCTTAGAGTATCAAAATGTATATTAACGCGTATAGAGTTTAGTCATTTCTGACGCATACCTTTCACGTATATTATATTCGACATGATAACAAAAGAAACGCAGACGTTTTACCCTGCACTGGTTACATTATAATAATACAATCTACGTACAGAAAGAAGTTTAATAACCACTGTAAAATGCATATATTATTATTATGAAAATGTGTACCTGTGTACCGCTACGGCGTGTACGAGTGCATATAATGATTGCAACTCTCTTTATTGTGATAGGCTTTCACTGAAGTAAGTGCGAGCTACGAGGATGTGTTATATTGAAAACCATTAATCTAACGGCATAATTCTTATATAGAAATAATAATCCGTATAATTTAATTTGATATACATATTTGTATTTATTAATATTGTGGTAGCTTCGATTACAAACACGAAAAATGAATTAACTCTATCAATATTGTATATCGGAACAATATAGTTTTCACAAAAACCAATAATAACTATTTTTTTTTTATTGTTTTCTTCGTTTATTATTGACGCGCCGTGAACTCCGATATTATAAGAATGTAAGGAAATAAAATATTATACATTATTTACTATCAATTATAATTCCAGTATGCATTTTACATTGTTTCTGCGAATGTCCGGAGAAATAATTTTAATCCCTTGGCTTAGAGTTTCGTCACGGCAACTCAAGGATGATGTAGTTTCCGAAGTTTGGATTCTGGAACTTTCGGGATTATATCCAGTAACCCCGGGAACGGGTCCCCGTGTAATGTACGCCACGCCGTGTACGTATACACTATATACATATAAACACTGGTGGCGGGAAGACTGCTGTCGGGTGGGTTATGGCGCTTCGGAGAGGGCTGGCAGCACTATAGTGTATAGGATGCGGGCAAGTGGGTGTACAAAGTATATATACGCGAGAGTGTGTATTCGGCGAAATTAGAACGGGTCTGACTGTTATAATTACAAACATTCATCAGAGTGTTGGGACGACCCCCGACGTGAAATTCCGCTAGAACGGATGTAGAGAGTGAGTGAGTGAGAGAAGTCGAAGGGAACGGCGAGAGAGCGACTGCCGAGGCTTTTATGCGCACGCTGGCTGCCAGGCATGCAGGGGGTAGACGGCGCCATGTTGTTTCGGTGGTGCGTGCGCTTTTCTTCGCGTTCGGTTTTCTCCACCTCGCGTTACAGTTACATTTTGTGTGCATCTACTTATACACACACAGATACACATACACGCATGCACATACATACATATATAAATATATGTATATTATATATACACGTCGTATTCTACGCGTATGTAATATATTTGGGAATGTCGAGTGCGACGAATTTTTACATTCTCACTCGAAACGAACGCTTTTAAAATGTATATTGTATACATAACTGTGAATGCGGTACACTCTAATCGCTCACTCACTATCGCGTAACATTTATATATCTGTACTATGTATATATTTTTAGTGTACGTTATTATAAATGATATACCGTCGCACCATCATTTCGATGTTCGACCGACCGGTTAAATAATTAAAACGATTATTCGTATTACAAAATCTACTTAAACTAAAACTGATTATAATATATATATATATATATATATATATATATATATATATATATATTAGAGTATAATAGATTTTAGATATATTGCATCATTACAATATACCTATTTTATATTTATTTTTTTACAATCGTTCCAAGTATGACAATCGTAGGTACTCGTTATACTTCATAATTATAGTGAGACTGAAATGATGGTGATTAAAAAATATATTAAGTTCGTTTTACGGTTTCATTGTCATATGAATGGCGTGGCAAATGTTGCTGCAGTGGGCACTTGAACTTAGGTAATGTTTTCACCGCCCGATTGTAAATCAACGCTTAAGGTACCTAATGTGGGCTAAATGTCTCAAACAGCCGATCCGGCAAATTGACTCTTGATTGAGATTTGATGGTGCGCAATAAAACGCGAGCGTGTTCAAAGGGAACGCCGTGAAAATCCGAGAGACCCGAACCGTTACAGTAGGACATAAAAATCCAGCAAAGGCCAATAAAACGGTCGCCGACACAGTCCTGCAGTGCGACGATATGCGGTACGCGTGCATGTATATACACTATACACTATAATACAGTATACAGTATAGAGTATAAGAAATAGTCGCCGCCGCCCAAATCCTATTTTTTATGTGGAATTTTACGTAAAATATTTAACAGTTTTACACTAAATTCAAAATGTTTGGAAGTCGGAAATATTTATTGATGCACGTGCATAATTATTTTCTACATAATTACCTGTGTTGTATCTATATAGTATATATATGATGTATATCACAATCGCCTGTTGTAAGCCTAATACGACTTACGCTCATAGATTTCATCGTTAAAAAACAATACTTAGCCTTAAGTTTGGTAATACAAAAGTTAATTGTAACAACTTAGATTACTTAGAACATTATTATTATAGTTATATAGTTATAACTAATTATTTTTTTATTTAGTCACTGAATATAAAGGAATGTTATAAAATATAAAATATATGCAACTAATAATAATAATTTAATAATTTAGTTGAAACAAATATGTAAGCATACCTAACCTTTTAAAACTATAAAGTATGCTGCAAGAAGAAGGAATAGTATAATATTCATTTTAAACAAAATATTTAGAAATTATTTAAAAAAAAAAAAATGAATTCTTTTCAATTGAGTTAAGTTAATATTTTTCTTCATTATAAATTTAAACTTTTAAAGTTAAATAGGTATATTGTTTGTTTTCTAATAACTTAAGGATTAACGTTCTTGACTTAACTAACTCTTTAGTTATTTTTTTTATTATTATTTTTTGAGGAAAATTACTATACTTATTTTTAGACACGCCGTGTTCGCTTTAGTATTTGATATTATGATATAAAACACTTTAATAATGAAAGGAAGTGTGTATTTTTTCTGTTGCCATTATTATTATTATTTGCCAACATGCGTGGGGTGTTAGTAACGAAATTTTTTACTTGGTTTGATATTATATTACGCGCGCGGTGCTCACAGCAGGTTGAAACACCCTATCGAAAAAATTTTCACGTCCCGTTTGCATTGGGTCCCGTCGACCGGAGATTAAATGATTTACTATGGCCCCAAACAGAGAGGGCGCCGCAAAACGTTAATGACGGCGGTAAGCTTTTCTTTACGCTTGGCCGACCTCGGGGCTGAGGAAAAAAAATGTACCCACACACACAGACACACATACACATACAAAATTTATATATACATTTTTATACACAGATCCTCATGGGAAAATGTACAACGGTTTCTTTTCTATAAATATATATATATGATGTATGTGTGTATATGTGTACAGGAAACATATATATAAAAAATATAACGACAACTTTTAGTTATTACGCGACAACCACGTTATATTGTACGGCGTACATAGGAATGGCGGCGTGTGAATCGAAGGAAAAATAACACTGTCAGAACCCAGGGTCGTTGGAGGTACAGGCGTAAGTGGCGGTGGTGTGGTGGAAGAGAAAAAAAAGTATAGTGTAGCACGCGTATAATTTCAAGACTGGAATTCTTCCGTCCCGTGGGCCTTACGGTGCGCGTACTACACCTACCCTGTCCGTTGCCGCACACGCGCTCGTGCCCGCGTAAATGATGATGACAATCCATTTTTTACAGAAAGTGATAAAAACCACCCTGGCAATTCCCCGAAGGCTAACGAGGGGACACGGACGATAACGCCGCCCGCGCCACCGTTACCGCTGCAGTAGTGTATACTTCTAGAAACTGCTAAAAATGAACTGGCTCTCCGCGTGTACATGTATGTATGTATGTATGTATGTATGCATATATATATATATATATATACACATAGAGAGAAAGAGAGAAATAGACCCTAACTTACTGCTGCTGTAGGTCGATCTATCGGTTTTTAAAATGCCAGGTCATCAACACGAAGACAGATACAGACCCGTATTATATACGTTGTAATATATTATATAGGTAGACATTTTTCGTGCTCGTTTCCCCTTTTATTTTTGATATTATTATTGTTATTGCGAGCATATAGAATAACGTAGACATCACTATCGTCTTACGATGATTTTATTAAACGTTGTTTCAATTAATATGCACTTAATACCTTTGAGAAAGAACATACAATTTCAAATTCATTGTGATATACATAATATGAGTATATATTGCATATCATTGGTTTTAATATGATAAGTTGTGTTGAGTATATGATGGTCTTGACAGAAGCACCAAATAGCATGACTATAATAGGTAATTAAATTATTCGTCAAGTAGAATGAAACATTGTATATACATATCTATGTACGAGTAATAAATAATATATATATATATCTGTATCAGGAAATACAGAATAAGAAATTTAAATTTTGGAATCAAGAGAGATAACGGTTCTATTCTGGAGAGTGGACTTAGAGAATAATAATAATGCATTGTATTTTGCGAACTTTAAGATTTTTTCCACGATACGCAGAACTTAAACGACTTGCTCTTAATTACGTTTCAGGAATCGGGATGCGCTACAACGTAGTAGTAGTAGTATAGTAGTAGTGGAGGTTTGGGGAGTTGGATTGGAAAAATAAATAAGAGATAGCGGCACGGAGAGATCGAGTTTAGAGACTGGGTTTTTTGAAGGCAACACATTAAGTCATAAATTACAAAACGCAATTCCGCGCGACGCTTGGCAAAAGCAAGCGAAAAAGTTTTTCTCATTCAATGTCCCCCTTCCTTTCTGCTGGAGAGGGTAGATGAAAACAGATATTATTATAATATAAGAAAACGAAAAGACGACTTAAAAAAAAAAGGAAAAAAGTGAAGATATATATATATATTTATGCGCGCGTGAGTAATAAATAAAAATAATAGGAATAAAACGAATTCTCATTAAATATTAATAAGAAACGAAATAAAAACAGAGTTATCTCGAAAACGACAGTAGAAAGGGAGTGTACTATATTTACAGGAAATCTAAAGTTGAGAAAAATGAAAATAACAAAATAAGAATAACTGTGTGTACTCAACAGGTGAAGTGAGGTAGGAAGTTTGTGACGACAATTGCATAGGGGCCGCTGTGGAAGAACAACCGGTAAATTTAAAACGTGAGAAAGTTTATATCAGAGAAAAGGAGACGACGAACATTTGATAATAAAAGTTTAAAAGTAATAGGCGGAATGGGAATTACGTGCCGTAGGGGATGGGGCGCGAAGTGAAATGAGGTTGAAAATCACCTGAGAAAGATGAGAACTTATGTGATAAGACGACGGAAGAAGCGTAACGAGAATTTGCTATTGCGACGCGCGCCGTTACTTGTACGAAATAAACGAAAAATGAATCCTGGGGGTTGATGCTGCTACTTTTTTTTTCAAGTATTCATATGGGAGGGTGTCTCCTTCGGTAAATCGGCAGCGAGCGAGTATATACGCGCTAGAATGGAGAAAATGTTGAATGACCCGGAAAATATTCATACACAGTAGAGTTACGACGGAGGACAAATTTGTTTCTTTATGGATGCTTCCTCTTTCTTTTGTTCTCTCTTTTTTCACATTATAATAGTGCGTGTATGCGAAGTCGGCCTATAAAAAAAAAACGAGCACGACTATAGTATACATATACATACGAAAATTCCAATTAAATATGCATCGGCGATTTTGGAACATTATCAAAAATGAAACAGTTACTCACACAAATGTTATATGAAAAAAATTCTCGTCTGTTGCAGCATTAACCTTTTTCATAAAATCTTAAACTCTTCATTGAATAAACATAATATATATTTATTAGGTATATATAATACATTTAATATATTTACATTATTTTTAATTTATCATTATAGAAGTAGGTGTAATGTAATTTTGTGTACAGTATAATTTTGAAATAATGATAATTTTTCTATCATGGTAGAATAATAAGAGTATGTAACTATGTATCTACGACTATTCTTGTCGAAGTTTTTTCAATTTCAACGTTTTTTCTTTTTTTAATATTTTAAGTTTTCTTATATTCTGTTTGAGATAAAAATACGGAAACGTCTAAACTGAAAAGTTAAAGGGAGTGTAGTAGTTGTTTCCCTGGGGCAAAATAACCGACAATTGTTTAGTATTACGTCCTGTATAAGGGAATCTGTTGCGCGTGTACGAGATATACATAAAACTCGTTTAGAAGGACCTCTCATTGGCTAATTGTTTTTAACGGTAATTACCCGGCGACGGCAACGGCAGCATTAGCTTCCCACCCCATCCCTTAAAGAGAAAATGACCGCATTTCCAAGACATAATCACGAGTGTATTCCTTCCGTCGGCCGATCTAAGGAAATGCAATTGAATTTCGCTTTTCCCGACGGATGTCACTAATTAATGTTTCCGCTTTTATAGGTTTCCCATTAGCATAAATAATACTTTATATATATCATGCGTACTTGTAATACGTTTAGTATTTTGTACTTTTTCAAATTAAAGAACGTACAAAAAAAATTAACATTTTAATCGATGGTATAATCAAACTCAGCTGATTATTACGGTTTGTAATATGCTATTATTATATATACATTATAAAACGCTTGTTTTTTTTTTTTGATTTCTTAAAATATGCAGTTAAATGTTATTTACTATCGTATACTTATATATATATTACACATTAAATATATATATATAAACGTATATGTGTTGCCAATTATGCGTTCGGTAATGTCAATAGAACTTTTGTCCCTATATCCCCTAATACGTTTGTCGGAGGGCTATTACAAACGTTAGAAATAAATCATTATTTGTAGGATTTGCTGCAAACAAATAATACCGTCAAGAAAACCCGGAGATTTGGCATGAAACAGGGAGCAAAAGGGAAACAATTTCGAATCGGATATAAGAGGCTACTTAAACCCGTAACAGGGGCTATGTTATTTTAGAAGGGATGTTCGCATCGACCCTTTAGGTCATGTTCGAAGAAATTTTATTTTTATTAAAACTATGACTATTTTATAAAATAAATCGAAACTGTCTCAAGTGTATATAGGTACATATTTTTTAAACGGATTGTAAAATTTAAACTCTAAACAACAAATAATATAGAATTTGAATTTGTGTTATATATTAAAATTACATAAACAAAAGAAAAAATTAACACTGCTACAGTGAAAGCTGAATACTATGAAAATTAATGTTTTTAAGTTACAATGATTTTTTAAGTTATTATTTTAATATTCATCGCGTAGTTAGTTGTTAAAATATATAATGCCATATTTAATAAATGTTTCAAAATATAGTGGATATATATTTATTTTTTAAGGTAGTAAGTTGTAATTCGTATGTAATTGATAGTAAAGGAAAGGTTATTTTAGAGGGATTTACTGTTCTTAGTATTATATGAGAAAGTTTGTCTTGACAGAAACTCCACAATGGTAGTGGTAACATTTCGCTAGTCATGAGGTGTATATATAAATATACGTATATATTATATATATAGAACATAGTAGAAGCATTGCACACAACGACTCCCGGCGGAGTAATATAGGAGCCCTAATAGTCTTCCAAACACCTTTTTAATGAACTACCCCCCGGGTCCACCACCAGCCACCATTACGCTACTTCACCCTATCGTACTCCTCTTCTCTCCTCCACACACTTTCTTACTTCTCTTTTCTCTGTGTCGGCCAAGATGATCCGTCTTGTCTCCCTTTTCTCTGGTTACAACCCTGTATTCAACGGGGATCTGTCTATATCCTCCTTATTGCCTTTTTCCCCAACTCATCGTCGTCGTAATAAATAAGAATTTCGATTTTTTGCGCTGGGATTTTATTATTACCTCCTTGGGCTTATTGGAATGTATTATCCTACTATATTATTATTTTATAAAATTCCACACGCACATAATATATTTATGCTATGTATGGTATATATATATTATATCTATTATATTGTATTTTTCAATTATTGGTGTTATTACACGCTGTACTTTTGTCCACAATGAGATTTAATTTAATCAATATTATTGTGAATTTTTTTTTAATTTTCTTTAATGTTACATTTCATAATAGGGCAACAAAAAAGTTTATTTGTCATGTTTTAATTGTACCATACCTAAGTCGCGCATTTCAATATCACAATACTGTGGTGTCGAACACGCAATTGTTAAATTATACATTTAATAAACCAATGATATTATTGATTAATTATTAAAATAACAAAACTAGGTAGGTACTATAGTGTACCTAATAAAATAATAATTTTTTTAAATTGACATGTGATAATATTATAACAGAAAACAGGTTAAATATAATGTCGTTGTTATAATATGTCGTTGTGTCTATAAACAAAATTTTTGGAATTAATCAAACTTGCATGGTGACAAAATAAGAGTAGCAGTATAGAACTTACAATAGAATCCTGGGGATGATAGAATTGTACAAGAATTGGCTGTCTGTGCATACGGTGTGGAAAATGAGGAAATGTATAGAAGAGGGGGAATGAAACAGAGAGGGAATCGAGCAACATAGACGGGAAAAGGGAAGAGAAGGGAGAAAGTATGCCGAGTATGGAAATGTAAGGGTATATATCATTCTGGTCTGACAGTGTAATTTCTCTTATCAGTCCGACATAGCGCAAATGTTACAAAACTACAGATGCTGCAGTTTTCTCTCGTTCTTCGCCCAACCTTCATCCCCCTTCGTGTCCCCGCAACCAGCATCCACCATTGCCGACCGGCTTTCATCAGAAACCGTGAATAAACGGAAGTGTTCCGTTGTACACAATTTCCCACCGTCTCTCTTACAGCGTCTACCACTATTCTAATTTAATATTTCTATTAACGCGAAGTAGAAAATAAGAAACACTCGGTAGAAAAAAACATATAAAATATATTTTAATCCTATGGAATTCATGTGTGTATATAGTACTGTTATATTATAGTAACCATTGGTGACGTTTATAATGATATATCGAAACTGCGTATTTTATAATTCCGAATGTGATTTTAAAGCGTGTTGCGGAAGCGGCCAAAAATAATGAGAGAAAAGCCGTGCCGGATCATTAGTCTCTTCGGTATAGTGCAGTTTTTGTATGAACGAAAGGGATGTACGAAGTTCCCCTTTTGTCCTGTGTATTCCGGTCGGTCGTTGTGAGTTAGTGATAACAACGGCAGCAGTGATCGGACACAAGGGAGGCCGCCGTCCTTTCCGCTCTGTGACTGTATCTTTACAAACTTAATGGTCTGGATTAAATACGGCCAGAGTTCTGAAATATTTTTGCCCTGTATTTATTTTATCTATATATATATATATTATTATATACGCTTTCCCCTAACATGACCGATACACATTTCACAAACTCGTAGATATAATAATATACATTTATTTTTCATCTCCTAGTGTTTGTTTTTGTTATTTTTGAGAACAGACGAGTTAAGCTAACGGCGCCGAGTATACCAGCCGAAGAGGCAAACTGTTATTTAAAAAATTAAACATATAGAAGAAAAATATAAAAATTTACGTTATCACAAACATTTTATGTACGCAGGACTCTATATTATGTACGTATGAATGCAGTTACAGAACGATGATCATAATCGTGTCAATTGATGTAAACTATTTATATCCGTTTGTCGCACTTGCATAAAAACGTCTACGAGGGGATTGTTCGTCTCAATCAGACGCCGCCGACTGCGGCGTAAACGTATATTATTCCGTAGGACAAGTACACCGTCTGTATATTATCTCTATATCTGTATGTACTGTATCATAACGTGTTATGATGGACAACAGGTATAGTTTTTAATCCAGTAATATACGAATTTGAGAACGATAACCTACTTGTACGTGAGACTAAACGTTGACGTGTTCCGTATCGTTCAACTCGTTTTCTGTTAATTTAAAAGCAAAAAATCGTCGTTTTCTATTCGTTTACGTTTTCCGTCTGATTCCAGACTGTCGTGTATTTTATCGGTTTTCTAAATTGTAGTCTCAATATGAAAGATGTGTAAAATATTTTTATTTGCATATTACATTATACTTTCAAGCTGTCGTGCGAATGCTCTTTTCTTGGATACTAGTAAATATGTGCCGCGGAAAAGCTCGCACAGAGATTCCCTTTATTTATAGGCTTTCGCGCGCACACACATGAGAACGTTCATCGCTATACATGCACGTCTGTGTGTGTATGTGTGTGTACATGCCTCTTCGTCTTTGGAAGTCCTATCACACAGTTTTTCATCACGTCGTCCTTTGGGAACCTGCTGCAGAATCAACCCCTTGTTATTTATGGATCTCGGGCGTTATTTTCACGCTCCAGCGGCCCGTTCCTCTTTTTCGTCGTTTTATTTATTTTTTTTTTACGGCGTAGGGAAAAATAAATCCTACTCTATATTCTCTACATGTCAATAATAACAAAATTAAAAAAATAATAATAATGCAATTTTTTCACAAATTTAATATTATATTATATTTCAGAAATATATATATCTACACATTATATTAAATTAAATGCCTTAAATAACTTTTGTTGTATTTTTAAGAAGGACACTGCAATATTTTATCATAAAATATGTTTTCACAAGAAAATGTATACAATTTAATTATATATATATATAATATTATTTACGGTATAGGTTTATAGTCACTAACTTTTTTTTAGGTTTTTAATCTAAAGTATATACAATAATAACTAACGAATTGTGTGAGCCATTCAAATACATATATACATACTTTTAAATGAAATTAGTATCGAAGAATACGCAGGGTGGATCTTTTATTTTACCGTTGTATATAATATAATATACACACATACACACATAATATATGTATACATAACAAGAATTCCATTGGGATTGTAGCATTGTGTAACTCGGGTAATTGGTTACACTCGGTTGCCAGGATGGATATTATACATAGATGCGTATATTATTATAGATGTATTATACACGTACACAAGCGTTGCAGACCTCCAAACACACACATATATACACGGCGCTCTCACATTAACGCGCTAAGCCCCTTCGGTTCATTATGCAAGATGCACGAGTAATTTGATTTTGATATAAAACCGTAAGCGAGATAATTTAATATACACGCGCGTGGGCCGGTTGAGAGGAGGTGTGGGATGTATCCCTTTTTTCCTTATCCACGCTGCAGAAACGAGTTTGTTGAAATCCGAGTACTTTTCAAATTCAAATCGCCTAATGCACTATATTGCGACGGACGGCATAATATATATCGTGTGCGCTATATTATTATTACGCACGCGTAATTGACGTGAAATTAATACTTACTGGCGCAACGGTGATATCGCTGCGACATAACTATATAGGCGCGCACATAAAAAATATTATACCTATACAATGTAAGTATATTATAAATATATAGATTATATGACGATACATCATAATATTAAAATCGTTATAGTAAAAAAATTCAAAACGTAACGATATCCAATAAATAGAATCATAGCCTCGACGGAATAAAACAGCGCCGGATTGGTAAGATATCGGCCTAATACCGAGTTTTAGAATTTCGAACGTTTGATTACAGCTACAGTTTTTAAATAATTCAAATCAATTATATTTTCTATCAATATTCAATGTTTATACTAATTTATCACAGAAAAATACGACCAAACACTCAAAACCGGCATATATTTTGAGTTCGCCAGACCCAATCTTGCCATGGAATAAAATGAGACATTGTAAAAAAATTTATTAGTTAATTTTTTTATTTTTAATTATGCATAAAGCGCAGAAGTTTAATAAAAACGGTTCTTTGTGAAAATGCAATAAGTATAGATAAAAATATTTCGGATTATTTTAAATACCGGCATTTAATAAAACAACGCACATTTATAACACGCATTTAAATCGCTATTACCTATAATGTTGGAGTATAGAAAAGTTTTTAAATTATAACGAAAAACCGAAAAAAAACTAGTGATTGAGCATTAAATTGCAGTATTTTTTTTTTGGCCAGGTATATTATCTATAATGATATCGCGAGAAAATCAATGAAAAATTGACCCCCTCTTCTTAAAGTACATAATTTACGTAACAATCATCCGACTCGCTATTAAAAAGAAGGCGGTAAAGCGCAAACAAAACGAATATCGTCAAACACAAACGTCACTGGCGAATTGGAAATCATATTATATTACCTACCTATACATTATTATATTATTATTAAGGTAGGTGAGATTCGACTCGAAGAATGTACGGCTGCGAATAAATACACGATCGCTCGTGCACACGCACACACACACAAACACGCGCCCACAGACGAATCTCGTTTTGCGGTCGTTTTATGCGACTGCATCTATAAACACACATACACATTCGCGCGCGTTTAATAATATAATATGTAAGTTTGTGCGCTCTTGTCCGTGTGTATGTGCGCGCAAATCCTCTTAAACAATGCAAAACCGCTTTTGTGCGTGCCAACTATAATATTATTATAAGGGAGACGCACGGGCGAGTGTATTACGTTATTGCGGACACAGCGGGTCGCGCCGGCAATGGGACATGAACGATCGTTATCGTTTAATCGTCTGAAATATTCACTCCGTAGCTCCAAGGACAAATGCGACAACGACGACGACTGCGACGGACGACGACCGCGACGTCGACATCGACATCGACGTGCCATTATATTATAGTACACACACACACATATACAAATATAAATATAATAATATATATATGGATAAAGAGAGAGACACACACAACATACATTCATATACGTACATATAAACGGCCCGGGCAACCGGCCCGGCGTGTAAACCGGTTCACTCGACGTCGCGTTATGGACGGATACGCGAGAGTACATTATTATTACTATTATTATTATTATTATTATTATTATTATTATAAGAGATAATATAATATATTATACGATGTAATAATATTATATTATACGGTCGATCATACTCGATAGGTCTGTAAAAGAACTGTGCGTTTGGATTGAGACGAATGCTTTTCGCGCTTGTTTTTTTTCTGTCGACGTTGAGGGCCCCGATCGTACATTATAATATTATATATACTTCATACATAGACTGGCTATACTTTTCGTTTTCGAAATCTCCTCCGCATCCACGGGACGTCCGCTGCAGTGCCTAACCCGTTATACCCGTATACGCGTATCGTGTGAAAACTTCGGGCGGATATCGTGACAATTATATCATTATTATAATATATGCGTGCGCGCGATCGTTGCACAATATATTTCCACTCGGCTCTTCAAATTATAATAATAATCGATCGATGCACTCTCATCCGGCACGCCGTAGCGCTGCAAAACCTAATAATTGCATTAGCGGCGCACAAAGGACCGGCATGACAACAACACTAGAAGCGTGATAGGAGGCGCGCGCGGGTGTATAAATGTACTCGTGGAATGATGCAACTCGGGGCTAATTTCATCAATATTAGTGTGGAACACCGCGTCATCCCCCCCCTCCCCCGTCGTTTGGCCCACTGCAGAATCCGCTGTCGCGGGCTGGCGTCATCATCGCTATATAGAACGGCGTACACTATTATCGCTCTCTCATCGTTTTCGCTCGCTCTCTGTCTCTCTCTTCGGTGCTCTCCAGCACCCCCTCCCCCAACGTGTAGTATCGTCATCATCGTATAGTCGTAGTCATCGTTGTCGTCGTCGTCGCCATCAACCACATGGCCCATAATCCATAATGGACCGTTTCCATTAGCATACATTGTCACCTCTTGTCATCCGTCTACAGGAACGGTAACGGCGTCGGTGGTGGCGGGTAGACACCACGCCACTTGTGTTATACGCCATTATCACCACCACTCGGTGAGAGTGTCCCATAAAAAAAAAAATAATAATAATAAACCTTTTTTTTAACCACCGCGACGTCATAACTACCATTTATTTTTATGCTCTATACCTATAGTATCTATGTATATAATATATTATTTATATTCGATTTAAAATTCTCAAACTCGTTTCCTTTTTTTTAAATAAACCAGCAATCTTATGTACTTATGTAATATATGTAAGTATACCGGTTTTTCGAACTATCGATTTAATATATTATGTATAGGTACAATAATATTGTTGGTATTTTTTATTTTTCCATAATAAATATTTATCGTGACCCTCCGCCGCGTCGTATATACGCATACGACACAATGCTAGAAGGAACGCGCCGGGCTTTGTGTATCACTAAATCGAATACGAGTTTTATGAACACAATTGTTTTATTAATAATGTTTTTTAATTAAAGAGACACGCGTTAATTATTATTCGCCCCCTTGGTTGCCGTAATAATAATAATATCACCATTCGTCGTTGAACGCAACTAAAACAATTGCCGCGAGAACGCAAGGAAAAAGATTTGTTAACATAAAACGAATTGTCTGTAAAGGGTTGAACAAAAAAGGGGTAATATTCTATCGCCTATTCAATTAACTTCACTGAATTTAAAAAACCGCGAACGATTTTTCAATATACTTAAGTTTCCGCACAATAAACTGACGCTATATATTTATATTAAAATATACATACACCTAAGCGTGTGCTTGCTGCAGTTGTGTGGGTTTACTTATTCTAACTTTGTTGC
The DNA here is from genome assembly GCF_020882245.1 of Rhopalosiphum padi. Taxonomy (NCBI): domain Eukaryota; kingdom Metazoa; phylum Arthropoda; class Insecta; order Hemiptera; family Aphididae; genus Rhopalosiphum; species Rhopalosiphum padi. Next base: position 50,804,045 of record NC_083599.1, read on the forward strand.
CACAAAAAACTTACGAGTGTAAAAGTAATATATATATATATATATATGTATATGCGTGCGCACGCGTGTGTGTGTGTGTGTGTGATGTATACTATGTATTTTATGTATACCATATGTATACCTTATGCATATAAGATAATATACTGCACAGCAGATACACAGTTCGAAAATGCAACGACTCGTGCATTTCGTACCTACTTCTTACAACTTTTCGTCTTCGGAAACGATTGAATTTATTTCTTTTGATTAATTTCGACCATAAATTCACCAATCTTGGCGCGACATCGCGTGGCACACCCATATGCAAGTATACACATATTTTATACAGGCATATATAAGTTTACGCATACCAGTACGTAACGGTCATATAATATGTATCACATAATGCAACGAAAGACATCATAACATATATAATATTATACGAGTTGCAAACCGCTAGGAATTTTCATTCGGAGCGCATACCTCCTTTTCCTCCTCTTTCTAACCTTAAATATCATCGGCGTCTTTCTGTGTGCGGCTCGGCTACAAGAGTGTGTATATCATATACGACCACGACCACCGGAAGTAAAATGTTTTCACTGCTGCAGCGTTTAATGACCATAGTTTCTATGCGAGTCGCGCGCGAGTAGTATATGCGTATAGTACCTACGCGTATAGTTTCGGCTTTGGCGTCGGCAAATAACTTTTCTCACCCGGAAAATAGATGGCCAGTCCTCCATCGGATTGGGGGGGAAATGGTATATACATATAGGTATACATGCACTCACCCACGTGGTATATATGTGTACGGCGTTTTTTCCTATTTCGTTCCCGGCGGGAATATTTATCTGTTACGGTCTCGAATTTAGATTGGTTTGTTTGCAGCGCGTACGCTGCTCCGTACATAGCTACCGCGCGGGCGGACACGCTAAGGGTCAAAAATCGGGATTTGGCTCGCCCTTTTCCCCTGTAGCACCGCGTATAAACCGTTACTATTTTTCCCGGCACGTTGCGGCGGCTACGTGTCCCGGCGTGTATATCACCTGATTAGGAGAGACGCGTTATATTATATATGTGTGTTTGTGTGTGTGTGTGTGTGTGTATAAAGCTCGCGCGCGGTTTCCGATCAAAAAAATATCGTTCATAATTCTTAATATTCCACGCGGGACCAACGATTTACCGGACGTACCCAGCTTACGTATGTAATAATATTTATCTAAATTGCGCGACGGTTCACCATTTCCGACGGCTAGAATTCGTCGACTTACGTGCACACACGTACCACTATTGCAATTGGCCGAAGAACAGAGTATACTAAACTTATTGAGTATGTTACCTATATTATATTTGTTTTTATTGTATTAGTTTCATTAACGGATTACACTTAATCGATTATCGCGTACACGCGTTGGTATATATATATTTATAAGTATATTATTATATACTTCGGTGTGCGTGTAAGCGCGCGCGCGCGCGCGCGTGTGTGTGTGTTTGTGTGTGTGTGCGTATAAATAAATGACAGTGATTAACGGAAAGTCGTGTTCTGTCACGGTGAACGAGTACGAGCGACGGCGGCGGGATTAGGGTCGGCCGACCGTGAATGTTTCCCGGGCGCGCGCGTATATATGTATACAGAAAGGGTTATTGGGTCCCGTGCGTATTCCCTTTGCGTCGCACGCAAGCACACACGCACGTCGTGCGTATTATACACACACACACATACACTGCGCGATGTTTGTGCGCTCGAAACACAACAATGATCTTTGCTAATGATCACAAAACCGTGTGTTACTAGCCGACGAATGCCGCGGCCATGCTCCGCGCGGCGCTGCAGCAAGGGTTGTGTGTGCTTGCTATTCTTTCTCCCCCTGTAGCACCGGATCACGCGGCCGCGGTCCCTAATTTTGTTCTGCGCGAAATTGCTTTCGGAAAACTCAAGAGGGTGTCCAGATGTAATTGTCGTAAATTAACTTTTTTCAAGATCCCCTTGTTCGCTCACCGCCGTCCGCCGCCACCCTTGTATAATACGCGCGTACCAGCCACTTGAAACACATGCGTGTTCCCTGCCGACATATAGGACTTTGGGATAAGTCCCTCAAGGGCATTCAGTAGTGGCCACAATATTAGAATAATTATAACATAAAAGGTTATTATATTATATGCGTGTAACAAGTAAAATTGCGACACACACACACATCACTTTACGACGATATTTATATTTATATATTCAAACGAAAAGCGAATCAAAACGATTCGACCGTTGCTAGTGTTCTACTTATATAATATATGTACAATCGCTTTTGTGCTGTAGTATGCACTATGCAGTATCGTGGAGTGGTGAAATATGCATTATATATACATTTATATATACTCACCGTTGTCGCATCATATATTTATGCGTTTATAATACTTGTTCGATGTCAACATAATAATAATATGACTTGACAAGATTTCGGAATTTCTAATAAAAATAATCCAATATCGACGCGTATACACCGCTGTATATCACGGCTGCCCTCGCAGTGTGATATCATAAGAAACTGAGATCAATCCGCGCGCCGAAGATTATAAATCGCGGAAAACCACCACACTGCTGCAGCTGCAGACTGAACGATATTAACCACATTTTTCATTCTTGTTGAACGGCGGTGATATTGTTCCGGGGGAGTAAAGAATGAGCTATTTCGCCCTCTACACACACGCGCGCGTGCATATATATATAACGTAACTGAGTATAACCGGGACACGAGGTATACGCGTGTATTATATATATATATATATATATATATATATGAGGTCGGAGGAGATATGGGAACATTCCTGGACACATTGCGGCAGAGATAGGATCTTTCTCTACAATAACAACGGAATGGTGGAAAAAGGGACGCCGGAGGTGGCGGCGGACGGCGGTCAAGCTTTTGTGTGTGATGGGTTCGCATAAAAGGCTCACCGCGGGCGCGGGGACCGATTCACCGCACCGCACTACCCACGCGCCGCCGAAAAGACCATTCTTGGTTGTTTGAATGGCCGTAAAATTTGTCCACCCGGATAAACGAGGGCCGGCAGTATGGACTGTGGGGAAAGTGAGTGGTTGAAGGGTGGTATATATGGTCGTTTCGGACGGGGATGACGGCGGCGTCGGTCTATAGGTCTGCGGCAGAGAGGGATGTCGTTTTCCATATCTGGCCGGTCGGAGTCGAGTTGAGACCCGGAGATTACCCTCTTGTTTATGGCTGGCTTTATTTTCCAATTTCTGTCTAAGATATACCGAGGCCTAAACGCTAATCTCGTATATATAACCGACAATGCGTTCGAGACGCGCCCGCGGTCGTGCAGTGTGCGTGCGAGCGCTCTTGCGTATATATTATTATTTACGTATACTGCTCGTGTGAAAGGTACACATTATAATATATTTAATATTATATTATACTTCACACATTCTCGATTTCCGACATCCACCCATCTGTAATAATACGATATTAGTCAAATATATACAATATACATGATATACTCTGTACAACGCGGTTGTACCAGTTATCAACGCATGTATAATTATATACCCATGCATACAATATTATCCTATAATATATAAGTGCTTGTGTATAGTATTAATATATATAATATGCACGAACATTGTTGTTGAGTATTCAATTTTGCCATTTTTATTAGCTGCAAGTGTTATTACACGCACGTATATATATATACTATATAAGATCAGACTAAACTGCATGAAAAAAAATCAAGTACGTAGGTTTTTCTTTTTTAAATTATTACGTTATAATTTCGTGAATACAACAACCAATTAAAATACGCGTACCTGCGGCAGAATATATATATATATATAGTTAACAAAATATACATGTACACATGTATACTAATGAGGAGGTACTGCGATATTTTATTCGAGACTTTAAATAGTTGTATATTATACGTATACGCATGAATAAAATAAACGATGTCTGCGAGTCTATGGGACGAAAATTATGATCGTATCAAAAATAATATTCCTACTTGTATGTGTATATTTGTATATATGTATAGTTACTATGAGAATCATTAATCAAATACATGACCCGTTGTTGTCGCTAGTATATTACAATATAATATAATACCTGTATACACGTCGAGTTAACCATATTACAGAAATCGCGTGTGGCACGAAATCAATTTTTCCTTCTTATATTTTACACACACACATTCACTTTTCCAAACAAACTATTGATTACGTGAGAAAATGGGCATAAAAACTATTCCCATATTGTCTATTCACGCTATTTATTATTTACCTATAAGTATGTATCGATACGTAAAAAATACCTGCAACACCATGTTAAAAATTGTTTGATCAATATCTGCAGCATTAAAAGTATATTATTTTCATTAGTTTACTATTGTAGTTCATGTATATATATAATTTTTTTTATTATAGAATTATTTTACTTTAACATTATATATAATTATATTGTGAAATATGTTTTTAACCATCGTCAACAGCTTTTATCTGAGTTTTTTAAAATTATTTATCCCCGTAAAATTATAAATATACATTTTTATTATTATTATTATTATCAGTATTATTGTACACACACACACACATATATATATATAATATTATAAAAATTAATTCATCATTTCTTTCGTGTAGCCCGACTAATGTAATTAAAATGTAAATATTGTAATTTAAAAACAACGATTAAGATAACGCTTATGTCGATTTCTCAATGACAATGATCATTAATAATTGTAGGTACAGTAATCGCCCGAGACACGCTTTAAATAACTTATTTATTCCAAAAAAAAAAAACCATATATATAGTGTTAAAACGCGTAGAATTAATTTAGCGTCTCTGCGGGAAAATGAACTTTTTAAAGAAATGTTACATTATAATTCGATTTAAATTATTGTTTGTTTATTTACTAATGTATATACGTAAGTATAAGTACATCTAAACAATTGTACATCATTCTGACATAAAACACAATTTTCGTGCATTTTAAATAAATAATAAACAAGTAGACAACATTATACAGTAGAAATAACGATTTAGGTATAATTATAAATATTTTTGTAAGCATAAAATACGCAATGGCGTTATGCACATATTCACGCATTTCGTGAGGAATAGGCTTACACTTTTAAGATTATTTTATTTTATATTTATTTTATTTTTTTAATCTGATAAGAGAACCAAATAAGAGGGAGGGGAGACTATTGATTTTGCAATTAATGCAAAACGCGTGATAATGGAGTTGGACGAATACTTTTGCCCTGCTAATGACAAAGTTTTTTTTTCAACACCCTTAATGCGAGGCTATATATATTGTGAGACAAGAGAGCGAATTTAGCTGGTGTTCCTGTAGAGACGTAGTCGTCGCGGGTGAGGATTAAAAAGACATCGACTTGTCCGACGAATTAACACGATAAGAGAACGATCGGATTTCTCTTGTGTATATAAATATATATACCCAACACCGGTATAGAATTCGGGTCCTGGAGATTTATGCGCGTTTTCCTTCTTAAGCTCACGCGCTGAATTACGAGAAAATTGTCACAGGACTTCATCTCTACAATCGCCCTCGCAAATTATTTTAATATATTATATTAATTATAAGACTCTTTTTTACCTATAAACGTGAAAAAGTGCCGATCGTTCGCTAGTATGCTGTATCCCCTGTAGGTATTGTTGTGCGCAGAGAAGCCTTCGAGTGATTCTCATTTTCATCATTATAATATACTATAGTCCATAATATATATTATATACGCGAATCGAAATATTAAAGAAATAAAAAGGGCTGGAAAATTAGGCGTCAAGCGAACAGCTGTTACAGGCGCGTTGATGGGGGTCGGGTCATATGTCAGGTCGGGGTTGTTAGGTCAGAACTATCGAGTTATGTGCACCGGGTGTTTGTAACGACTTCTCCTACTGGTGCACACCCCCACCCTCACAACACTATTTACAACGTCTCTAATCGGCAAAAATACATTTAACGCATATTATTTCGACCCTTATTTTCGGGTTTTCTTCCTCGGAGACGGCTGCGTAGCGTAGGTATGAGTTGCACACACATGCAGGCTCGCGTTTTCCAAATTTAATAACCAGTACCCAAGTATATTACACAAAAACCAAATCATCGGGTCAGAGTAATATGCGCATTCCTATACTATGTATACGCGCGTAACTCGAGACAAACGACGAGTTATCGACCGAACTACGAGCGTACACAATATATTATTCGTATATTGAATTACGCTGTTGCAGTGGTGTATTTTGACTGTAATCGATATTGGAAGTCTACCAAAGATTTTTCGTATACAAATTATACAATATATAATATAATATACATACATATACGAACGATTAATATATCCGTATTGATATCAATGAGATGTAATTTTTTAGCTTTGAAAACTACCGATAATCGCTATGATTCAATTCCAATCAATTCATATTATATTTATAAATTATGTACTTAATATAATTGTTTGTTTGTTTTCGCAGGTTTATAAACGCTCGACGGAGAATAGTGCAACCTATGATCGATCAGTCTAACCGTGCCGGTAAGTCTCAAAAAAATAATACAACATAATACCTATATACACTATATACATATTATTAGTTATTAGTTATTACAATGGTAGTGCCTTATTTATACTTGATTCCCATGAATTATAATAATAATAAAATTCTGTAAATACAATGACATAATAATGTCGTTTGTGGCACCGCGTAAAAACGTCGTAATTGTTATCCCGCAAAAGTTTTGGTTCAGTATTTCCCCCCCCCCCGTCGCGATATAGTCGTATAGTCGTCGTCGTTGTTGTTGTTGTTCACAAGATACGCGGTAAATCGTTTGAATCAGGTGGTGGCGAAGCTGTGTATATGTATATATATAGGAGGACCGTCGTCGTAAAGCAGAACGACTATTCGCGGGGGGTCATAAACGCGCGGCGGTGGTGGCAAATTGTAATGTTTTCCGCGATGCACCTCAGGTCCAATTACGCGAATTTTCCAGCCCAGGTTTTTCCTCTTTCTCACACGCACTTTCTCTTTCCCCCCTGCTTTATACCCCCATTTTCCGTGGGTTTTTACGGCTATTCCGAGACGGTGGCACACAACTTTTGACTGGCAATTTCGAGGGGTTTTATGGCGCGATAAACTTGTTACGACATGCTTGATTTTCGTGCACCCTCTCTCGCGCGTCGAGCCGGTTACCGTTTTATTCCCGTTTAATGGAAATTTTATTTTTACTGCAAGTCATCTAGACCCTTTTTTTTTGATGATTGTCGTCTCCTCTCACCACGGCGCGCACGATCGTTTTAATTTTATTAGCAGCAAATTGCCTTTATACGACACTTTTGTTTTTATTTGCCCCCGTATAGCTGCACTCAGCGATCTCTGTCCCCGTGTACGTATGTATACGTGAATGTGCAGCACGCAACCACCAGGAAACAGTTACGGTCAAACCAACTATAAACCAACCACTCGCGCGGCTTTTATTATACTATAGCACTATATATTATATCAGTTTTAATCCCGAATCATTGACGTTAAATCGCGGCAGAGAAAGGGTCGCGCCGTTACATATATATAAATATATACAGAAACGAATGTCATCGTGAGACATGTAGCGTAGTTTTATATGTATATATATAGCTAGGTATTATATTTTAAATGTATAATATATTGGATACGCATCATCTCATATGTGTGTGTTGTTTTTTTTTTTACTTTGGCCTACGAATTGATTTCAAAAGTTTCTCAACTGTGTGGAATAAATTGTAAATAATAATAAAAATAGAACCGTACACATACACACATATTATAATATATGTAATGCTTATAACTTGTATACGTGAGTGTTACTTCGAAGTCGATCATATAATATAAAAATTATAATATACCCTGACCCCTTAACTGTATATACGGCGCACAGTATAAAGGGCCTCAATTCTATATTTCCGGTAGTATTCGAAAAAGAAATCTCCCGAAAGCTTTAACAAGACAAGTCTCGTTGGTCCGACCTCCCGTCCAAGTTTTTCCACCCCTCATATATAATATATATATATTACGACCGACATTATTTTATACATTTTACGAAGAAAAGAAATAAATGCGTACCGGATATAAAAACCACCAAACAGTGCTGTTCCGCCTCATCAACTCTGCTAGCGTATATATAGTCGTTCACTCCCGACACGATAACATTTCCTCGGACGTTTTGAAAATGCTTCGACCCCTTTTATTTCGGTACATAGCTCACAAACTCTTTTCGCGTAATTTGGACGCATCATCATCATCATGTATATATATATAGAACATTTTTTGTCGGTCGTGCCACATCTCGTGAAAAAACATTCTCGAAACTTTTCGAAAGCTTTAACCGAGTACCGAACGTACGCATCATTTGGTACATAGTAATTTTACGATATACGATCTAACATAATATGAAAGTGAATATAATCTGAGTGCGACCGAGGGTAGCAGCAGCAGTAGCGGTAATAAGAGTAGTCGTATATAATATATGGTTAGAAGTCGAAAAGAATATTAGGCGACGATATCTATAATAGTATATTAGGGGCAGCGAGGATTGAGGGACAATGCTGTGATGTAGCGCGAGCGTGCAAGGACATCTTGGATATATCTACTGGCTGCAGTGGGGTGGTGTTAAGAGTAATCTCTGTTAATATCCATTACCGTGTTTGCGCACGGGGTGCTTCGTGAAAGCAAGGGGGAAACTTTTAGTCGCTGGTTTATAACTGCGACGACTATTTAGAACCGTTTGTTTTGTAGGCGACGATATTTCCGCGTCGTCGCGACTGTCGTCTGCATACGACCGCCGCGTCGTGGTGCGATACGCGAAGCCATCACGGAGGAAAACGACATTATTATAATACTGACTTTTATACTGATTATATCGCTATCATCTCCATTATTATTATTATTATTATTATTATTATTATTATTATTACTACATTATCTTCTTTATTATGATGGCAATGCACCAACGCTGATTTCGTGCTTGGTCGTCGTCGTATATATAGCGGGCCAATTAAATTGCAATTCAAAAAAATCAGTCGCCGGGGGATTACACGGCTTTCCACTTTTCTGCCGTCGAGGTCCTAATCATTTCTATTCCCGAGAGCATTTCGCGCCCCGTCACTCGGCGGTGGCGGCGTCGGCGGCGATGCTCTCGTGTGTGAAACGTTGTGTTGTGTACATGTCGCTTTCTGGTTTTTGTTTGGATATATATGCGATCGCAGTACTATGTGTTTAACGTCTCGTGAAATATATATTATATATTATTATTATTATTATTATTATTATTATACAGTGGACAAAACGGAGAAGAGATGAAACAAAAGCTTTTAGTGTTTCGTCCTTGGCGCAACGCTGTTTTTTATTATTAATAATATATTCCCGTTCTACTGTTTTTCGTTTCGTTTGGCGTTGTTAACATGACGTCGTTTACGCTTTTAAGTATAAATTTATCCTTCCTTTAAAATTGATGTTTTTAACAACGACTGTAAAGAACTGCAACTGATGTAGCAGTGATTTTCGTGATATACCTTTAATATTCGAGTATTTGTATATTATGCAATTCTATGTTATATATATTCTGCTGCTGCAATAGCGATTTACACATGAATTTCTCCAGTGAGGCGAACGACCGCGTCCACACATAATATATATATATATATATATATACGCGGGAATTGGGAAGTACAGTAATGGTGTGGACAAGGAATATATATATGTATATGTATAGGGACAACAATATATCTTGTCGCTAGAGGTCCCTTCTCGTGTTTGGGGACAAGAAAAATGGACCTCGACCCCGAAGGGTCTGTGCGACTGCAATCCGTCAATCCCCAGCAGTATCTGATAAGAAAAAAAAGTGCTCGCTTTGGGACAGACCAAGTTTTCACCTCTTCCACCGCCTGCAGTATAGTAATAGTTGTAATAGTAATAGTAGTGGTAGTGTTTCCTTTAAGCGGCAATAAATTACTATTTCGTCGGTCCAAAGTCGTTTTCGCGTGAAACGATCGCGGTAGATGACGCAGCGGCAGTTTCTTCGACGTATCCTCAACATCATATATCGTACTATATCATATTATACATTATATAATATATAATATGTTATGTGTAAACAACACAATCGGAATATAAAAATCGATTCGTGACTTATTTGTACATGGACATCGTAGTTATTATTATTTTTATTTTTTTTTCAGTATTCTCACCGCATGCCGGCCCCAGCGGAGCGTACAGCCCCGAGGCAGCCGGTCTCGGATACATGATGGACGGACAGTCTCAGATGCTCGCAGCGGCAGGTCACAGACCCCCAGGCGACCCGGCCTATCACAACGAATATCATCATTACCCGGCCCAATACTACGGTCATTTGTAGTACCGTAAATTACAATCTGAATTCTAGTACTCGTGTTTCATTACAATGATTGATAACAATCTGGTTGACTGATGTATATTTTTTTCACTGGTCGCTATTATTATTTTATTTTATTTATTATTATTATTATTATTATTATTATTACTATTTTTTTTTAATTATGTTTAAAATAAGACTATACGGATTGTTTTTTTTCCTTTTTAATAACGATTAATTAGCCGGTGTTGTAATTAAAACATTATTGTCAATGTAATAATTTACAAACGAAAACATTCGATTTAAACAAAATCATAATATTATGCTGTGCGTCGCTACCTATCTGTTTCGCGTTATGTATATATTATAATAGTGCCAGATAATTCATCATTATAATATGTGTACACGCATAATATTATTGATTACGATGTAAGGCGGTTATTGCCTATAATTTAGACCTATTTTTTTTCATTATTGTTTAGTCGACGTAAACACGTTAGTCGTGTATAGTAGTACGTAAGTATTATATACATTTATAACAACAATGTAATGTGTCCGCGTAGGACAATGTTAAATGTACGCGTGTTATGTATATATAGGTACATTGCATTACAATGGCAATTCGATATTATAAAGCATATTAATGTGTATATGCGCGCTTAATGTGCATGTGCATTATTACCCGTCAACTCGAAATACGATATTATTGTAAACGGTATTTTCAATCTTATAAAATATTATAAATCACGAAAGAAAGTTCGAGCGTCATTTCGAATTGTAATCAGTTGTAGGTATAATACAAAAATGTACAGAGCACACCAGCCAAACGAGCTATATATGATTACCTATATTATAATACACATATATAATATTATATATATAGTTGCAGTATTTCCTTTATAGCATCGTCAATTTTCTTTGTTTTATCATTATATTATTCGTTTTCTGGCGGCTATACATGGGATTTGACCGTTTTCGATTATGTTTTCGGGTGGTCCTTTGAATCCACGGTCTACAGCCTTTTGCGGAAGACCTGTCGTTGCTACGCAGTAATTGATATTTAGCTGTTCCAATTTTGACTCTGTTACTACGTATAACGTAACAAGAATAATAAAATATATCGACATTTTAAAACCTAAATTTGCCGTCATCACAAAATGACAAAGTTACACATGAGTATATATTGTACAATCTCGGATCTTTTTTTTTCTAAAAAAAAAAGAAATATATGTAATATTATATTTCACGTACTTTATAACTACTAGTCATGTTTTATATTTTATATTACCATATAAATATTAAAATGATAATTACGATTATTCTAATAATAGTGTCGTAACAATATCTGTATTGACATGTATAATAACTATATGAATCCGAGAAAAAATATTTATTACCTAGCGTATGATTTCACGATTATTTCGATATTAATCTGTACAATGTCTAGAAAAAGTTGAAATTTATTTCGTTTGTTATTGTTTACACGTTTTTTTTTAGTTACCAAAAATTTTAATGGTGAATTATTTTTCCGAACATCGTGTCTCGCGGACAAAACAACTTAAAAATTAAACGTTCCGACCGGTATACGGATATTGGCGGATTTTCATTTTGATTTGAAAAGAATAAATATATATATATATGCAAAAAACGCTGCAGTGTATATTATATTATGTACACAAAATAATAAGTTGTTGTTTTGTTTTCACATATGAAATATTATTATTGTTATTCGTTATTTTCTATATTACGTCCCATCTCGATTCATATATGATCACATTTCACCTATTTTTTTTTTTTTTACTTTTAATACTTTTTATTATCGCGATAATGTTTTATTGTTATATTTACGAAGTAGTGTAATAGGTAATTTTTTTATTATGTTTATGAAAATCAACATCGTCAATAACAACGCGGTCTACGCACATCGACAAAATAATACGATGATGTCTGAATTACAAATCTTTTTGTTCTTTTATATATATATATATTATATATATATTATAAATACGTGCTAGACATTGCTTTTTTTGTGCCAGTATAATACACTTGATGTTTTTTATCTGTATAAGTATAATTATTACGTACCTATAAAATGTATATATTGTAATAAATGTCTTTTACTATTTTAGCTATACATTATAATAATAATAAGAGGAAACTTTTATGTACATACTACAGTAGGTATATATATAGTCATCGTCTGATATACAAATATATATGTATGTGTGTGTATATACATATTATATGTGTATGTGTTTGTATATGTGTCTCTATATATATGCATGTTGTATAATATGTTCTTTTTTTTTTTTTTGTATGTTCTTTACATAATATATATAGTTGGTTAAGATTTACATGTTTGATGGAAGAAAAATGCGTGCAGCAGCAACTTGTACATATAGATTGTAACGTTTATAGTTGTGTATAATTTTTACAATGTGATATATAATAATGATAATTAATAATAATTAATAATATTAATATGATGATTATAATAATGTATAATATGTAATCATCACATCATAAACATAATAATTAATGATTAATAATATAATAATAATAATAATTATAAATATAATATATATATATTAATTATATAATAATAATTACAAGAAAAACGTTTAGTATTTTCTTTCTTATTTATATATATATCTATATATATATATATATTATTACATATTATTATAATATAGGTATATCTTTTAAGGAACGTGTACAAAATCGCTATATATATATATATGCAAATAAAATATGTTTTATGCAATTCAATTTATTATTTACATATATATAGACACACATAATAATATATTATTGTGTTGCCGACCGAAAACAACCAACCCGATCTCATCGCTCATTAGCGTAGGAACTCTTATTATGATATAACGGGTACAGATTGTACACCTGCGGCACTTATAAGTATATTATATAGTACCTATTCTACGTTTGTGCGGTATATTATTATCATATATATATATATATATATAAATATGTATGTACGAATCCTAACCTAACACAACGGATTCGATGATATCGCAAATCGGCCATCGTCTGCGACAACGTGCGCCATTTACCCGCAATGTTATTCCTAATTCCGGACGCGATCCGGTGACCAGCGTGCAGTTTGCGTGTGTCGTTCGCGCCTGTGCATAAGGACGCACAGTGACACATAACACGTAACACGTAGTCGCCGTCCGTCCGGATCACATATCACACGTCGCCGCGCGAGAGCTGAAGTCTTAACGTTGTAATCGTCATCGAAAACCGGTTACACGAGCGCGCGCGCGCACACACGAAAACCAAGTGCGTTTGTTATTATTATACCGGTGGTCATGATAATAATAATATAATATTATTGTATATTATTAAAATATAACATCATCGTTTTATACAATATGCACCGTGGCCAGTGCCGACGTGTACGTGGAAAAAAATCGTGTTTGGGTTATCGCGAGAATATAGAGAGGAGATGGAAAATAAAAACTGTAGAAATTCGCTCCGTCTTCGGGCGCGCGACCTCTCTTCGCTCCGGCGGCGACCTTTCCGCCGCCGCGCCGTCGCGATATACGACGACGTTTAGGGGCGGTATAGCCGCCACACAAAGCGAAAACGTGAGCGCGCGCGCACTGTACGCTCGGTCGGTCGTCCGCCGCGTGCGTGTGTGCGCTCGCGTTGGCGGCGTGACGGAGTGGAATCGACGTGTACCGCGGCGGCGGCGGCGGCAGCAGCAGCGGAGACGACCGCCGCCGCCGCGCGCGCGTATCCATGGCGACGCGGCCAGGCGGCACGGGGCGTGTACCCGTGTCGTGGACGTTGACAAATGATGGACGTCCTGAGCCGGAGCCGTCGTCCGCCCGCCACCGCCGCCTCGTCCGTGCGCGCCGCGTCCTGGCGCCGTGAAATCCCGACTCTGCCCCGCTCCGCCGTCGACGACTGTACGCGCGGGCGCACACACACACACACACACATTCCACGCACACATACATAATATATATATACTGCTCGACGCCGCCGCTGTTACCATTCATCCACCACCCGTTTACGCGGGCGGCGCGCGCGCGCGGGCGTGTGTGTGTGTGTGTGTGTGTGTGTACATGTATATATAGGGTTCGCATAAAATGGCAACAGACATACACACACACACACACACACACACAGACAGACTAAAAGTGGTAAAATAAAAGTTCGTGCGCTTCGTTTATGGTACACGTGGGTGTGTGGGTGTGCGCCCGCGATTCGTGAGCATACGATATATATAAGCTCTGCCGAAAACTACGGCCGCCCCTCCCCCTCCTACCCCCCTGCCGTTTTGCGTTGTATATATATATATATATATACGTGGCCCCCGAAACTCTCATTTGTCTTGCAGCTTGCCCTCCACGCGCGGCGCGCACAAAGAAATTTCGCATCGCTTCAGCGGCGGCGCACTCTTTTCCCCGCGCGTTCATATATATATGTGTGCGAGTGTATTCCCCAGCCGCGTACCCCATCGTCCGGCCAACTGCAAGGGTTGAGGAGGGGGTCTACGTTGAAGCTTGCGCGCGCACCGTATATTATATATACATATATATATAGTCTCCGCACAACTCGCGCGTGTGTATACGTATTTATATATATATGTGTGTGTGTGTGTGTGTATGCCAAGGCAAAAGTTAATGGAGAAAAATGTATTTCGCTATATGCAATATATATATACAACACGCGCGGTGACTCTTTCTGTATATATGTATACGCAGCTCAGTTTTATATATAATATATCGCGTATATACGTACACGCGCGCAGAGGTCGTCGCGCGGTACTTGTGCACCCATCGCGATATACCTACGCTACTCGATGAGAATAGCATATTATAAAAATACGCAGCGAGAGTCGCGAGTTATGCGAGAGAACGCGCGCAGCGGAGAGAGCGATACCCGCGAGATATAGGTACACGTAACATAGGTGATGCTGCGTATCGCCGAGAGGACGACGTATATATATATGAGCGATCGGCGGCAAATAGTACAGCACGATAACACATAATAATAACAATATATATGTATAGGAAAAACTGAGCGGTTGTAGCACATATACGTCGCTGCGGCGGAGGGTTGACGGCGGCGGCGGCGGCAGTGGGACGAACCACGGCGGCGGCGACACGTCGATAAATGGTGCACCGCCGCATTCACACGTATATTATATATTATAAATAAAAAAAAAAAGAGAAAAAATTAGACACGCGCCAAACCGTTTTAACGAACGTCGTCCGCACATATTATAATACTGCACACGCATAATATGTGATATTATTGAACATATATAATATACACACACACACATACGCGCTCGAGCACGCGGCATCACAATAACAATAATATTCGTATATAATATGGTGCATCAGCCATATAACTTGCGAGCGCTGGGGAGAGCGACGACGATGACGCCGCAGTCGCGCGCGCGTTCGGGGGTCAATAATGATAATAATGATTATTATTATTCGCGATTACCGATCAAATATAATAACGCGACCGCCGCCGCGGCAGACCGCGTGCGCCGCGTCAACCGACCGACGGACGGACGGACGGACCGTCGACGAGACGTGCTGCACTAATAATAATTATAATGCACTGCCGATACACACACACACACACATACGACTGTGACCGCCGACGACGACGATGACACGTTATCCACCACCGTCGCTGCCGCCTGCTGGCTGCCCTAACCCCTACGGCGGCGGCGGCGCCCCGGACAGGTGCTCCCTCTATATACCTATGATGTGTACGATTATATTACTATTATTATTATTATTATTATTATTATCGTATGTACTACGCGCTGTTTTCTCTCTATCCCGCCCGTCGTTCCGTCATATTTTTTTCCTTTTTTTATTTTTTATTAATATCGTAGTACAACGTACAACACGTGCATAATATATTTTATAATACCATATGTGTATTTATTGTCGGTGTGCAGCAGTGTATATATATATATATATATTTATTATATATAGGTAGAAGAGGTATACATATTTTATTAGACAGACACGCGCGCGCGGGCGCGCTTATAATATTATTATGATGTGCGTGTGTACGCATATACGTATACAATACAATATAACCGGCGTGTAAGAATTGGTGTTTTCCGAGAGGGGTTTATTTTTTTCACCGCTTTTTCACGTCTGCCTGCCTGCCGCCGCCGCCTCCCCTGTGTACCTATATATACCTGTATATGCGCGTACACGACACATGAGACGCACAGAACGTGATACGTTTTAATATATTATATATCGTGTGCCGCGCACGTTAATCGACCGATTATGCCTGATGATATATAATATGATTAGGATGTAACGATGTGCGGTGAATGCGCACGATATAATATCGGCGACTCCTCGAGGTTATAACGACTGCGCGCGATCTTCGGAGCAGTTGCGGATACTTACACACACGTTTTCCGTCGCAATATCATCGTCATTATCGTTGTTATGATATTGCATAATGTATGCATAACACTATAATAGTATATTATACCTGTTCTATAAACGTGATGAGAAAAACTCTGAAATCCGTCATTGGCGTCGTTTATATAAAATGTTATTTAGGTACTCAATGCTCCCGACTGAATGTACCTCTAAAATGCGAATATTATTATATCCAAGTGATTAATGATGCATGTCGGGAAAAAGTAATTGCGTAGATTTTAGTAAAATTATCGCATTGCTTGCGGCTGTACAGTGGCGACAAGAAATAAGTATCATAGTATAATATAGTTATTACACACAATATAGTAATGACCGTCGTCAATGTTCGATGTCATCGCTACATAAAAAAGTATTGTTAAAAAATAATATTCGAACCAAATAATGTTTGAAAATAGTGAACATCTTGTAGTTGGTACAAATTAATAAAATGCAAAACACTAATCGTCCGAATAAATCTGATCGAATTTCTTCGTGTAGCTTTTATAAAATATATTTGCGGATAGAATAAGAATTGTGATTCAATCAATCAAATGTCAAAGTGTATACCAATGGTAAATACTAAATTTAATAGTAATACAAATATTGTATTATCAAAGTTAATAGTAGAATTTCAAAAGCAACAATAATTTGTCTTGCATTTATGATTTATCAAACGATGGATACTGTATGCTGTACATATACAGTGCATACAGAAATAGTTGCTTCAACTTATAACATGACATGTAAAATTATTGAAATGAGATTCCTGTGATGTGTTATATATAAATAATGATTTTTAATTCCCGTCACAAACATTTAATTTAGGAAACTGCTATTTTGGTTTCTTCTATAATATTAAATTCGATAGTTATTTACAAATGTATGTTTGTGATAACTGAATGTTTAATAAAAGTAACCAAAGATCAAAGCAGCTTTTGCATAATATTTAATATTATGATAGTTTTGTGGTCGCGGACGGAACCTAAAAATGCAGTGGAAACAATCATTTATTGGACTGATTAAACCGATAATTGCTTTCCGTGAATAATATGCTGCGAGTGTGCACAGACGTGCCGGTGGCAGAGACTGAGAGCTTTGTGAGCAGAATAATATTATACAATATACTATACATGACTATAGCGGGCTTTGCCCTTGCTCGCTTCGCCCGACAACCCTCTTCGGGGGGGTCACGATCACCCGTCAGCCCACGACGACAATTATTTAATTATAATAACAATATTTATTTATTTATTGGTCGCCATGGCAATTAGGTATATGTACGTAGAAAATATAAAATATACAAAACTTTTTTCTTAACATTAATGGACTGAGATGTCGTTACATGTCGAAGCATATATTATAATATAATGTACATAAACTTAAAGGAAAACGAAAAAAAATGTGGTTCCACACGTTTTAACCCCGCGTCGGGACGTCGGGCGCCGCGCGTGACGCGGTGTGCGTGCGTGGGTGGGTACGTGCAGGGAGTCGCGCGCTATAGCGAAAGGAACGACGGCGAGACCATCCCGCAAATGAAAACGGTATGTATTATGGTGTGTGTGGGTGTGTGTACACAATATATACGGCGGCGACGGGACTCCGAAACTCGGGACTTCGGACTGCAGCTCTCGGACCGGGCGAACCGGATTTCGAAGACCATATATTATGCTGAGAGGACTCGGCCACCGCGCATCGGAGGAGACGTTCGTGTACACACACACACACACACACACACACACATATATATAAACACACACACACACTTGAGCGGCCACCGGGTCGGGAAGGGTGCAGTGGGAAAGACCCCCTTGAAATGTTTATCGACACACACACACTCGCGCACGCGCAAGTTCCTACAGACGCACACGCTAAGCACACGAGCGCGAGCGGCGCGACGACCAAAGGTCCGAGTCCCGGAAACCCGGCGTTGGACATAATTTCCGTTCTGCCGCCGCCACTGCCGGCGCTCCCGCACACATCCGGGTCCCGGGAACTCGGCGGCGTACTATATACATATATACCGTTTGCGCAAAGGCCACTATATATATATATATACCTTCGCCACACACACAAATGCGGTGTATATATGTTTGTTTGTTTATTTGTGAATGTGTGTGCGTGTTAAATATATATATATATACATAGCACGTGTACTATGTATACATAATATATGCATAATATTTACGTACTATATATATGTTATGTATAGTGCAGTATATACCATTTCTGCAATGTTTGGGTTGTATTTTTTAATTTTATTTTTTTTTTTACGTGCACGCCACCCTACTGATACCACGTGCACACTAGTCTCATAGTCGTGGCAAAACGTCGTTTGTATAATATTATTTAGAGGTATACCTATAAATATAATATACGTATAATTCAGGCCCTATTTTAACGCACATATATAGCAAATAAGATATATAGATGGGCCAAAATGGTCAATTCGGGTAGTAGGAAATTGCAGTTGACTTATATATAGGTATATGGTGGCTGTACGATGGTGTGGAGGGACAGTAGCGGAAATAAAATAATCGCATACGAATTCGTTTTCAATCCAACTCCAACGCTGTCTCGTAGTATATTATATCTATCGGCTATCATCATCTATATGCGCATTGACATAAAAACCACTGCAAGTATTCGTTAAAGTGAATTTATCACCTCTTCGTTTAGTGAACATTGCAACGAGATGTCTAACATTACATGTATATATAATTTTTTTTTTTTGAATTTACCCGCTAATACTTATTAATTTTAATAATATATTATTAATTATGTGAAAGAGGAATTATAATTTATAGTGTATTATGTATTTATGTAATATATGTTATTACTTATGAGTATAACATCTAGCAGCTGTGAATCACTCCGTGATGGTGACAGGGCCAGATTTAGGGGAGGGCTGAGTGAGCTGCGGCCCAGGGGCCCCCCACAAATTCGGGTTCCCCACAATTTTATGATATTTAAATTAGGATACAGGAAAAATATTATGATGATATTACTTAAACTTTTTTATACTCAATTTGATTGTTTTTATAATCATTTATTATTAAATAAGTAGTTTATTGTTACTAGTTACTACTACTAAATATGATAAATAAATGTTATTTAATAAGTAAAAAAATATATTTCCTTGTTTATGTATAAGGGGTCTCCATAATGCATTCCGCCTAGGAGCCACCTAAATCCACCCCTGGATGGCGATAAATATACTTCCCTTTACTTAATCATATATTTTATCGTTATACATACCTATCAATCAACTTAACTCATAAGAAAAATTAAAAACCACATAGAAAACAATGTTTAACAAGAATTTTCATGATAAAAACCAATTGTAAACACGACCCTGTTTCACGTCAATCGAATCCGTTTTTAAATCAATTCATGTATCCTACATTCCTACAATATACCTAATCACGAAATAGCCATAGTTACGAGTTAGCTACTCGTATAGTATATTGTTATATTCCTAACGTATAGGTACCTATTGTACGGCGTGTAGAAATATATTATACACAAAGAAACAATAATAATTGTCAGGGACGGCGTGGTAAATGTGTGAGTCAAATACAGTCTCATAACCACGCTATACTGTACGATCGTGCGCGACGCTTTGCCAACGAATCGATATATTATGCAACCGCAATCGCCGACGATACATGATTATTGAATATTATATATCGCGAAAATAACGCGGGCACGTAAACGGTAGTCGAAAAAACCGACGATGTATAGGTACGTTTTTGACGGCGCGCGTGACTCGAGGAAGAGCGTCTAGCCGCCGACGTGCGTCAATTTGACGCCGGACGTGCCTAAAAACAACAAAACGGCCTTTGTAGTGCTGCTGTATACCGCCTATATACATACACACCTACCGCACGGTTTATATACACTATATACCGCGAAGGTGCGAAGTACATTCGGGTGGATATAACATTCACGAAATACATTTCCGGCAATGACGTATAGAACGCGCGTCGGGGGAAAGAAAAAATAAAAGCAGACGTCGAATTTAAGTGCCACCGTGTATATAGCGAGGTGTGCATAGACGTACATTAATAATACAATATATAACAGTGAAGACGATCAAAACGAAAACAGCGCAACTTTTGAAGAGCTCTCGCTGTGTATATTTAATGTATAGAACACATCAGTAATAATTTATAAAACGCCGTTTTGCCAACACTAGAAAATAATTAAACTAGAGTGCTTTATTTAAGGTATAACACTCGTTATTTCAAAAACTATCGACGATTTATAGATATTTTTTTTTATCGTTATCGTTATCGTTTTTTTTTGTTTTAAGTTTTTTCTTTTTATAATTGCAACATACGTATTTTTAAATTTAATATTGCGAAACAGAATATTTTTCGAAGTATTTCAATAAGCATAACAATTAAATTTTAAACGAATAATTAACTAATAACTAGTTATAAGAAAGTTTTTGAACAAAAGAAGGAGAATTTCTAATTATAACAAATGAGGAATTGAGAAGTTTAAATGAAGAAGTCAGTATTATAAAAGTGGAACAGAGTAAGATGAGCTGAATATATACGGAGATCTGAGAGGATACTGACTGGAACTAAAACGACCCAGAGAATAGACAACCCACGCAACGTTTGTCAGATTGAATAAAATATCACAGTATTATATTATTGAGGTATAGAGAATGTAATTAAATATCAGTGAACAATAAATGGAGGAATATTGTTGATGCGGCGATCGACTTTAATTGCTTTAAGCGGGCCAAGAAGAATAATCAATTAGTTATATAATTCAGAAGTGTTTAAATTTTTGATGAGTCAAGTAGTGAATCAACATTTTACGAAGTACCCATGATGTGCCAGTGCCATCACATCCTACTCATCTAAATCTAAATTTTTTCTATTTAAAAACAAATATACAGTTTTACATCAATTGTACATTTGAATTATCTATCTTCTGTAAGCTAGGCTTGTGGCGAAGATAGAGAGTAAAATTGATACATATGCTTAAAAACTAAAATTAAAACAATATTATAAATACTTATAAGTTATAACTCATAAGCTTAACTCGTCCAAAATTCGATTTATGTAAATTGCAGTACTAAACGAAAAATATTCTGCTTTGCAGAATAAGAAAATAAAAATATATGTCATCAATAAACAAAAAAAAAAGTTAAAAAAGTTAAAAATACGATAAAAAAATAATAGAAAATATAATTTTTTTCCAAATAATATATTGTTTTGTTCTTTGACATAAAATTATGTGAATTATTATAAAAGCTCTCAAAGTTTTTGAAATGATTATTTTTTGATATTAGAACTATCCGATATAGATTCGATCATTTTTTACTACGTAGGCATTTTCCTCATTATTAATATAATATACTATATAACTATATAAGTATTATTATGTGTATTTTTGAGTAATATGTAGACGGGTGCGAGTCCATCAATTTTTTAAAGTTTAGTATAAATTAAATTTAATCCATAAGGAAAAAAAGTGACAACGCTTAAAGAATCGCGTTTTGCATAAACGAATGGAATTTTAATAAATTGGTTAAGTTTAATGAATCGTGTTCGACGAAAAATCTAACGAAATTAAAGATTAGCTGCGCACTTTCGTGAAAAATTCTTAAAGAACGAATGTGTTGTAAAATCGGCTGATGTATTCAAGTTCACGGCTATTTATATTATATACATTATACTCGTATATAATTTATAATTGTATGCGCGTGTTTATTAAATTTTACTACAGTCGGGTGAGAGTGTACATTATGTAGTTATAATGGTATACCTATATACCAAACTTTCTGCAGGCTCGACATTATCTGCTATAGTCGGACGGTTTTTGGCTGCAGAGCTGTTTTGCAGGAGATACGGCGGAACACGCACGCGATATATTGTAATTAAATTGGCCGCGCAGCAACCGCATTATAATAATACACGTACACCGAGACGTAGATACCTATATATTATATTTATATACAATATATACGCTATACAACACATATATACACAGTACACAAACACGTATTATAAATATGTGCCAGTATGACGGGATTTAAAAACGACATACGGTTATCGCTGTACGCGTGGCCAAGGATTTATGTGACGTATATTATAGTCTAACCCATATTCACAGTTGAGCGCCTGTAGTACAGGACTGAAAACGAAAGGAGCTATACAGAGGCCGAACCACCCTTCCTTTGGATAGGTACTATGTATACAATATGTTATACCTTTCAAACTTTACCTATAACACAAAATATGTCTATCTATGTAATGGTATTGGATCAAAGTAGAATTGTTTTGACAATTTTCAAATGTTCAACCCTTTCAGTATGCGCATGCTCGATTATAAGATTTGTATTTATATTCGAATAATGCAACATGACGTATTTCCAACACGCAACATCGCAAGATGGAATTTAGGAAAACCATAGGTCGATCGTTGGAATTTTAAGTCATTTAAATAGGAACTTTAATTTAAACATCTTGAAAATTGACGAAATAGTAATGTAGATTTCCAGATTCTCTAACTCCTACCGAGAACTCCATTTTAACCCGTGGCCATTGGACAAAAATATTATTTAGTATAGGTACCTTTAAATGGGAACACACCGTATAGTTGTAAAGATAATTTATAACAAAAATACCAATCTCGTTTATCAAATAATAAATTTATAAAAATGCGTAAAACCCATGTCTCTAATAACAGTAGACACCACATATATACCTACCGACACGAGTTACAATACATTTTACGTTTTATACGTTCATCAATTTTAAAAATTACATGATACAATATATTATATTATTTTATATGACATATATTATATAAGTTCGTATTAGTTGTCTAGCCTTTGCAGTAAAATATTGCCATAGTATTATGTAATATATATAATATATATAGACAACAGACAACAGTAAGTATCATGGACGTTCTAGCGGAGCGGATAGGGCGATATATCTAGCCGTGCCTTTTTTTTTTTTTAATAACTCCAAATAACAGCAGGTATACTTAGTTTTCATATCGAAATGTCTTTCGTGTACGTATATACTGTTTTAATTTGTTATCATTGCCCCATAATCTATATTTATAATAATTATTATCTATTGTGCCTATATCAACTATTTTAGAAACGTATTATATATTTTTATCTCGATCCAGACATTCAAACTGTTTTTATTGCTAATAACTAAGAATACATAGCAGGCAAAATGCAAACAAATCGTAAATTCCCTATAACGATCATCGAAGCAGATGCTTTACCTAACTTTATGAATTCCATTCAATACTTCCCGTATAGTTATTTAAAGTATAGTACCAATCTTCGTCGATTCGCCCGAAAAGAATATTTTATTATATGATAATACTGAAAACATATATATTTAATAGAAATAAACGATGATTTATAAAAGTATGCTTATCTCAAACATTGACTATTGTAATTTTTTAAAACCGTCTTAATATTGTTGATGATCCGTGGACAAGTGGTTATTGATCCCGAAGGAGTTCTTGATGTCATGCTCAATACTCAAGAGATGTATTTAATTTTATAAATGATAATTACAATTGTTTTTAAACATACGATCCGGCATACTAAAAACAATATTTATTGAGATTTAATGTGCTTTTTATTGTTATTGCGGGGGGTAGAACTAAGACCCTATGGATAGCTTTGCAATGAAGTTTTCGCTATCCTCCTCCATTATAAAATCTCACGAACCACATACTGAATAATGTGTCATCCAACATGTGTCGGTGCGGACAAATGTAGTTACCGCAGCGATATAACTGCTGCAGCAGGTATGTACCGTGAATACGGCGATAATTAAACGAATTGTGTCAATGCAGTGCGAGAACGGTTTTAATGATCTGCAGAACAATCCACATCCGAAAAACGGTCGTGCTAAGCCTGTATTATAAATAACGAACGTGCACGAAATACATCACATATAATATAACGCCATACAGCGGATGAGTGATTATACAATAATATCAATACCATTATCATATTATATAGGTATCATGCGTTAGGAAACGAATCGGCGGTGGATCTGAACTTTGGCTGCTCCTCGAAAAAAATAAACCATATATGCGAAATATGGAAATTTGCGTGTATTCTAATCTCGCGGGTAAATAATTTAATGCGAAATCGCGACTAAAACAAACGCCCTGACCAATAGTTTACTGGTCCTTCGGTCAGTCATAATTCGTCTGCCTGCGCGGTTAAACGACCTGTCTGTCTGCAGTACTATTTATAATAATAAATCATCATATATACATATGCGTATGATATTATGCATATCGCGTATATATATATATAGTGTGTGACGTCCAGCTGCACACGTCCGTGTAGTCGAATAACAATTTGGGTCGAGATTTCGAGTACGCATATATATGTGTGTGTGTATGTGTGTGTGTGTGTGTATGTATGTGTAATAATAATATAACGCGCGAGTGTGGCGCAGATGGAGGGTGCGAGGACGAAGGGTGTATACGTATATATATACGCACGATTTGACGGAGAAAACGATCGTAAGCACGAGCTTGCAGCTTGTACGAGGGCGTATGATATATTACATGTATACATGCAGTGTAGTATGTATATACAGTATATACATTATATACGATATAACCAGCATAGCTCACCCGCGCGCGCGAGAATTATTTAATTGAAAAAATCTCGGGCTGTATAATGTATATATACGCATATACATGTGCAGTAATGTTCACTCTAAATCGTTCACGTTTTTTTTTTTTGCGATATTGTTGCAGCGTATTTATTCAAATATATTTTTTAGGTATACGCAACCAAAACACTGTCGACATGGGTTTTCCGTGCCGGAAATCGAGGGATTTGGTCAGGTTCTAATCCGACCACATCCCCGTCTTATATCGGACGATTTTATTATCATTATCATTGTCATTGTAATTATTTATAGAAGTTATAATATGTAGTACAGTTACAACATTTGTTTTTCTTTTACTTTACATTAAAAATACATAAGAAATAATATATAATAATACACGCGATTATGGATTATATTATAACTGTAAGTGTTGAACAACTGAACAAGTACGACAAATGTAATGAGGAAATCCGCTGATCAGAAATGTATTTCGAATAGTGAGATATAGAAGCATATCCGTATTATTTTACGAAAATATTAACATGTCCATAAATAAAATAAATAATAGTGTTTATTCGTTTGAGGCCTCAAAGAGTTCTAGTTGGGATTTAGTTCTCTAAAAGACCCGTGCGACCCTGCATTTATTTATTGGAATCTTAAATGATTAATTTTATTTATAGTTTAGATTATATAGGTATTATATATATACTCGGTTTATCGCATTTTTATATTTACGGTTGGTTAAAATATTAAGTTCGTATAATATATATACGTATATTCATATAAAAGCTATATATATATTATATATGTATGCGTGTGTGTGTGTCTATATTTATATATAATATAGAAGCTATACATAGACGTTGGTAAAATGCAAATGTGAAAGTTCCTTTATAATTAAATGTGTTTGTATATTCCCACTCACTACTCAGTAATAAAATAATCAGAACTGGCTATATATAGATAATAATGTATGAACCCGAACCCTTTCTTGAAACTAATGATTTTGAATTCAGTAACCCTCGGTTGTTACTTGTTATTTGGGTTGACGTCATAATGGAAATTGGTAGAAGTCTTAACTCTTTCAGACAAATATATGTATAATAGATTTTATACGGAAAATAAGCAAGAAAGTTGCACAGAATAATATACCTAATCAATATTTAATAAATTAAAAATTAGAAAATTAATATTCAGGTACATAATAATACAAAATTATAATATTTTTGTAACTTATAAAAGAGTATACTTATAATCTTTTATCTTGTTAATACATACACCTAATTACAATTTTTTAAACACTAATGATCAATTTTATCATTTTATTCTCATAAGCTTCAACATATTATTTTCTATTTACAGATTATATATTAATATGTTTTGGATATTAAAATCATGGAAAAATGCAAATAATATATATCATGATATGTATGTACTATTAATTACTATTATAGATATATATTTAAATATCATAATGTATAGTTTATAGAAATTTACAAGAAATATTGTTTTGCTGCTTTTTCAACAGTAATCATATACAAATATGTACATACTACACAAGTCCGAAATTCTAAAAACAGGTCAATTCTCAACAGTAGTAGCCCGCTTCTAATGCGTATAGTGTATACATATTATATTTGTCGATTAATCATTTAAATATTAATAAGTGATTTTTAAAGTACCTACTACCTACTTATTTTCAAACTTGAATAGCAATTATAATTGCATATTTTAGCACTTAACCGCACTACGCGCAGTAGCTACATTCCATAGGAAACACATCCCAAACCCTTAAATAAAGTGTGATCGCTGTCACACATGAATAGCGTTTTCGGATCCAATATAGTTTTGAAGCATTGTATATTATGCATTTAATTATTATGCCGACAATTATCAATATAATGTATTATGAATTTATTTGCATATTTTATAAACGAATGAAATAAAATACCTTGAATAAGCATTATGCGATGCGATTTGCAATTACATAATATATAAGTTTTGATCAACATAATGCAGTTTTGTAGTTCTTTGGTCACTTAAGAATTATATAATTTATAAGATTTTATAGAGGTAGACTAAAAAGTTCTAAAGGTCAAACTGAAATTAAGATTGGCCAATGCCAAAGAGAGATTGATATATGAATATATATTGTTTAATTGTTAATTGTTATATACAATTTAAAACAAAATAAGAAATGATTTTAAAAGTTCTAAATATTAAGCTCTATAATACAAAACAGCATGAGATATTTTTTTTATTTTAAATCAAGGTTATACATATCTAAATAGCGTGATTATAGAGAAACTACATTCAACACCAGCACAAGACTTACCATTGTAGCATTTCGATCTATAGCCGAAAGCATACAAAACATAGCAGTTATGGTAATATATTAAGCTCATCTAGAACAAATAAGAAATCTTAAAAATAATTCTCGTATATGTCGTAAGAAACTAATAACTATTAGAAACAAAGATAACCCAGTAAATAAACATATAGACAAAAATCAAAATTTTCAAGTATAGATTTTATTATCTACATTCTACGTAATAAAAATACAGCCATATCATTTCCCCCTATAGAGCACAAAATTTCGTATAAATCTTGATGCAATGAAATTCAATAAAAGAAAATGCAATTCCACTTATACTTTAAAAAAAAAAAATAGGTACCTACAAAAAATACTTCAAACGTAAAATGGCATACATACATATATATTATTCTATAGACGGTTCCAACTAGAAAGAGGTGTAGGAATTTAAATTATTCACAAACCTGAGAAAATCACAAATTCTCAAAATAGTAAACAAATTGGAAAATAATCACAAAAATAACTTCAGTATCACAGACTTATACGTTGAAAAGTTAAAAAAAATATTACTAACACTATACAGACGTTACTAAACTCAGTAAAAGTAAAAACAATACAAACTCAAAACATAGAAGTAAACATAACATATATTTAGATACCGGGACCGCAGTAGAAGGGAACGAAAAGCGAGTTAAGACGCTAAAGGGCAACCGAACTAATAAATACACCACTCTTATACAGATAACAACTTATATATACCGACATAAAACATTGTATACAAAACAAAATTAAAGTTAATGGAAAATATAATGGGAAAAAATAAATCTAAACTAAGGGAAATCAAAAATACAATAAATGAATAGAAATATCCAAGTTGAAAAGAATATAGAAAAAACGATACAGGTACGCTGAATAATCTAAGAATCGAACACACCAGAATGTCGTACGGTTTACTTAAATGGTAAAAGAAGATCCACCAATATGTCAAACCTGTAGTAAATATACTGACCGAATGTCGTAAGTACACGGAGGAACTGGAAAAAAATGTAAAATACCTATCACCTTGGATGTGGCCATGGGACCAGATCCAAAAAACAACCTGAACATTTTAATATGATTAAAAAAAAAAAAAAAAAAATAATTGTCCGTCGTAATCTATGAAAAAAAATAATGTAAAATAGTTAAAATTGTAAAAACCCGATGGCCAATGAAGCCGTTGAAGTTTTTTTTTTTTTTTATCAATACAAAAAAAATATGTTATTATGTTTAATTTAAAATTTATTGTAGCACCAATCTTTATTATATATTGTTATAAAAATATTCATTTTTTTCAACATAACTCTTAAATTATATATTACTCCCATTGCAGTAACAATATAAAATAGCCACGAGTCACGACAATAGAGATGATCCTGAAATAGTAAACAAATAATAATACCGACAAATGAACACGCATATATATTCATATATATATACCACATAGGTACCTATATAATAAACGATTTGTAACTGACGATTTATCGTGCCGTTAAGAATATGAATATAAAATCGAAATGCGGTGGGAATAAGTGGTTTTATTTTTAATTTGTTTATACTTAAACAATAAATAATATTATGTACATATAATATATATAGTATATATGCATATATTTATTTATAAATATATGTATGTAACTATATGAAATAAAAAGTTTAAAGGTATATGAACGGACGTACATATTATATACATTTTTTTTTAGTGCATATTTGTTGCATATTTCCTTTTTTTTTACTGCACAATATTTTATAGCATATTTTGGTACTTTTTATTGCATAAATAAATCCGTGCTTTGGTTATACGACTACATGAAATATGAATGCCGTTGATTTATACCTAGCAATATTATTTTAACATATTGTGTTAGATATCATGTATTTATTGATCGAATTATAATTTATAAACGCAGTAAGCGTTTTTCAACTGGGTAGGTATACTAAAAATAATTAAAATCCATTAAACGAATCTATTATAAATATTAAATAGTAATGCCATAATGTTACTTTGAATTTTCACCTGCTCACAATAAAACATATAGGCGTGTTCTGATCTCAGACATTACATATCATTATGTCCTGATGCATATACTCACAACCAGTACTCATCGGTACACTTAATGTTATTGCCCACTGTGACGGATGATCATGTAGATTAAAATAATGGAAATATTAAGATATAATTTAAATATTAATAAAAAGCATGAATAATATAATAAATTTTCATTTAAAAAATATTTTATAAAAGGGAAACATTGCGTCGATACCCGTGCAGATACAGATTAAACAAAAACTTTTGATCGGCCTGCAGAAATAGTGCACAAGACTATATCCTTAACATGTCTAATATTTATATTTTTCAGCTACCAAAGACCTAACGTACATATATATATATATAACTGAGAACTCGGCGATGACGTCGAGAACACAATATCGCATAGTGCAATATACCTATGTAATATATTATGATATTGTAATATAAACTCGAGAAACTACGTTTGATAATGATATCCATAAATCTGTGATATGCTTATTGGCGCAAAACAGCAAAACGCAAAAGGTCTATTAACGTTTACAGACGATTAGCTACAGGCGCGGTCAGGGACAAGGATTTAGCCGACTGCAGTACACGGGACGCGGCCGTAAAAATTCCCCGCGGGACGCTGCTGCCTTTTTTTTACTAGCCATCATTTTTTGGGGTGGTAAAAGTTTCATACCTATATATATATTGAGTATTGACCCTCTATAATCTCTGAAAAGTAGACACTGATAATATTTCGAAAACATCGTTTTTTTTTCATATCATTTGTAGATTGGTATGGTTTTCGTAAAAAAAGAAATGAATTTTCCCAAAAAACTACAGAGAAATTGTTTTTATTTTTAACGGCTTTTCGTAAAGCGTTGCGATTTCCATCAAAATATAATATGCTGTGCACAAAATTTCAAAATCTTTCTCATTTATCATTAAGGCCAATGAATAATACGACGCTTTGAAAACTATCAACAAATGCGATCTCGCAAATAGCAGAAAATGTCTTAAAAATATAGGCTTTGACTGCAATAACATCATTTAAAACTATACCAAATTAACTAAATACATATTTTAATAATATCTTAAGATTAGAAAATGAATAGCAAAAAACTAAAAATAGTTTTAATCAGTATAATCAATACCACCTTGGAGTCGTAATGTTCATTCTAAGCAAACAAAAATATATAAAACTCATATTAAATTTTTCGCCAAATTAATTTATACCTATTAATTGTGAGCGTTTTATTAAACCTAACATTGCATGTAAAAATATTTTGTATTACCTAATTTTACGCTATAAAAACTTAAAAAATGTGTAATAATAAGCATGCACTAAAAATGAATGAAATTACTTTAAAAAATTAAAAAATCCCAAATAAAGTTTTCACTTTTGAAGTATTATGATTCATATAAAGGATAATTAATTGGACCGAATATAACTTCTTTTTTTGACATATTTTTAAACATAACATTAAGCAAACTGAAGTACCGGAAAATGAGAGCAAACTATATACCTAATCGATTATTACCAATCACGTTGTATTTACGTTATTCTTAACAGATAGTCGATGAAGGTACCATCATGCAGGGGCGTAATTACGGTTTATATAGGGGATAGATCCCTTTACGTGTGATATATTTATATATTGTTGTCTTACACAAATTTATAAATTATTACAAAATTAAAAAAAAATTGAAACGTTTGACTTTATTAGTACTTATATCATTAGTTAATTATACTCGGTAAACAATAAGTACTATGTCATAATAAATTATCGACTTCAATTTTATCCATCACATCTTCAATATTTATTTATAAACATGGAACATCCCACCAAACACTGCATCAGTAGCATCATACTACACACATATATTATATGTGATATTTAGATAGTGGGTATAACAGTTAGTAATTTCAACAACATAATGTAACGAAATAAATGGCCGAACGCCCGAACCTCGGTATCATTTCAGTATTTTTTGTACACCTGCAGCGGTCTTTCGGCAATATATTTTAAATTATATTTAATAAGTTGTCAAATAGTTATAACTTTATAAGATATTACATTTAATAAATAAATATCTAATAAATAACACAAATATATTTTCTCTTAACTACGTATTATCCTTAAGTTATAGTTATCCCAAATATTATAATTTATAACTATGGATATTATAATATAATTCTAATGTATTATTTATTTTTGTATTATAAAATTATGTATATTGTTTTCTAAATATTCTATGAGATTAAAGTGACGTTCTATGAAATATATACATTTTTAACTTCGGCTTCATAGGTTATTAATTTTTTACAATTTTTCTGTATTATTTTATTTTTATATTCCTTATGTAATAATTTAGTTATTTTTTCAAGAACATTAAATTTTGTTGGTTATATTTTGGATTTGGACCAGAATCGTATCTAAGATGTAGGTATTTTAAATTTGTTGAGTTCTTCCATTTACTTGAAAGTTGTGACATACTGTCAACGTGTGATTGACTGACAGGGTTACTCCACAGGTTACGTACGGATTTGTTGGATATTATTTTTCCACTATAGAATACCATATGTTCAATACTTAGTTTATATTCAGTAACGATTCTCTATTTTTTTTTTTTATAATATTTTCTATTTTTCTGATGTTTGTACGTATTGTATTCTTGATTTCCCTTAGTTTAGAATTATTTTGTTGCTATATGCGTATAAAGTATAATTTAAATTAAAAATAACATCTTTATGACTAGCTCCTTATAGTCCTTAAAATATGATAAACAAAAATATGTTTGTATTAAACTTTCGATTATATAGATTATGGAAGTCCTATATTATACTAAAAAAGGGATTTTACCGTTTGGCTTTTGGTGTGTGGAAATATTCAAATACAATATTATATAAAATATAGTTACAAATATAATATAATATAATGGTAAATATTATGGTTTATTAATACTTTTAAGTGACTTTTGCTCGGGTGGAGTAAAAAATGATGCATCGTTCTCAAATCTAAAATATGACCTATATACTTATTGAACACGGCATGGCAACTCTAAGTGCAAACTGCAAAGTGCCAAAGTTTATTATAATGGCTGGACATTTTACCAATTCAGAAAATGGCACGCGGTCTATAGAGAAATATTCCATAGCTGCAGGTTGTACATATAATATAGCATCATATACAAGCTTACAACGCGCATAATATGTATATATAATAATATTATTATATATTATTTTATAATAACCTCATCGTGATGCAAATAATTATCGAATAAGTAGGTAGGTAATGTATATGTAGTAGCGATGTTATGTTATATTATAACGACGCGGCCGATCGCTATTCTATTTTACTCGTTATTATATATTGTCGTGCGGTATAACCATCGCCATAACCATCACGACTTTTTTTCTTTCGTTTAAGCCGCTGCGTATATAGGGAAAGGAAGCTCGTTTTAAAATATATTATAACTTCTCATCCGCCCACGTATATTATTGCTCGGCAACCGTGGAGGCGTTATCGTGTTTCTCCAGGCACGCGGTCCATACCGTCACTGCTGCATCAGTACATATAATATACGCGCGGTTCCATACACGGCGATAATCCCTGCCACATTTTGATTTTTTTTTTTTTTACGTAGGACTCTTTTCTATATGTATTTTATGTGTATATAATATATAAACGGATAAATGTTTAAAAATAAATGTTTCGATCCGATCGTCGTCGATTTTAGTCTAGGAACGCGAAGCGATCGGTCTGCGCGTTATATTATAATATGGCCCATATATTCCATATATATTATAATAACATAAATAGCTTAGACGTGCGAATTTTCGAATCGCCGTATTATATTATTCGATCGTTTTCGTTGTGTTTGATTTTTGACGTTCTGAAACGTTGCGAAAATTAAAACGAATAATATAGTCTCGAAGTATATACGCGTTGATTGTACGCCACCACGCCCATAAATTATTTGTGAAAAGCGTTCAGCACGAAATGAACTACTGGGACTGTGCGCAACCATAGTTGAGTAATAAAATTTATTTAAGTACACGATATAATATATAAATAAAAGAAAATATTTTCTACAGCGTCGTCGTTTTATACACATATATTTTTTCTTGCATCTCTAATGTAAAATAAGTATTTAAGTTTGAAAATACATAAAAAAAAAAAACTATGGATCAACGCAATAATAACTTTTTTTGTATGAGTAATATCAAAAAATTAAAAACGCTACAACACAGCAAAGTATATTATATAATCTTCTTTGTTATTTTCTATCCCAACAGGGCTTGTAACGATTCGTCGAAATCGTATATACATTATTCCTTAGGTATAGGGCACGGACTTGAATCGCAACGATAGGAGCCAGCTAAAGTGATTTGTATTCGCACGAAACCGTTTTTCTATATATACAATCTATATCGTAATCACGTGACAGGCAACAACGGTAAAGGTAACTGTCACAGGACCACTTGAAAACGTTACTTTGAAAAAATATTTAAGTATATTTAAGGTTTATAATTTTAATTTAGCCGAACTCGTGTCAAAATGGCCAATGTCAAACCCTTTGAAATGTGGGTGTGGGCGACGTCCGCCTAAGAGAGCAAATCAATGCGTGCGTTGGTTAGGTGTACATAAAGGTATATACATTATTATTATACGCGCACTTCCCACATAATAATATGAACTGAAAACGCTGCACGTATCGTACGGTGGCGCGGAGTTTTAGAAAAATATATTATAGTGTTTTCCAGCACATTATTATTATTGTAATAACGACGATGATCTAATTGTAAAATGTACCTGTACATATAATTATTTAATATGGCCGCAGTTGATGTCGGTGCGGAAATGAGAGGGGCAACGCGCGTATATAGCTAGGTAACAGCACTAGGCAGCAACCTAACGTGTTATATATGTGTAATATATATTTTATATATTATTATTATGTTATATACGTATAATAAATATATATATACTCGCAAGGTATTAAATATTATACGGGAGGGGCAACGGCTACGCGTAACACACGCGCGTGCTGTGTTATTAAACCGAAGGTAACGCGATGGCGACGGCCATTGTACGTGTTGCCCCAAAGTGCCCATCCAAAAAGGTGATGCCGGGGTAGGAAGAGGAAGAGGAGATGACGGGGGTGGTGGTTGCTGCTGTGGCGGAGGGGAGGAGACCTAGTGAAATAATAATAATAGTAATAATAGTAGTAGTAATAATAATAATAATAGTAGTAGTAATAATAAAAAAAAAAGTTGTAAACGGTTAGCGTGCTGCGATGGTGCAGCGGCGTTATAGAGGGGGCTGAACGGGAGCAGCCAACAGAACGTACATATAACGATTGGCGAGAATTTTTAGTAGTTGAAAAAAAAAATAAAATAAAAAATAAATAAAATACAAAGAATAGGAGGATTAATTAAAATGCAAATCAGTATGTATACGCGCTATGTATGAGTGTGTGTGTGTGTGTGTGTGTAGTTAGTTTCCCTCTGCCGCCTCGCGCGGCACGGGCAACAAATAAACGGGTTGGGCTCGCGTATACGATTTATTACCGAAAGAGAAACACGCGGCGATCGTAAAACATATTATATATTATATTATATATATATACGTATAAAATAAATAAATGAAAAAAAAGTAATCTTCATATTTATACGTACGATTTTGACCGTTTAACGTCCGAGTGAAAAATATGTCACGTCGTTTAAGTGCGTTCATTCGTATAAGACGGTGCACAATTCGAGAAGAAAAAAATACATAAAAATTACCGCGAGTATTTTTTCCTATTCGGTTGATTTTGGTATTTTTTTTTTTTTCATCGCGATCTAATAGTACTACATCTATATGAAATCGCATTTTATATCATATTTATATTATTATGACGTACATACCTATATAGTATACATACTTAATATTGTATATATATAGGTTTATACGATCGAGTTCGTTTGATGTGCGTTTTTATCGTCGATTTAACATTTTTAACTCATTATTTTACGGTTTATGTTCATTAGAATATTTATACGAATATAATACATTGCGTACAATATACCTCCTATACGAAAACGTGCATGTAGATACAATTTTTTCCATTAAAACGACACCCATAAATGAAGTAGCTATATAGTTACCTACGAATATATATGTATATGTGTGTAATATATGCACACTTATAATTGATATTGCTTTAAATTGTTATTGCGATTTTTAGTTGATAATATACGAACTTTATATTACCTGTATTTAAATTTTAAACTGTAAAACTATAATATATATCATATAAGGTATATTTATATCTACGCATGTAATTTATACATGAAACAGGACCTAAAGTTGTGCACTGCAATTGCATATAACATTTGACTATGGCGTTACAACATTTAATCGCGTAAATTTGTTTTAATGGAATGTACAATATACATAACTTTGTTATCACATACACCAGAAATAATAATATTGTTTTAGTTAAAGTTAAATTATTATAGTACATCAGCAATTATTAGTATGTTCGCATTTCGTTGTATTTCAACCTTTTTGGTTTACCTATAATAATGCTCAAAGGATAAGGGTAAGTACTGCTATAGTGAAAAACGTTACTATGCAATTCAATTTCAAATTATTTTTATCAAATTGAATTTGGAAAACACAAAACACATTACACGTCATGCATTATAGGCCTATAAATTATACGCGCGCGTGTGTGTGTGGCTCGTGACAGAAAGTTTTTAATTTAACTTCATTCGAAAAATACGCGCGTATACCTAATTAGGAAAATAACAGCGCGCACGACTATACGTATATTATATTTTTATAATAATATAATATTGTAATAATAATATGCGTAATATTATAAGACATAAAATTAACTACACGGTCTATGGTAATATTAAATTGTCATACATTAACTCGATGCAATTTCAATCATTATAATATACTATAATAATAAAAATAAACGTTATCATAATGTTTTATTACTTTGTATCTATTATGCATAGGGAAAGTATAAAAAAAAGTAAAAATATAATTGATAATTGAGTTCCTGTTTTATTGATCGTATAATCAAAATATCTATCTTGTAAAGTCACTTTAATTCTTTATTATACATGTGTATAATATTATAATTTAATGTAAATTACAATACAGAATATCAGTAATAATATGACTATATACTATGCATACTACAATATTATATTATTATAGTCGAAGTAGTAAATGTAACTATAGGTACTTGTCGTTTCATATTTATAAAACCAGCTAATTTTTTGAGGATAAAGTAGCCATTTTATAAAAATTATTATCATCATTCACAAGCGAAAATAATCAAAAACTCATAAAATGAGATCCACTCAGATTTTTAATCTTATTGAAAAATTCTCCGCGTTATTGGAGTCAGACTTTATATTTTAAATTAATATAATTGCTAGGATATCTAATTTTTCCATTAGATAAAACTGAAGGTATATAATTTTAAATACATGTACCTACCAACATTAAAAAACTACTTTTTATGGTCATTGTTTTCAATTAAATTTAAATATTGATATTACTGTTCTCGAGAAACTCTTACTTAGTGTTTGATGGACTTAACATTTTTAAATGTTTTCATTGAAATTTAAAAATAAGTTATAAAAAGTAGAGTAACAATTAATAAATTGTATTATATATACGCACACATTAAGTACAAATACACTCGCTTATTTAATTATCATAACATCGAGTGCAAAATATAATTGTATAAACGTGTAATAATATTTACGTTCATATATTATTATCAACTATTCGTCGACTGTAATGGATTTTGTATGTTTATAAATTGGCATGGCAATGCGTAGTGTTGTAATAGGTAGGTATCTAACCTAAAGGTACAGTTTGAATGTCGAAGGACATTTCTCGCTAACCAAACCAAATATATTATATAGGTACACCTATTGTCCAAGGACGAAACGATCGATTTAGCGAGTTTGTTGGCCACAGCATATTATTTGAAAGCCCGGAAGTCGATAAGGAATATCAAATCAACGTATTCGGGCCTAACATGAAAAATGCATAAGCTTTGGACGGTACAATTACATCCAAGAATCCATTGAACGGATCACGAAGATAGACAACAAAAATTCTTCGAACATCCCTGTTCAAATACGAAATTTGCATAACAATTAAAATTACAATAAATTTGTCATTTTCCTGACAATATTACATTATATATATATATATATATATATATAAATATATCATTGGAAAACTTATACTGGTTTTTACGATCCGGGATATAATAGGATAAAGAAACGTTATCTCTTTATATTGCGAAAATACGTTTTATTTTTAATCTTATTTAATTTTTAAAACTTTTTTTTTTATCTTAAAACGGATGAAATAATAATTTATTACTACAGAGCATTGCAGAGAATTGTTGGCATTTGTTGTCTAACTCTTAACAAAAATGCAATGTAAAGAGGAATTTTCATTATTGGTTACAATCTTTTGTTAGAAAAAAAAAAGAGACAAAAGGAAATAATTGTATCCAACTATACCGAAAAACTATTTGAAATGAAAAAGTGACGGGTGAAAATAAATTAAAAATATTACACTGCAGCGTCAATTTAGATTATTTGAAAATCAACGTGCTTGTGTAGAATAATATGAAAACAATTTTTTCTAAAGAATACAAAGTTTTATTTATCACGCAGAATGTGGTTATTATTGCGAACGGGGTCAAAATATAGTTCCAATACCAGTGTTTTATTTCTGTCCTATATGAAACAAAAAAAGAAAAATCTATATATTTGAGCATCAGAACTATTGTGAGTTTACAACTTATATTAGCATTTATTTTTACTATTGCTTTATAATGCGTTGTCCACTCTGTAATATCTTACCATCATTATTCACTTGTCATCCATCATTCCATCTGATATTTCGATATATTATTATCATATATTATAACCACTTATTGTATCATATAATATATAATAATTAATCACAAAACCGTAGCTATATCGACAAACACTAGGTCAATATATAATAATTAACGTAAATTTTTCGATCCCTGCACACACTATATATATATATATATTTACACTTATACTATATTACACTTTAGATTTGTTTAATAATTCTGTATAGGTACTGAATATTAATATTATACAAGCGTTAATGGCATTCGACATGAATATCAATTTAAATCATAACTCGTTAAAATACACACTTCACTGTGGTAGGAGATCGAATAGTAGTGTCTATCATTGCGGATTATTATTCCTAGATTTGACTACTAAAATTTTCGTGATTTAAACTGTGACAGAAATTGATTAATTCGTGGAATCACTCAGTTATAGCTGTAGCAGAAATAACCGAAAACGCTTACATTTTTCATTCACCTACATTATACATAATTAAATATCGGATCAATATAGATTTTTAATGGTTTAAAATACCAACACTAATAGTCTCTAATAAAAAATAGATTATTATCATCAATACTCCATTAAATAGCTAAACTGCTAAACTATGCTCAACGATTAATACTTAAACTTGGAATGCTGAAAATATTTCGTAGGTACCTATTGCTCAAAATATTTATTCAGTGATATTAAATACTATATAATATACCTACCTAACATCTAGTAATAGTCACTGTAAATATTTTAGTTTAAAACACCAGTACCGGTGTATAAGGTGGTATTTTAGATACTATAATTATTATATAGCCATACATTTCTATACGATAATAAAACCACGTCTAAAAAAATAGTAACTATAACTTCAATATTACTGATTTAATTATTAACAAACTTTAGGCATTTCGTATAATTTTATTTTATCATAAAAAATTAGTTTTTGAAATTACATAAAAAAATCCAAAGTTTAGCATAATCGAATAGGTATGTTAACACTTATAATATTATAAATTATAAAAATAGACTAAATAATATTCTTTAATTTACAAAATATTTTCTAATATCTATAAAAACTTAATTATTTATTTATGATTTGGTGATTGGTCAGCCTTTCATATTTTTACCCAGACATAGAGCTCCTTAGAAACATTTTTTTAAAGAATTACAACAATATGAAACTCAGAAAAAGTTAAATTTTACTTAGATAAGTTAAGTTAATAAAAATAATTTAAAAAAGTTTAAAGTTAAATAGTTTTCAATAATTTAGTTAGGTCAATATTTTTCAATATTCGCTTTATTTTCAATTATATATATAATTGAAAATAAATATCTATATGATGTCAAAAATAAATTATTTTGATTGACGTATAATTCATACATGTACGTTGAGTGTCGAATGGAACTCATTAATGAGTTAATCACTTTAATGGATTTTATTAAATTTGAATTCAATGATAGCCTATATCGTATACGATGAAAAACAATTCTGAGCGAAGACAGTCTATTTGTTGGTAACCATGGTTACAAAACAATTATTTTAATAATAATATATTGGATTTGCGTAAAAAATCCCGTTTTTCCTTAATTTTTCATTTGTTTTTCCCGATTTAAAAAAAAAGTACTAGGAATTTTTAATTCTGACCTGCATAAAGTATGAGTAAAATTCAATTTTTTATCCAGTAACCACCACCAAAGTTAAAATTGAAGCATTTTATCGACTATGTATCGTGTACACAGACACAAAAAATAAAACACATACCATTGTAAAATCAATACATCGGTCGCTCAGAATCTAAAATTTAATTTTTAATTTCCTTTCCTATTCAATCCCATCAATAATCATTTTATTTATATTTAATACTAAATGGAACTTGAGTTTGCAATGATTGAAGATAACTCGTTAAATATTAAGTTAATATCAATAAAAATCAATCAAATTAAAAGTTATAATAAGTTAAATATTTAAAATTAAACTTAACTTGTTTATGTCCATCGTTGCATTTCGTCTACAAGTTAAACATAAAATGTCACTTACCAGTTATATAATATATATATATTGTACAGAGTAAGCTCATAAAGTTATATAATATGATCAACACAGGAAAACGCGGTCATCCACCCTATATAGGTAAATATACACAATATTGAAGTATACAAATGCATTTGTTTGTATGTTTGTTTGTAACTAACCTATATAATATATTATACATGTATACTAATGTCAATTGTCGAGTCATACTGAAAAATTACACTCGCATGCAATACACATAAAATGGTTCTCCACAGTTGATACTATACAGTTTTCATCGGGTTCGTGTAGGTGCTTGCTGGGTGATTCAGACTCATCGATCTGAGGCACTACACTATAAATTTGTGACCATATAGTAGACGGGTTAGTATATTATATATATTATACTTACCGATATATTATTGGTATAGTTATTTAAATTAGTTATCTGTATACAAGTATGCCGCCAACGTACAAATTGAAACCAAGTATAATTATGTATATATAAACCAGTGTTTTAAATTATTTATAACAATGATATTGCATTACTATACCTATATACCACCGCGAATATACATTTATTTTTTTTAATTATTTATATATTGCTATAAATTATTATCAACTCACGGTGACCAATTACCGTAGACCGTATACGAAAATTATTATTGATTTTGATTACAAACAAGAATTCAGGCTACCCTTTTTATTGAAATTAATAATTGATGAAAATGTATAGGTAATAGGTATAGTGTATATACATATATATATATATAATATATAGCTATATTACCGCTGCGCAGTACAAACAAAGGAAAATATAAGCCGGTAATAACAGCTGAAAACGTTACCGCATAGTATACATATATACAACAGGTACACATTTTAATTGTTCTGTTTTGAATAATACGAAAAATATTTTTTGGTACGGTTATAATATATTGTTCGACGAAAAACTTTTCTCCGATCCGTGTATATTATAATGATAATATTTCAATACCTATCCACAGTCCTTTCCGTTACACACCAATCGACGACCGACCGACGATCAATTATACATTGAGTCCGTGCGCAATGTCACCGCGTGCAATAATATAGAGTTGTATTAAGAAACGGATACTGATGGTGTATAATATATTTACGATATATATATGTATGTGTGTACATATAATATGTACAATGTACATACACACAGGGATACGCTATATGGTTTTCGATCGAACTCGACTGAAAGTTTTAGATATCTGCGGAAATAAAGTATATTCGGTCATATTGGGGATACAAAACATTTTAACGAATAATTTATAAGGGTGGATACGGCGAATACCTCAAAGTTTGGTTTGCCCTAGTATATGTATACGAATATATGTATTGCCGAAGAAAAGAAAAGGAAAAAAGCATAGAAATCGGCGCCACGGCGTCCGTGCACGAATATATACACTGCGAAAACATTGACGATATGATGTTTACAGTGTTTACACGGCACATGATGTACCTACGTGTATTGTGATACCGTTTTTTATTAATGCGACGCGTACAGTGTTATTATTTATTTATATGTATTATATATTCGTCCGATGTTTTTTCAGTGCGTTCTTTCGTGCCGCTTTTGAGACAAATCGACATCGCGTATACAATGTATTATGCGTGGCACTGCTGTTGTACCTACAACACTGTTTAGAATTCATTATTCACACGCATATATGTGTATATATGTGTGTATGTGTTTTTAGCGATGACGAATAGAGGGTGACCTAGCTAGGACTATGTGTTTGATTGTGGGTGTTCAATGGCTGCAGAGTGATTATTCTTCGTAAAAAAAAAAATATTCTTAACCGACCTTTATAACTATATAGTATAGTATAAACACTCGAGAAACACAACATCAACTCATTTCACAGCTTCTGTATATCCGTCGTCGACATCGACACCAAAACTTAAAAGAGACCATAGGTATACAGGTATCACGGTGAATAACCTAATCAAAAAATAAAATATATGACTGTTAACCCAACATTATTGTAAATACCATCATGGTTATACATGGTTAAGCAAATAATCGTTATTAAAATGTCAATGTGAACGTAATTGTATAGACCAATGACCTTGATGCCTTGAGGTTGATGCCTTAATTATGGACTCTTTAATGAAAAAAAATATATATATATATGTATCATTAACCGCGGACCGTTTGACTAAACGCGGCTGTTCCGCATCTTAAAATCTGCGAAAAATTCTACGGCTATATAATATGTGTATATAAATATATATTAATTTAATAACATAGAATTATAAGAACTGACGAAAGTTCATGGGTTTTTCATATAGATACCTATATGTATACACATTTAGCGGGTGCACGCATAACAATATATTATAACGCGTATAATATATGCGCCCACACGAAAACTGGCGTGTGCATATTATACATGTATATAATGTGTATTATTGTATTCGTATACATATATACGGAATAAAAAATTAATCTGAAACAAACACTAAACCGCATCGACCGCATGTGTATATATATATATGTGTGTATATATTTTTATTGTCCCGTGCGACAGCTTTTCTATACGATGCTCGTGAAAAACGACGATTCTATCTCATCGCATATATAATATATATAATATAATACATTATGTAGCTTCGGTTGACCTAAATTTTCGTCTCGTTGTTTCGCACAAACTTGTTTCACTTATGCGCGACTCTATTATTACTATTATTATTATTATTAATAATATTATTATAACGCTGCTACGCTATTGCTATACACAACTTGCATTAGGTATACTGCACCGTAGTGGATACGACTTGTCGGTTCTTTTGACCCAGTTGTTCGTCGATAAGTGTACACCGATACATTATTTATCACCAAAAATAAACACAGCCAACGTACATTACCAATTGTTTATGTGCATGTACTGCGCAACGCGATACAATGTATATATAGTTGTTCCGCGCGGCGGTGAAGTGTTCTTCTATATACGATTTTTTTCCAACGTGAAACATCGAGAGAATAAGTATTATTTTTTTTCAATGTTTAAATATTAATTCAAGTGTGAATAATATATTACTGTTTAGTGTATGGTATTGTTTAATATCATGTTTATAGGTATGTGAATAATAATT
The DNA here is from genome assembly GCF_020882245.1 of Rhopalosiphum padi. Taxonomy (NCBI): domain Eukaryota; kingdom Metazoa; phylum Arthropoda; class Insecta; order Hemiptera; family Aphididae; genus Rhopalosiphum; species Rhopalosiphum padi. The sequence goes on from NC_083599.1 coordinate 50,847,901, forward strand.
ATTACGCAATATCCAATGCATATAGACGTTTAGTATATACTTACTATAGTTATATTATATACGCGTACCATACAACATTCATAATATACAGACCAAACTCCGCGCATAATGTATGACGTGAACGCCTTAATTATTTGATTTTCTTTCTGGGAATAAAAAATCGCGTATTGATGTAATATAATTAAGATTAATAATATTGATAAAGGTCGTAAAGTATCAATGAACGTATTTGTATACGGATATTATTATATTATGACAGTTCGCAAATATATTAAAACTTTTATCGCATACAATTTCATATATGATAATACGCTTTAGTACTATACAAGTACACAACAAAATTAAAACTTGTATTATGGTATGGTCATGCCACTCATATCAGCTATTACCTATATTACCTTATATATTATATACATGAGAGGCTCGATTTACATTTCAGGTGTCCCGCTAGCGTTTCAACGTACATTTTAATTATAATAATATTATAAAACTTATTTAATATATATATATATACACACATCTGGGATTATTGTTTTGAAAGGAACCTGTATTGAAAAATGTAAAAAACTTGGACTGACTCTGTGGGGGTCCAAATATTTTTAATCCCGTCTTGTTTAGCTATACCTATATATAAAGGCCAGAATCAATAAATGGTTTAACCGCCGCCAGTTAGGTATGGGTTAATTATTTCGCTCACGAATTTCGTGTTTAAAAATCGCATTGGCGTACCGAATTTTTATATATATTATATTCAGTTGTCAGTTAATTGAATTTGAGTAAGTACGCTATGTTGATTCGTCACGGAAATATATTTAAAAAACTTATTTCAATTATTTTGACTTTGCCGGACGGAAAAGTAATTTATTAAGATTAAAATCTATTATAAATATAGTTCGGTGTAAGATACTTCAAATCGATTGCCATTTAAAATAATGCCTGCACGTCTGAAAATATTGATGTGTTTTGTAATCATCATAAAATTCGTCTTAAAAATATTTGTATTGTCATCTGTCAGGTGCACATGTCTAAATATATTATGTATATGCATATATAATAAATTGAATACATTAAAGTCCACTTTCAAGTAGCTCGAAATAATAAAAATAAATGAAACGGGACACAGGCCATACTTTGGCACGTGAACTCACAGCCACTCGGGTAGAGCTATATATTATATTATTATTTTAATTTTTAAAACGACGATGAATCATTCTTTTTGAAAACTATTCCAAACGAAACTCATTTCCTGACGATTCAACCGCACATTTTGTATTAAAAACTTTATAACTCGAAATAAAATATCTCGATTTGCATAATAGTTTTTAATAAAAAGTTGTATTAGGGGATAAATAGAGGGTATTTATAACTCAAAGGTATTCCAAGTTTTGATCTCGAAAATCGTTTTATTGAAAAAATGTTTTATTATTATTATTTTGTGTTGTCGAAATCGAAAACGATAGATAATGTGCCTTGACATTTACGCGAAAAAAAATATAAAATCGAATCTACAGTGTTGAGACTATAATACTATATATCACACAAGATTATGTAAATGTGGGATACCTTCAGAATTACTAAAATATGTATAATGAGTTTTTATAATATATTTTGTAGATTAATTTGATTTTTTCGGATAGATTATTTTGGCTGACCCAAAGTGTGTGAACATCAAATATTATTTTTACCATATTTCCGACCGATGATCGACTATATACTTTGAAGTGATAGAACACGAAAACAGTTAAAACCAATTAAAGGTTTTTCACATAATTTAGTGAATAAACGCATACATAGGTACCAGCTATATAGCTTATTAAAATACCACAGCATGGTGTCAAGAAAACAATTTGACTCTTTTGAACTGTATTATGACATTGAATTATTATCATTATTATCGTTGTTGTTGTTATTATTTATATTATATATCTCGCCACGCGTATCACTGCGGTGGCGATTAGAGTGGTGTTCAGTTTTTAAATTATTGTATAATATTGACATGTAACCCGGTGAGTGAGGGGGAGGTCTCAAAGCCCCTCGCGGTTTGTTCGGTGTACTTAAAACGTCATACCCCCCTTCACTCCTGGGATTCAATTGGATTTCCGTCCGTGCTATATTATGCATATAATAATAATAATATATTAACTGAAACGACGACCGGATATATAACAGAGCTATATATATATTATATATATACAGTTAAGCCTACTTATATCCTTTATATAATAATAATAATAATATTATTATTACTGGTACTCCGTGGTAGCACACGTAATGGATATACGTATATGTGTTTTGTAGAGGTCCGGTCCGGCTCTATTATTTTGGGACAGGACCGGATGATAGAAGAAATAAAATTATTTTATATCTGTAGTTTGTACTCGGGATGGACCTAATGAAAAAATAATAAATATCTTTTCAGCTCTAACTGACCGAGGTTACATATTAAGTGCCCAGACAGGGTTAACAAATCGCATAAAGAAAAATCCTCGAACTACTGTTCCGGTTGTTCCAATTGCAGCACCTGTTTCAATTCCGACCAGAAAATAACAGTTTAACATTTACAACTCAAAACTTAATTTATTTTTATTTCTTTAATTAAATAATACGATGTGTAAAAAAACGGATGTTTTTATGTTTAAGAACATAATTTATTTAAAATAGCTACTTTTTAGTGTCCTATAATGTATAAGGTATACATTTATGCCGTTCAAATAAAAAACCATTCGCATTACGTGTTATATTAGTTATAATTTATTCTTTCTAGAAAGTAGCTACTTTATAACGATTTCATCGATTACAGTTTTTGCCATAATATTGTACGACAATGTGTTGTACCTATCATAGTTGTTCCTATACTGAACACATAGGAAAAGCTAATGAAATTTTTTCTAAAAGTCGAGCGAATGGAATAAACAATATATAAAATAGTCGACCTACGGGAATATAGAAAAGACAAAAATATCGACCGGGACACGCTTGCCCAGTATGTATATCAGCTATAATACGCCTCGCACTGCAATTTAATACAAGAAACGGTACCTAGGTTTTCATGTATATATAAAATATAATACCCATAAGCACGATGTGCATGCCGCGTGAAGGATAAGCGCCGAGTTAACGTGATATTATATGATGTATATATGAGTGAATTTGGAATTATTATCGTATTATATTGTACAATATATATTATTCCTACTTGCGCAATTATTATATATTCGCGTCCAGCAAATTGCGCTTGCACGTACTATTAATATAATAGGTTACCTTTCTATTCTTATTAAAATATTATATCTATATATAAGCGAGCATTTGTCGTTGACGGTGCACTGGGCAATAATAATTACGACAATTACATAAACATATATATATGTATAATAATTCCCATTTATACACACATTCACATATATAATATATATTATTGAATACAATACGAGCAATAATAATATAATAACAATATAATCGCCGGTGACGCGCGCAGCGTGTTCAGTGTACGCGCGCGTAATTGCGCCGAACACGCAGACGCACTGATATAATGTACAACAACAATATGTATAATATACTCTGTAGTGCGTATTTATATATATAATATGCGTGTTGTGTGTGTGTGTGTGTGTGTGTGTGTATAAAAGACGCCGGGGACATTATTATTATTATTATTATTATTACTGTGTTATTGTGATACGCGCGTACCGTAGCGTGGCGGATCGAACATTTCCTGTGGTGCCGACGCCGTGCCGCTAAAACGCTCGCCGCAAGTCGCGCCGCCGCACAACCATAGTAGTATAATATAATATGGGTACTATAACTGTAACAATGATAATAATATTATGACGATATTATGATTATTCAGATTATTATTGTTATTATTATTCGGGTTATTGTCGTTCGTCTGATGCGGGGTAGTGATCATCGCCGGGGACGGGAAAGAAGAAGGTTCTAAATTTTAAATAAAAAAATTATCAATTCTATTTTCAATTTATTGACGATCTGCGGTACGTTCGTATATACGTACGCCGACTCTTAAGGTCCTGCAGACGCGCGATATTAAAATAATAATTATAATATTTTAATGAATATACCAGTCGGCTCATCGGAGATTTCGTGTTGTTTGTCTGACCGCGTCTGTTGCGCGACATAAAAAAAAAATAATAATAACAATTGCTCGCGGAAATATTCAATTGTCTGCAACGATGCGACGACGCACCCATGTGGTAAAATTAAGGGGATAGGGTCGCCGAGCTTTTATATTGTATTTTAACAATTCACCCCCTTCTTCTTGTAAACAACACACACACCCCGTATATTTAAACGCGCGCGTATTATACACAACATATATACGCGTATATTTACTATATACATAGAGGAGCGTGGGTGTGCGCGAAAACCAAAACAAACGTCGAGTTTCGTTTTATTAATATTATTACTATTATTATTATTATTATTATTACTATCATCATTTTTTCCCCTGTGTATATAAACACCACCACTGCAGTGTTCGGGCGTAAAATATCTACATGCATAATATATCATAATTGATTTAACACGAAACTGTTTGATTAAAAACTTTAATATCGTTTTATAACCGCGCGCGTTGTATGTATACCGCATATATGATATAATATATTTATGCCTCAAACATACATATATTATACGCATTTTCCGACCAGCACAGTGTGTCAGAACTCGAGTTTACATAATAATATTTCAACGGTATAACGTGCATAACTAATGCGATTTGTGATTATTTTTCAAACTTACTAAAACTTGTTATTTTAATCGTAAAATATAATATAATATGTTAAATTATATTTTAATTATACCTATTTACTTGATAATTTCAATGGTCGTAATTTTCTTTTCTATATTTACTGTGCCACCGTGGAGCAATCAAGTTATTCTGGGTTTTTCAGACTCTAAATGAACCGACAAATCTATTGACTTTACAATGACGAGTGTGTGTGTATTATTTTGTGTATCTGAAGACGCCTTAAGGTTAACCAATTTTAATCTCTAATATCAAGGGTTGTCTCTAGTAGCCAATTTGATTTAGCTGGTACTTAGGAGGAACAAAGTAAAAATCCCTTTACTTTTCTTAATAACCGATGAAAACTGAAATACACTGAAATATTTTCACAACACCGATTTTTGATAAATATCTGTATTAGAATTTTCCAGACCTAATATAATTGTCAAAATATTTTGATTCTTTTTGAACTATTCATATAACAATCTAAGATTTTTAGATTTTTTTAAATGTTTTCATTAAATATTTTTTTAAATTCTATGTGAATTACCTACATTTGATAATTTTTAACCATGCTGATGGTTTTTCAAAAATGACTTGAATTACATTGATAATGAAAATAAATATACTTAAATCACACTATTTTTAAAAGCATCACTGTGATTTTTCAAATTGCGATTAACTACGAAATTACCATACGCCCAACGCCCAACTTATCAGACATCAGTACATTACCTAACACTAACACACTATCCACACGCGATTACACTTTTTTTTTAGTAAAGAAAAAAAGGTGAAGTTGCTTTACTATATACCTCTATATTAATGTAATTATGATACAATTTTTTTTAAATTTTTGAAAACATTATTGTTATTTATTTGTTTATTTTCATATATTATTTCAAAATTTCCACACAAGACTATATCATACATTCATACATAGTAATATAGGAATAATCCATAATATATTTTTGCAACGGAATTCGTTGTAAAATTTATCACTGAAAACAAACCTCGTTGTTTCGTTTAATTATATGGATTATACGACATTTAATAATATATTATATATTATTGTTATACGTATATTAAACCAGTATAACATAATGTAATCCACGAGTACAGGGATGGGATCTAGATAACTAGATATAGGGCCGCCGGGAAACCAGGATTTCGTGAGTGGGCACTCTTGCTTAAATATATATCAATGAACAGTTGCCCTTGTACGTATGTCGTCCCTGACTTATTGACAGTTACTGATTACTTTTGTTTATTCCCCCGAGAGAAACCATTGAATTTCGATATATTACACAAGAACTACTATGTAGGTACTGTATAGGTAGGTATCTAGGTACTTATCGCATTGGTCATTAATGGGATACTACTATAAACCTCAATGTGACATTATATAGTAATATAATCGCATGAAGTTTGTTCGATGTTCATATTGTTATCACTTATCATAATATACATAATATAAATACCATGTCATATGATTACGAGTTAAATCATACTATAATCAGTATTACACTAATGCATTAGTCGTGAGTCGTTGATTGCAGTGTTCAAAGCTTTCGTTTTTATTTTCACGACCGTATAATACTTCGAAACCTAAAAGATTACAATGTATAGATATATGAATTTTTATACCTGGATGGCTGGCCTACATAGTAATATATATAGTTTGCACTTAACAACCAACGATTAGTGTGAAGAGTATAGAATATTGTATATTTTTATTTTTCTGTACACTACACAAGCAACTTCATATATTTTTGTGCCGTTTTAAAATAAAGCACATGATTTTTATAAATAAAATATAAAACTTAAAGTAATAAAAACTTCAGAGTGATTATTTAAATATTTTAGTTACGATTATTAAAACCAATTTTTAAGTGTTAATTTGCAATCTATCTAAAACTAAGTTCACTGTTTTCTATTCAGACATTTTGTTTTACTATTATTAACTGCAGTGGTCGAAGTAGAGGGATAATCCATCCTATAATTTATTTTCATTGGCATATTTCATCCCCTATATTTTGTTTTCTTTAAAAACGGTACCCCCACTCTTATGGCAATAAATATTATACTAGGCGATTCACTAAAATTATTATGTTCCAATGATTATTTCAGAAGTTTGGTTAATGATACAAAACGCATTTTAAGCTTAGTTATAAAATAAAAAAACGTCATGTATTAAGTTCAAATTTTGATTTTTAAATAGAAATTTGTATTATTTGAACTATAAATCTTATAGAAATTATTATTTTTTTGTTAATTTATATTTACATATTATATAATATGTAAGATATATTGCATTTAATGACAAATATAATTATTAATAAAATACTAAATGAAATTGTTCTTTTTAAAAATTTCTAAGTCTTGCATATATCAAATAACTCTTTTTTTAATATTTTCTATGACTTTAAGTAGACTGTTTTCAATATTGTGAATATTTTTACCGTTTTATTGTAAATATTATAAATCTATGTTTTTATTATTACGAATTTCACATTACTATAGAATTATGATTTACAATTATTTTAATTAAAATTGTTAGCTTTATGTTTATTGTATTCATGATACTTGAGTTATAAATAATTTATATATGTAATAAAATATATTTATTTATTATTGTCTTATTGAAATTAATTAAGCAAAACCTATAAGCTATAGCACGCCAAATTTAATAATACTTTTTATCTTAACCTATAGCTAACTTAAGGATATCTATAACAGTAACAAATTTTGTTGTATACCTTTATTAAACTACATTATATATTAAATGAATAAATATATACTTACCTATACCACTTATAATAATTAATAAATTAATTGAGGCTATTTAGGTATAAAACTTACACAAAATGGATTAAATTTAATGATTAATTTGAAAAGTTTTCACATTATATCTACTTGTTTGTATACCATTATACCTGCCGGTATTAGTTTTCAAGTATATATATATGTAAATACTAATAGAATTGTATACATATCTATCAAAATGGGAAATACCGAATATCAATCTAAATCTTTTTTGACTTATTTAAAAAATAAATTTTTAGTAAAAATGTTACAGTTACAAATTAGAGAATAATGAAATTAAAACTTAATGTGATTTTTACTGTTGAATATCGTTTACTAATTTTTCGATTTCCACATCAAAATTACTTATAGATGCTCTAAGAATATGGTGGAGATACCGAGATGGTCATCTGTGTAATCGGTGTGGGTTTTTAATTTTTTTTCATGTAAGAAACAGCCTGTTCGCACACATATGTGGATGCAAATATACAATCATATTTTGCAGCTATATTTTTACTTTTTAAAAATGATAATGTAAGTTTAGTGTAATAATTTAAAGGTGATTGTTTGAATGTGTTTTTAAGAATATTTTGGGATTGGAAATCTATAATTCCATTTATTTTCATTTAAAGCTCAACAAGAACAACTTCAACTTCAATATTAAATGGATTGGTGAGTAATTTAAAATATTGTGAAAATCGTTTAAAATCTCGAAAGCGATTATTAAATTCGTATTGAAATCTTGAAAAAGATTTAACAAATTTAAATGATGAAAATGAAAATGTTGACAATTCAAAAGGATTTTTACAAGCAGGAAAATGTGTTAGTTGATTTTTTCAAGATGAGTCTCAACTTTACTTCAAAAGACTTATTTAATACACAAGACCATATAATATATCAGAAATAAGTTGATTTTTACCTTTTAGTTTTATACTAAATTCATTCACATACTTCAATATGTCAATAAAAAACGCCTGTTTAGAAATTCAAACTTCATTTTTAAGCATGGAAATGTCTTCTCACTTTTCTTTTAAAAATCGTATACCTATTGACATAACATAAGACCGATAAACAATAAATAAAATACAATTCAATCAAAAATTATTATTTATAGATATAAAATGTATAGATTTAAGGAAATATTTTAAAATATTCAATTCAATTATCATTTTAAAGCGAGCCGTATTAAATAGTTTAGACCAGATGCCGACCACTGACCACTGATTTCAACAATGATGTTCATCAACATTATCAATCAAGCATTCAAGCAATTACATTGAAGACGAATCGGAGGTTTCAAAATAGTAATCGTAAGTTCTCACCATATCCAAATCATAATATATAATATTGTTTATATTTATATTACAAGCATCTATCAATAATATAGTCATTTATTTGCGTCTATATTTTAAAATTGATGAATACGAAAAATAGGCGTAATAAATATTCGTTACGGAATTCAAAATCATTATTTCATATAATATATTTTAATGATATCCTTTATTATAATAATTTGTATAGTCTATATATGCATACATCATGTGGTTGTGTATAATACCGACAAGAGTGAATTGATTTGGCAGATATCGACGTCGGACGTATCTGTATAGGTAGGTGTATATATATATATATATAATATGTATACACTAGGCGCATGTATTGATGTATGCATAATATTAAATCGTATAATGCATGAAAATAATATAATATGTATATGTACATTGTCGAACCATAATACTATTCTATATAATACATTACATATATATCTATATAATATATATAATATTATATACCTATATTATTGTGGTCTGTTGTGGAGGGCACGCGCGTTCGTTCGATACAATCGTCATTATCGTTATTTCCCTTCGTTTTAATTATAAATCGTACGCCCGCGGCAACGACTGTGGTATGGAGAAAAAGTTTTTTTTCTAAATATTTTTTATAGCCTTTATTATGTTTATCGCGTCTAAACTCTGTATGGAAAAAAAAAACATTCCACGTACCTCTCTATAAACGCTCGGCGCATATACATATAAATATATTATTGAAACAAAACGATAACTGGGCATATGCATGTGTGTACCTATTCGTTGGCTTCGTATACCTCTACAATGAAACTTCTATGCGAGCTACGATATTATTATAATTATTATTACGTTGCGTCAGCCGCGCGGCGTTCATTTCTGTTCACGGTAATAATTATCGCGCAGAAAACCTGCAGCCACGCCCAAACCCCGATTAGTAGAGTTAAGGAAAGGTAAAAAAAAACACCACTTTAATCGACAAACCCCAAAAACAACCGCATCGCCATCGACTGTTTTTTTCTTCGTACACACACACACACACACAAATAGAAATCAAACTATATTTATTTTTGTTTAATTTTATTTCTTTGTTTTTATTCTCTCAGAGTGCGGTGTAATATAATTACACATCCGTGGGACGTACCTGCCTATACCATGCGGCCATCCATAACCCATCAGCGCTGCAGACCTCTCGGCCAGGACTTTATACATATTATGTGTCTGTGTGTGCGTATATATAAATATGTGACGCGCAGCAACCGGCAATCATTTTAATCGTTTTTTAATCCCGCCGCCCGTATATACATCATACATACCTACGACCATTCGGCGGTCTGTCTCCTAATTAGTAATTACATAACATTAAACATCACAGTCCGCGTACATGCACAACTATATACGCACTCGCGGTCGCCGAAACGTTTTACAGCGTTTTTTTATTATTATATTATTATTATTATTGTTATTCTCATTAGATTTTTTTCACGTGTATAAAAGTATATAGATTGAAGGTGGTACGAGTGTGGATGCTTCGGGAGACCACATCGCTTATATATGTATAGGTGTACGAGAAAATCGTATTCAGATGCTGCACCCAGCAATTAGTGTATTATGACGCTGTACCTATCTATGTATAAGGTATATATATATATATATATATATATATATATATATATATATTATAACGGCTTCAGAAGCCATTTTACTATAACACACTCGAGCCATATGTGAGGTATACGAATTATAATCGTATATTATACATATTATATACGAGTACATAGGTACGCTATACGAGAGTGGCCACCATGTTACATGCATTTATATTATATATACATAATATATGTATGCATGTACATAATGTATGAGCGTTGCAATCGAAAAAAACTACAGTTGCACCGCCGCCGCCGCAGCAGACGTCGTTCAATTATTATAATATGTACGTGCTCGTTTATATGCTGTATTCTGTGGTATAATTAAAGTTGAAATGGTAATAATTTGAAACGACCTCCTCCGCGAAGAAAAAGAAAATTTCCCGACAACTATCTGCAGTGAAAATAGTATAATTATACACACGCTTTTGTGCTGTGTACCGATGATATAATGTATACAATATACATTGTGTATAGGAAGATGCTAATTTTTTTTCCTTACTCGACAACTATTGTACAATATAACATATTATTATACGATTCCGTCTTGTCCCGTCTCCGTATAAACATTATACTATTATAATATTATATACATTTATAATCGGGTATGGTATAATACTGTGAATACATTTTAATGACATCGATTTGAATCCAGATGCGGTGGGAAGGGAGGTGGGCGAAAACCGCGGCCACAAATTGTTTATAAGTATAATATGGATACCTAGGTATACCATATATATGTGTCTGTGTGTGTCTGTGTGTATATATATATATATATGTGTGTGTGTGTGACGTGTGTGTATGTTGTGTATTATGTTTCATCGAAAAACGTTGGGCGACTTATTGAACCCACTCGATTTCTTGATAATGTGCGCGTATTATAATATTGTGCCTATATATTATTATTATTGCTATGTATAGAGAGAAAACAAAGTGTCGATGAACGAATAAATATAAACGTATATTGGTGTACGTACCTACGCAATACGCGCATAGACCATTATATTGTATACTGTACGAGCCGTTCGAGGGGTAAAAAAAAAACTAAACCTGAGTGGTCTGTGGTCTGATGGACTAGTGATGGGTGGGCGGGTGATTGCAGGTAACGCAATAATTCTTACACGGGTATTACATAATAATGCATATACCTGTGTACATATTAATTTTGTCACGCGTTTTTGCAACAGTACGCGTGCGCGAAACGTGGAAAATGACGGAGAGGGAAAACTCATTAGTACCGGCAGCAGTCTGTGCGGCGACGACGACGGTAGATGGGATATTACTATATATATATTATATTAACAGTACCTACCTATAACATGATTATTATTATTATTATTATTACTATACTATTCGTTTGCGTGAAACACGCGCACCTTGGCAAGGGCGGTGGGTGACCGACTACTTTATATATATCGGTAGATAGGTATATGTGTGCTTATATATATATAATATATAAATATATATACCTACGTCATCAGACGAAGGGCGAGTTTCTATACCGTAATAGTAATAATAATAATAATAATATGACTGCGGGAAATCTCACTATTATAATATATACGCGTATATATATAGAATAGCATTGTATTGTATATATACATATGTGTGTGTGTGTGTGTGTGTGTGTGCTCTGTGTAAGTACAGACATTGAGGTGTGGTGGTATAGAGCTGAAATAGAAGGGACGTGCGTGCTCGCACAAAAAAAACCATCCCCTTACACGCGCGCGAAAACCACGAAATATAACAAATCACGAGATTATTGCCTCTCACCCCTCCTACCGCACACAGTTCCCCACCATCACCACCTCCCTCCCACCTACCCCGTCGCATTGCAGCGACCAAAGTTACCACCGCCAACGCTTTTTTTTCTGCTCGGGTATATACGGCATATATATAATATGTATATATCGTACACACTCACATACGCTCATACCTCCACACATACACACACATAATATATATGCCGTGGCGTACGACGAATTCGTGTCGTGTTACACATATTTCTCTACGCACTATTGTATCGCGCGTTGTTATACATTGTTATTACTTATTGTATATATATTATATGCACTCACACACATACACGTTGGCGTAAACACGTATAATATTATATACATGTATGTAGGTTGATACGGTAATTTTCGTGTGGCATTTATATACATATATACATACATGTATATGCGTACATCGAGATTCTTTATACATGTATACATATACACATAAGCATCGGTTGCAGTATAATAATGATGTGTATGTATATGTATATAATAATACGCCTGCGTATATACATGTAATAGGGATATACGGACCGATGTGCTGGGAAAAAAAAAAGAATGAAATCGCACAACATCGCGTCGGATCACGAAATCGTGACCACGCCTAAAAGCCAGAGTTTATATTTTAATAATATATTTATTCGAAATATACTATATACACCGTGTATACTTTTACTACTGTGTATATATATATATTAATATATTACAGTGGTATATATATACCTACCCGTCTAATTGTACATGTGGCCTGTCTGTATGGAGACGTCGCCGAAATGCGAGCGCCGATGCTTTATCGATATGAAAAAGCGCAAAAAGTTCGAGGACGCGTTTGCTGCGGAACACAACATGCTGCAGCAGAAACAACAATAACACGGCCTACACATAACATTTTATTATTATTATGTTGTATTATGCGTTATGGATATGGTATACTCGAGCGCAACACACTAGGTATCGAGTCATCGGCATTATAGTAAACGATATATAGTAATGGCTAAATCTCGGGAATATAACTATAGCTACGCGAAGGCGGCGGGTGGCTTAAATTCTTTTTTCGACGTGACGCGGTCTGCACTGGTCATCGCACGTCACGGCGACGATGACACGCGACTACGTCTATCGATATTATATAATATTACGAAGGTACACTGTACGCGTGCACGACGGCGGTTTTGAAACGAGGAAAAACTGAAAATTATTAATAACCGTATAATAATAATGTGAACCACGCGCGGCTATCGAAACGCCGCGTACACACACGACGACTCGCTGGACTCATGGCCATTATATATATTATGTTTAATATTAATAATGTATATAATACTGACAGACTGCAGGCGATATTTAACCTCGCACACAGACATTACATTATACATATATAAATGACAGGTATTTAACTAGTCGAGTATTATCATAGATATAATATGGCGTGCGCTCGCGAGTGAGTGAGTGAGTGAGTGTGTGTGTTGGACGCGGCAACACAATATTCCGCTCGTGCACTCGTCGTAAATATTTTATTTATTTATATATTTTGTGTGTGTGTGTGTGTGTGTGAGCGAGCGCGCGCGCATTTCGAGAGTATTATTGTTTTATTATATTTTCGTACCCGTGACACGGTAATAGGGGTTGCAATGAAATATGGACGTGTGTCTCGTTGTGGCGGTAAACCCACGCGCGGTGGCGGCGATGACGATCGGTAGTACACCACCCGTCGTCTTTGTCGTGTGAAAGAGATGAGCGGCGGAGGACGAAAGAAGAACGAAAACCGCACACACTTCACTTTCCGCAGAGCCATGGCCGCGGCAGAACGGTGCGTGCTCGCTCTGACGGTGTTCGCCGTCGTGCTGGGTACGTATATGCAGTGAATTTGTGTGTCGTATACTGCGACGTGTCCGTGCCGTCGTCGGCAATATATAACATAAATTATATATATTATGTATGTTGTCTTGTGCCCAGCGACGATGGCGATTCCGGAACGAGACGACCACTCGAACATTTGGCGTCGTCAAAGGCGAGCTGTCGTCAGCGACGGCAGGTGGCGCGACCTCGATTACGGGAACTTGACGAACGCGATCCGCGACATCGTCGAGGCCATGACGGTCGACTGCACTTTGGCCGTTCACTCGGGTGTCGAGAGTATGCACGTGTATATATATATATATATATATATATATATATATATAATATACATTTACTGTAATAGTGTAATCACAGATTTATATATACCATACCGCAATTTATAACAACTATATGTATAGTAAAAGTGCAATAATATGGAAGTATGTGGCCATATCGACTATATAAATATAATATGTTATCATGAACTGCAATTATTCAGAGCCCGAATGCATGTTTTTCAACGCGATACGATGTTTTTTATGATACGTGATATTATGCTTAACGAGCATGTAATTCGTTACATGGTATAATAGTGATAAACACTAATAAATTAACACCCCTCCCTTTCATTTAATAATAAATTTACTCAAAATTCTGGTTTTCTTAATGTTTAAAATATATACATAAATACTACATTTTCGAATTCGTGAAATATTTTGTATTGCTTAAGCAGTGTCTTAAAGCGATACATACTTCTGTTTTTTACATAAGAACCTCCTGTGAATTAACTGTTAATTATACTTAGGCTATTTTTACAAATTTAAATGTTGATAGATAAATATAACTTATAAGTTATTCAAATATTCAAATCACCAAGGCATTCATATTTCCCAAACCCATATGGTCCTATTATCCTTAGTACATTATAAGTTAAATAATTCAAAAACTACTCGTTAAAAATTTTGATTTTAATACATCAATATTTAAAAATAAATTTATCTGCTAGATAATGTATACAGTATCTAGTAAACAAAAGTTTTCGTTTAAAAAATATAAGTTTGTTCACATTTGTATCTCCTCGGAACACTTCTTATAAGAAAAATAAAAAATCTAGAGAATTTGAAAATATTTTCCTAATGTATAACAGTATAAGTACCTACTATATTTAAAAATTTCAAAAATCAAATTTTGAATAACTGCGATATAACTGCGAAAATAAGAGAGGTGAGCATGTTTGGCGTATCACGCTGCAGTGTAATGTAAATTCATGGATCTGTTCAATCTAAAATAATTTATAATAATATATACCGTGGTAAAGCGGTCTGACACAATGATGTTATTAGGTATTATAAAAAATGTATGACTCTTCGACCTACGAAATGATTAAGATCGACCGTTATGCAGACGCACGCAAGTCTCGCCTCGTAATAATATTAAACATCATTATTGTGTTACGATAACGTTAAACAAGTAGTTTTGAGGGGTGATAATAATAATAAGTGGTAATAATAATACCTATTTATTTTTCAATGGTATATTATTATTATTTAAACAAGTTGTAAACAGACTTATAAAATATGATAATATTTTTAATCCTATTGGATTAAGATTCGACGATTCGGGTATTTTGTTTTTACATTCACAACGCTTTTCCTAAAGTTTAATATAATTAATTATCAATATTAATATGAATTACATTTTATATAGAAACACTCCTACTAGACATTATAAAACGATAAATTACTATAAAAATTGAATTATATAATATTATATAAATGAATAATCTTATAGTTTATCAATATTGCATTATGTATATTTATATTGCATAATTTTGTAACTTGTAATCTCTTTAATACGTATTATGTGTATATAATATTGTATATTTATTCATAAAGATGCTGCTGCCGATTTCCTGAGTAATACAATTAAGTCCCTACACGGAAGGGGTGTAACAACGACCCACCATGCTTTATTGACCGAGGATCACGTACAATCGGTAACATAATATTATGTACACTAAATAATATACAGACAAATATAGGGCTAATAGAAACTATATGGAGCATGTTGCGTAAGCGATTTTGAGCGTTATTGCAGCTATAATCAATATGGGTACCTAATACAGTAGGTAGTACCTATACCAAATTATAACAATCTTCTAGAATTTTTTTTTTTTTACTATACAAATTTGTACGATTTATTTTTGTCGAAATAAACTCGATAAAACTTTTCATCCTAATTTACATTGAAATAAATGTAAATATCAAAATATCTTATACTATTCCGCCGAATGAACTTGCTACTACAGACCTAAAACAGTATAAACCTACTAAAAGTACACTAATGTGCCATATGTACTCCATATGTAACGTAGTACGCCTAATTAGTTATCCATATAGAAGGATTTAAATTCCTTATATTCCTCCTATTCACTATTGCAAGAGATTATTATCATTAAAAAGACACGTAGTAAGGCTTAGAACTCTATAACATCGTTTCTTATATATTTTAATTAGTAATTTGCTAAATGATTTATTGTATAGTAGTTGTTAGTAATTAAATGTTTCTTTGAGTTTGCTCGTGTTGATGATGAATGCCATGTATTATTTTTATAATACATAACTATTTTGAAGGAGTAGAGTGTTGATTTTATGTTGATAAACTCTATAGTGTGTATTTATAATGTCTAATTTATATATAGAATGAAATGAATGTTACAGTACGTATGTAAACAGGTTATTCATCAATATTGGTTACCCGCATAACTATATGCATTTTAATTTTTGAAAATTGTTGTATACTCTAAGACCTTTTTTCAGATACTTAGATTTTTATATTATGTATTTAAAAAAACACAATTCTTTTTTTAAAGTCAAAATCACATTTTTCTGTAAACTGTTCAGTACATTATATTTTTGAAACTGTTGTTGCATTTATTTATACATCAAAAATCAAAATTCGAGTTAAATACGAGTAGTTTCTGAGTTATTAAACTTATGTACCAACTAATAATAATATAATACCAAATCTAAAATACATCTAAAAAAACCATATCTATAGTCTAATAGTTAAATTATATTTAAATGCTAATGCATATTATATATATATTATTATTAATAACTATAATTTTCAAATACCCATATATAATTCTATTATTTGAAAATATATTATTATTATTGTACATCAAGTTCAATAAATCAGAAACTACTTGTTCAAATTTTTATTTATATGATTAATCGACATTTTTTGAAAAATTATTTACTTAAAATTTATAAAAATAGATGATTTTAATTTGTAAAAAGAAGTTGACATTGATACAGAACAATCTTTAAATGGTAAAGGAACTTCGATTACTTGAAGATATGATGGTGTAGAAGTAAACTTAAAAATTTAAAAAATCAGAATTTGAATAAAACGTGTACTATAAAACAGAAAAATGTGAGTAATTGTGCTCTCTATAAATCAGTATCACCCTATATACTTTTCATATGCCAAGTGCGCAAAAAAATTATATATATATATATGTACGTGATGTGTATTTTCATTAGATTAAATTGTTTATTGTAGTATAATGAATGATTTCCATTGTGTTTGTTTTTATCGTAATGTTACTAAAATAACTTGACGTATCTATATTGTATACATACATATATTTTTTTTATAATATTAATGAATATTCATTATCCTATTGACCCAGTTTAAAATGTATGGTACCTACAATTCAAAGTATTCTATCGTTATCCATCACTATAATAAAACAATATAATATAATTGCCCTCCATACAACAAGCTATCCGTGCATCGTATTTTATACAGCAATACTAAATACTTATACAAACGCAATACTTGAGTGAATGGCTAATTATTGATAATAAATATGCTTCTATATCATTATTGCCTGCCAGTAATAATATACAATAATAAAATATATAAGTATGATAAGCGTCTTTGTTACTAGTGTAAACTTTAAATGTATAATATATTATATAACATTGATTTTTCCTAAATCCCGATTGCGCTATATCAATATTTATGTAGTTTAGTGTTCAAAGTATACATTCAATAAATTGAAAATGTATAAACAATAATTTATTGTTTAAAAATTTAGCTGTTGGTCAATATCCGCCGTGCAGTAGCCGATGGACATCACACATCTTACATAGTACTATCGACGTCCGCGCTCATGGAAAACTTGCTGTCGGCAGTAAGTACAAATATTTACCATTTACTCGGTTTATAATGCGACGGCAATTTTTTTTTTCGCGCAGATCCGTAAAAGTAACTTGATGTCTCGGAACGTCGTGTACATGTTCTTATGGTTACGGTCGTCCGTCAGTCGAACGTTCAAAGCTGATATATTGGAGGCGATGCGCGTGTGCGTCATCACCAGTCCCAGACCGGGATTGTGAGTGTGGCAGTCCTCTCATCAATAATAATAACAATATCGTTACACCAGTTCTTCCACCCTATAAGCTCCGACTTTCGGGTCACAGAGACCCCCAGCCGGCAGACGGGTGCCAAGGAGAAAGATATCAACAACATAACTTTTTCCCAAGACGCACATTATCTAATGGGCGGTGCAGCGGAGTTATTGCAATAAAATTGAAAAATAAATTTAGGGATCTCATCCCCTGACATATTCGCGTATATATACAGTACAGTTTTAATTTAATTTAAACACGCGTTAGTAGAAAATCGGCGTGTTTTTCTCATGCGCGGTACCTAACTCGTATAATATAATATTATCTAAATATTGTATCTCGCATATAGTCGGAAGATTAAACCAATGGCGTGGCGAACTTGAAATTGTTTAGAAGCTATAGTTCCAATATTCCGCTAATAGGTATCAACCCACCCACCCAAAAACCTAATAAACGCATTTACTGTTATATTTTTAACTACCTATCGTAGTAAATACTAAATCATTATTCGTTGGCCATTATCTACCCACCCACCCACCATCCATAAAAAACCTAGAGTCGACCGCCTCTCAGTTATCCCTACAACCCTTCGCCACGCCACTGGTTTCAACCTATATATATATATATACTTTAAACTATAATATCTTGAACCGCATACGTATGATGTTCATTCGATTCATTGCAGACTAATCTATAATGAATATCTCTGTTAATGCATTTTAGCTACCAGATTTATTACAGTCAGGCCAGTGCCAGACCCGGATATGGATCGACATTGAAAATGGTAAATTGGTGGTCAGCAATGGATGGGTTGGTAAGGTTTCCGCTGTTACCACCACCCAAAAAAGTGTACAAGAACTTCGAAGGCAGATATTTCAACGTTCCAGTTTTACATGTACGCGTTATAAATAAACTAAAATTATACAAGAGCCATGAGCACTTTGAATATTTCTATACATAAATTCACGAAAACTATAAAAGCGTGCCACCTTAAATAACAGTATACCTATCTATAACAATATAAATATATATTTAAAAAACGCTATGTACAATATGCATGCTAATCACAAGCGATGTACATATTAATATGTAGTCAAAATATTTCATTTATTTACGGTTTGTATATACATTTAATTGTATAGACAACATACAAATATTTTTTTCATTTTTAATTTTAAACGTGTATTGATTGTTAAAACCTATTGCATAATCTATAAAGAAATACGAAGTATAAACATTGCATACTCAGCCTGATCACTGTTTTCCAATTTATCCTTATGTAATTTAAAAACTGTTTTAATTGATTATGTCTTATTCGTAGAAGCCGCCATGGACATTCGTCGAATATCTGAACGACAGTTTCCGAGTAGAGGGTGGACGTGACGATAAACTCATAAATCTATTGGCCGACAAGCTTCATTTCCAGTATATATTCATTCAAATGTTTAATTAAATTCATTGATAATAAGACATTTCCCACTAAAAATTATTATGATATAATTATATACACAGATTCAGATACATCGATCCTCCTGATCGTACACAAGGTTCAGGACTCGATCACGGGTCATCAATGCAAGGAGTATTGGGTTTAATTTGGCAAAGGGTATGCACAATAAATTGTTTTTATAGTTTTTTTTTTTTAATTAATGTCATAGGTATAATTATTTGAGTGTCATCGGTTTCCACTAAAAATGGGCTTTCCGTTTTCCACCAGTTATAAATTATATAATTTTAAAGTGTATCGTGATTAAGTTCATTTTTCGTGTTCAACACTTCACTATCGAAATTTATTTTTGTGAATACTTTTGCCTTACATAGTTAGTTAATACATCACCAAGACACCAACATACTTTATTTTTATCTTTGAACGCTTTACTAAATTTAAAATTATTAATTTTAATTTATGGGTCTTTGCGTTTATTACTAATTATTTTTGCGGACAAAACTGTGCTTATCTCACATTAAAACACATCACACACACTGTCCACTGATCAGTGATAACTACTCAATACTATAAATTTCAACAAATCCGTTAAGTTTCAGTATGATAACAGAGACAGATTAGGTAATATAACATTTTCTACGTAGATAAAGATGCATGTGGATAAAAACCATGTATATAAGATATATATATATATATTACATCTCAAAATAAACCATAATAAACATAGGTCTAAGAACAGTATAAGATAACTAATAAGTGTCATGATAAGATAATATTGTTTGACTTATTTTGTCGGTACAGTTATAATATATTTATAATATTATTGTAAATACTTGTATAATAACTTGATAAACGTCGTGCGTAATGATTTAAATAGCTGTAGGGGTACAATTATTATTTGACTGTATAGTGTATACGATATACACATTATAATTACTAAAAATATAATATTATTAAATCATTAAGTGAGGGTTCTCAAACTTTAAAATTCTTTAATTTATAACTGGCAGAAAAAGGAATGACGTTTTTTCTAATTCGACGAAAAACGAAAAATTAATTTTTGGCGGAAACCGGTGACACAATCATATTATAATTATTAAAACCATTATATTATATATTCAGATATACTAACTTCTAAGCAAAGAAAATTGTTGTTTCATACTTTGATACTTTGATCCAATTATTTTCATAAAAATTAAGTTTGTTATCTTTGTCATTCAAAGTTAGCACAATTTTGTTATGGATAATTATTATGACAAGATAATTTATAACTAAATTACATTTTAGAGAGTATTAATTTTACATACCTCTTAAGCACAAGACAAATATATGTTATAAAAACTAATTTTTACATTTGATATATTATGTTTTATCATAAAAAAAATTGTGATTCAAGCAGCGTTTCAAAGACAGGATAGACAGACTCGCACTAGTTCATATCAGTGTTGATAGGAAAATTATTTTTTAATAACAGTATATATAGACACTTATATTAGTAATTTCAAATTTGAGAATCGTGATGTTATACACTATATTACGGTTTTGACTATAAAACACAGTCTTATCAAGTTTATGTTAGCTTAGTTTTTGTTGTATAACTTATCCACGCGAAAGACAAAGATAACAAACTAGATGATTTGTGTGACGTCCTCTTAAATCTTAATAATGTAGACCCAACAAATTATTATAATTATGAAATTATTGAATACTAAAGGAAGCAGATTGGTTCGTCGGAGATTTATCTATAACATACGAGCGCAATTTGGTTGTAGATTTTTCATTCCTTACATTAGTCGACAATGAAGCTTTCTTGACACACGCACCTGGGCGTTTAAACGAAGCATTTTCACTGATAAGACCATTTCATTGGTCCGTAAGTTATACATCATAGTACGCATTATATTAAAATACGAATTGTATTCTTATATTATATAAGATAATTCATCAAACATATTCGAAATTTTTTTTTATTTAATAATGATAATATTCAAATTCTAATACATATTTGGAATTTTTAAATAACAAACTTAAAGATCATATTTTGAAATTCTTAAGAATTGTTGTACTACTTAAGAAGTATCTCTTCCATTTTTTTTTTTTTTACTTTAAATTATTTAGTAATTAGTTTTTTTGAATTTTTTATCTGGCTTATTCAACATTTGAAAGAGTAGAGCTTCAGTTATTAAAATGTTTATCATAAGTATAATCATCTTTAAAATTGATTTTACAATAATATAAAATAGAATAATGTTGGATTTAATTTTGATTATACTGTAACATTTTTAAAAATGATACGTTTTAATATATTAATATTAATTACTAAAATGTTCAAATTACCATATTATCCCCGTATCTTCCAAATCCATTATTATAGGACTATTATCATTAGTACACAAAGTTAAATAATTTAAAAACTACTCGTTCGAAACTTGATTTTTGTACGTTAAAATTTTCAGAAAAATGTATTGTAAAATAATTTATAGTACAATGTACAAATGGGAGTTCTCTTTTGAAAAATAGAAATCTGCACTTCCACAGAACACTCCTTAAGTAATGCAAACAATTTAAAAGTATATTTAAATATTCCAAAAATCAGATTTTGAACAATTGTATTATTGAAAAAAAGGGGATGCGTATGATTAGTGATCAATCCTGTTTAGCATTTATCACTCGATAATATATATATATATATATAACCAAAATATTAGAAATCTTTAATCTGAATATTCTGAAATAAAAACACATGAGGTAAATATTATATATATATATATATGTATACCTAAACTATGAGTAATATTTTATAAATATTATTAATGTACTACTAAGTGGTTTTGATATAATATTTTCAACTATATTTTAACCAAAAAGGGGAATGGAGCTAAAGCAAACTTTAAATTAAGACAAGGAAACGAATTGTCTGTTCCACAAAAAACTATAGTCTCGATACCACGCCTTAATAAAATTGATTTATTTTATTATATTTCATACAACGAACACTAAACTATATTAAATAGAAAACTGTAGTAACATACTTTTTACAAAGCATAATATAAGTATATAACTAACTTATAGTTATAATATGCTTTCAGCTTTGTACAACGGTGATTATAAAAGCGATTATACCCACAACTATAATATTATATCTACGTAATAGATGAATACAATTTATATTTTTTTTTCACTATTACATACATATAGCAGTCAATAGTTACATCTATTCATATGTGTATTTGGATTGTTTAGGTCTGGCCATTGTTATTGATAACAGTAATTTTTTCTGGTCCAATACTTTACATATTGGTCGACACGACTGATGGCCATCCCCAAGGAAAATCTATGTTATATTGGAAGTGCGTATGGTGGTCTGTTACGGTATTTTTACAACAGGGTAATGTATTTCATTAACTATTATGAAATTACATTATACGCTTATTTAATATGCATGCATCACGTTGTCAGTTTAGCTGTATGCTTATATTTTAATAGATGCCAAAATTCAGAAATATAACTATAACCATTTGTTTTAACAATTTTAAATATGCGCTTTAAAATATCAATTTATATTTATAATATGTATATTAGTATATTGTATAAATAGAAATAAATCTATTACGTCATTTTGTAAGCAAGACCCTTTTTGACCAAAATCATACCCTTTCTTTTTTAGCTAAACAAATATATTACATAATATGTATTTATATTTTTAATACCGTTCTATATGACGTATAGTATAAAATAAATAATAAACTTTTCGGTTTGGTCAAAAACGGTTATGCCCATATCATTTTATACATACCACCGGTACCCAGTATTATATTACCATATACTTGTATTATATTTTATAACGATCATGTATAATAGTTTGCAAGGTATTAAACATAATATTATAAACTATGTAGCCATTTAATAATATTATGGCTAATTCTGTGTACAAGTAGATTTTCCCAGACTTCGTATTCGTATGTTTAAAGTGTTTAAAGTGTCAACAATAATTAGAAAATTTTGCAACATAATATTGTTCTAGATATAAATAAAATCTGATATTTTCAAATATAATTCGTTTAATGTAAAATAAATTAAAATACATGAAGTTATCCGTCAATTTTTTTAGACAAATAATTTCTTTAATCTACTGAGAGGTTAAGAAACCAGTCAAAGACACCAACTGTCTCCGTATAGATATATATCGGTCGATTCCGTTTCAACGTCTTATTGTCACTTATCGGCGTGGTTGTCTATTTGACGTTGACAGTTAACACACAAACACACACACACACACACACACACATACACATACATACATATTATATACATATAGGTATTAGGTTGGTACGTACGTGAACGTTCAATGAAAGTAATAAAAATGAAGTGCAAAATTGGAACAAAAAGCGGCACAATAGAACTATTATATTATAATACATCATGTTGCCTGCAGTCATCGTATTCCGTTTTTATCACGTGAAAGGAACATTTAATATACACTTTTCCGAATGAAAACGTTTCTCTGCCAATAATATCGCGGATAGCATATGTTCGGTGGCCTAGGATTTCTATTAGTCTTTTAAACAAAAAAAAAAAATTGCACCTATGCATAAAACCAACATATAGAAAAATTCAAAAATATACTGTGAATCGCTGACGTAATACTCTACAATCTATGTACATTATGATGTTCAGTATAATTAAATAAAACCATATTATATAATCAATTTTAAATAATGTTGTATCCCTGTCAAACTGATTTAAATATCAATCGTTCATTGGTGTGTAGCATAGGCAGTGTAGCGAAGGGCTTACAGGATCCCCATGGGCTTGTTTAATATGTCAATAGAAATTTATTTTAGAAAACAATAATAATTGTCGGATTATTCACCATTGTGTTTAAATAACTGCGTACCTCTGCAGGTTGGTCAATTACTATACTTTTCATAGTTAAAATAAAATATACGTATACTAAGCAGGGCCGCATTTAGGGTGGTCCACAAGAGCTAATTACTCTGGATGGCAATATTTTCATTAAATGTACTCAAATAAATGATGAAAATATATTTATAAGCTTATATTAGATTTTAATGGTTATTAATTTTACTGCAGTAAATTATCAACATAAATATTACTCAAATAACTTTTATACTTAATAATGTCGATGGTGTTTAAATGCTATTGATAATTACGTAGTCATAATATAATTTAGAATTTTAGAAGATAACATTGGACCTATCTATTAATATATTTTCTGTGATGTATAGACTGTAAAAGAGTTCTAAAACCTTGGAACTTAGGTCTATATTATCAATTATCATGATTACAGGATGAAAATTATCAATCATTATTCATAACTCTTGTCTCTTAGATCAGTGACAATGATATGATAGTAACTCACTGACGATTGTTATTAATTAGTTGTTACATTTTTTTATATTGTAGGTATATTGTTTAAGTGGAAACAAGTTGAAAACAATAAATTAATTTTCGGACGATCACCCATCGATAACAATTTTATGAATATTTTATAATGATTGACCTCTTTGCAGGTAATTACAATATTGATAGATTCAACGTTTAATTCGCACGGCTTACAGCTATTTGTCGACCTTCGATAATGGATAATGGAATCCAAATATAATTCGTAATATATATTATTTATAATATTTAAATTTAAAATTAAACTGTATTCAAAAATTTAAAAATAATATTATTAATTGTTAAGTTGACTTATATTTTATTTTCAACATGATGGAAAAAAAGAAATAAGTCATTAGTTGTAAATAAAGTATCACTAAGATAAAAAAAAGGTCTTCTAAACTTTAATTTAAGAGTCGGGGCCGTGAAATTTCTGAAAATTTACATTAGAAATTTAGGTTGGAAACCACTGTTCCAAGAGGTATTTTGAGAAGAATTATTTAATTATTCAACAATAATATGTACATTAACAATATGTGATTAACCTTGTTTGCCCCAATAATAATAAAAATACCCAAATACTTTAAACAGTTTAAATTTAAAAACCACTTCCTCTTTCACATTTCCAATGGTTTTCGAAAGTCTTTCCTTGCGCTCAACTGAACCATTTTATCATAACATTCATAACGTTCATAATATTTTTTATATATTATTTCTTATAACATTGTCTAACTATTGATTGATACCTATCCTAACAGCTGCAATTATTCCATCGGAAAATAATAAAATCCGATTTGTCGCTGGTTTATTAATGTTATCAGTTACATACGTGATTGGCGATATGTATTCAGCTAGTTTAACGTCAATACTAGCAAGACCACCAAAAGGTAATTATTTTTTATTACTTTTTCTGTAACTATTTAACCATAATTCTGAATTTGAACTATTTTCTATAGAATAAACAAATGTTTATTGTACTTAAATAATATGAGTTTATATGATTAATAATACTATATAACAATATAAATAAGTAAATATTATTATTTTATTAAAAAAACAACAACAAAATGTGCTCCCGGTGTTGTAGTTATAATACGTCATGTTTAATGTCTTCAAATAATCCTTTTATCATTGACAGAACCGCCTATCAATACATTAAATGAACTGTCGGAAGCTATGCGTGATTCCGGCCTTCAACTATTGGTCGAAGTTCAAAGTGCTTCGCAAGCAATGTTGGAAGTAAGAATGTGCATTCGTTTATGTTATATACGCACTTTTGACGAATATCCGACTGCAATATTATTATATTATTGTGTATACTCGTCGTATACCTAACAATTAATTAAAATGTGTACACATACAGACACTCAGACATATATGCGCACACATAATATACATATTTATATCAATTGCATACTTAACCGCGCGAAACGTTTAGAACGGCACTGGAGTATACGAAGAGTTGTCACAGCTCGTAACCCGTCAACGAGAATATCTTATAGGGTCTACCGAGAAAGGAATGCAATTAGTCAGGGACAACAAGAATTACGCCGTTATAGGAGGTCGAGAGACGTTCTACTACGATATCAAACGATTTGGTAAGACACCAACAATTATATGTGACACGCGATGAATGAATATTATTATTCACACTGTTTAACGAAGGTATTAAAGCCGCTACAGATAATATAATTAAGCACGCCGCATAGATAATAGATATACAATAAACGATTAACGTTTAATTATGAAGTGATCACGATTGCATTGAGAGCATGCCACACGCCCATGAATTGTTTGTGAAAACCGTTTCGCGTGAAAAACACAACCACTCGGACCATACCGATAATACCTACATCAAAATAATATGATTGTGGACGGTTCTTATCGAGGCGACCTTTTTATTAACACGATTACAGACGGTTACAGTATAAATAGTATAATAGTGGACCGCCGAAAACGACACGATTGCAAACAAATGTTGCCAAATTTATAAATACTTCGATAATATGGAAATTCTGAGCTTATTAAATGAGTGTTAATGCAGAGTATTAATAAAATGAGTTATAACTTATAACGGCTATAAAAATTACAAAAACATGTTACGATATTTAAAAACAATTAATTATCATTATAGAGGGAAAAATATAAATTTAAATGGGTATATTGAGCGATTCTTATTTTAATTTGTACAACATTTCTAATACTGTAGTTTTTGATATTAAACTTTTTGTGTAATCATAATACTCTAGATTATAACACAACGTCAATGTGATTATATACATTAATATTATCACATCATAATTTGTATTTATATCAACATTATCATTATTATCATTATTATTTATTAATATTGTGTGGTTCACGGTTTAAGATATACTTCACATATAGCATATAGGACTATAGGAGGTATATAGTTTATCTTAAACCGTGGAGTAGTCAATCCTTACATAAGTTATCCATACGAGATAAAACGATCATAAAATTTATAATCCCGGGTCTCGGTAGACTGCGTCACACAACTTGATAACGTTACACTTAAATTGTGTCCACAATCGTGTGATTTGTTGGGTACAAAACAATATCTTTTATCACATAATGACAGTCCGTAATCGCATTGTGAAAAATTATATCATAATCTATACAATCAACAACCAACTATTTTTTTTTTTTTTATTATTAAAATACCAACTATTGTATACATACATTGAACTACTTGTAAGTTACTTGGAATTATTTGGTATTAAAAATATATTCTTAAAATTTTATTTTTCGTCAAAATTATATTCAAATTGTCCATATAAAACCCTTTAAAAATAAGGGAATGTTATATGTATGTCGTCCTCTTATCGATTTACCTGTATAAATTATGAATTTATGAATCGCGGTGGAGGTTAATGCCTTTTATTTGTTATAAAAACATTTAAACATTGCAGAAAGATCCACAAGTGATTTAAATTTCGTATTTATATATATATTTATATTATGTATACAATTTTATTTTTTGTTTTGATAATTTATCATAAATATTCTATTTTGCGTGTGTTTAACGCATGGTGTATAGTTTTTTATGTAAATTTATAATTTACATTTAATAAAAACATATTATTTTAACTTTAAAATGTTTAACCTATATTTGAGTTATGGTTACTTTTATATTAAGTATAAAATAGTAACAATAATAAGAGTTCATAACTCATAATAATGGATTTTTTTAAGAGCTTTCCCTAAAATTCCTTTACCTATATACGACATTTTTACACCTATAAATTACACGAGATATATGTATGTATCTACTCGTATAAAATTCATAAATATAATATGTTTTTGTTTATACGCAGGTGCCCAACATTTTCATCTAAGTGAAAAGCTAAACACAAGATATTCGGCTATTGCATTTCAACGAGCGTGCCCCTACAGAGATAATTTTGACGACGTGTAATAGTAACATTTTTCATATACATATACATTTTAAACGCGTTTAATACAATAATAATAATATAAATTCGTTTATCGTAGTAGCTTCGAAACAGCATTACACTATATAAGTGAATGGTGTTTCGAAGTTCTACCTATAACAGATAATCAGGATAATTAGGTACATTTTTCTCGTCGGCTCTACGTATATACGCGAGCAACACGTGTACCAAGTGATCCATTTAACAAGATACTCATTATTTCAAAAACTATTATTGTTTTTAAAAATATTTTCTTGTAGTTTTTCTATTTATAAAAATCTAATTTTGGAGTTAAAGTGTTTAAAGTTTAGACGAGTGAAGTGGAATGGTAGAGATGTATCTCGTAGAGTGGTAAACAGGTACCTTATAAAATGGTACTCCACTCATAAAAAATGTACTTATAAAGTTATATAATAAGTTTATAAAACTAAAACATAAAATATTAAGATATTTGTATGAATTTAATTTTAATAATCAAAATGCTCTGAATATTCTGCCTAAAAATGTATGTTGTAATCATTCAAAATATTAAAAACTTAAAAATGATTACGATAAAAATAGTAAAAACATATATTTTTTTAAAACGTTATTTTATAACGACTTATTAAAATTAAGTAAAATAAATATTTTCAAAAACATTAATGTTTTCTAAAATAATGAATATTTACGTTAAATAGAACACCCTATTTATATCGTAATGCTCAAAAGCTAT
This sequence comes from Rhopalosiphum padi, assembly GCF_020882245.1. Lineage (NCBI taxonomy): Eukaryota > Metazoa > Arthropoda > Insecta > Hemiptera > Aphididae > Rhopalosiphum > Rhopalosiphum padi. Next base: position 50,877,458 of record NC_083599.1, read on the forward strand.
ATAAAAATATGTTTTTAATATAAATCGGGCAGGAAATTCGTACGTAAACGTGTACCTACCTATAAAATATATTTGTACAAAATAACACGTTGGTATTACATAATTATAATTTCGAATATTATTTAGGTTGATGCGACTGTTCGAGGGTGGTATTTTATCAAAAATCACCGAAGAAGAGTACCAGAAACTTAACGACAAGCTGATGGGATCGGAAAAATTCGACGCAGCGTCTGTGGTCATAGAGCCGGTACTAGAAGGATCAGAGCCCCAGCAAGAAGATGACGATAAGCAGTTGACCATAGCCATGTCCATGAAAACTTTACAAGGAGCGTTTTATGTGCTGGCGATCGGCTCGATTTTAGCAGGTACGCAATTATTGATACCCATGGGCTATATAGGTACTAAGGTACTTAATCGTATAAATATATAATATTAATATGTATTATATAGATATAACTCGCACATTTTCCTACGATTTCCACTAGATATAAAATAATACCTATATCTCATAAACTTACGTACAACACTAATCGACTTTTTTATATTCAGGGTTTTTGCTATTGATCGAGATGAGGTCGCATGACAAGTGGAAAAACGACAAACGAATAAAACGCATCAAAGCTCCATTCGTCTACAAACAAAAAGCGCCCATCAAATTCCAAAACAGATTATACGATTTAAAAGAATGAAAAACGGTTTTAAAATGTCCTTAGTGAAAATTATTTTCAGCATATTTAGCAATGCCGACGCGTAGTGACTTACATAAAGGTATATTAAACTGTTTAGTGAAATATCTTATACACAAAGCGTACCTACATTATATTATACATAATAAAATAATAAATAAATAAATAGCTCATCTAATAGCTCTTTATTTAGATAGATAAATTATTTATATAGGATAGGTATGAAACGTATGAAGTTATTGTCGTGAATAGAATATTTACATAATACATTATACCAACAGTATTATTTAATATAAGTAGTGTTTTTGTTTTGTTTTTTCTTTCTTTCTTATAAGGAATTATTATACAAAACAAATAAGATGATATGCATGTTCAATTTATCTTGATCTGGTATAGAACAAAACGTTTGACAGGTTATATCTGTTGACATGATCGATTTTATATAACTCTGCAGGTAAGTGGGTATTTATTTTATTATCTATATATAAATATATAATATTATTTATAAATTATAATGTTATATCGTAGAGAGCGGCTTTTTAAGTTTTCAAGTAGTATATTTATTGGGTCCATCGAGATTTATTTTTTATCAATTTCGGTGATTTATAATTGATTGCTAATCTATTGGTAATTTAAAATTGTGGTTCTTTTAAAGTGTGATGCGTTCACTGTTCGACTACATTTTTTATCCGTGACCTAATATTCAAGAAATATTAAAGTCGTCAACTTAAAAACAAAACGCAGAACTATTAAGTATTAAATATATAATATAATATATATATTTCATTATTTTAACTACTCTAGAGTAAAAGCTTTTACTAAATTTAAATGTAATTCTGAATTTTAAATTGTAGGCTGTCAAAGTATTAAATTACCTATATTTATTGATTTCAATAGGGATCGAATAATATATATAAATAAGTCTTTTTATTAATTTCCATAGAATATTCAGTTTCTCATAAACGGGTGATATTATATAATGTTATATTATTAAATGTATTATCAAATCGTATATTGTTTTGAGTTCTCTCCACTTTGAAGCTTCACATTTAAAAATTACACTATGAATGTCTTTACAGGAGTAAATACGCATGTGATTTCGTTGAGATTTAAAGGTCTGTCGGCAGGCTTTGGGAAGTAGTAATTTAATCTTAAATGGTGGACAGTAATGAGACAGAATAACCCATATACCAATTCTCAAACCACAATATATTATGCTCTTGATGTTTTTATTAGACGTCTTGAATTGGTGACATTCAATAAAAACATTATTATATATATATACGATTGATCCTACTATCCTAGGGCGAAAGCCGGTGATCCGTTGGGGGATGAAAGTCTAACGGGCTTAAATTATAGGTCGACGCGACGTGTCACGGTGGGACGACAAACGTCCAATAGTTTTCCCTGTATATATGTATACAATATATTATATATATTATTTACGTTCTATATAAATGGTAATATATATATGTATAACCATATAAGTAATATAGGTATACGAGTATATATATATATATTCATGTACATAATACATATATGTACCACGTATATGCGAACGGAAAATCGGGCGATTATCTGACGATATTTTTTAGGGTTTGAACATTTTATATTTTTCTATATCGAAATTCCTACATTTGAAAATGTTTTCGTTTATTCGTTCTAGCGATATATTTTAAAAGTATTTTGCTGTTTAATATTGAAAATGTATTCAAAACGTATGTAACATATCAATATAATATTGTATATAATATAATAATGCATACGTGAAGAAAGTATGCCGGTTACTTAATTAAAATAAAAACATTTTGCATATATCATTATGTTTATATAATTTTCAGTTTTTACTTATACTAATTGCTTATAAAATATACATACCAGTCAAGTTATACTGCTAACGTTCAGTATTATAAGAAACGTAATAATAACGTATTATATCAGTGGAATTGGTACAAAATAATAATTTTAAAAAAAGAAATTAATTTTTAAATGACAATATTGTGTCTAAAATGTTTACGATTATTTAATAGAGTATTAACATTTTAATAATTATTATATAGTATTATAAATTATAATACATATATATATATATATATATATAGGTAAATAGTAATTATAATTAAAGTATAATAAACCTTTTGGACGATATAACTAATAACTTACATCATAGAATGTGAAATGCGTATATGTATCAGTAGCTTCGTGTATAGGCCTTTTATTCCTTCAACAGTCTTCACGTTTTGATATATTTTATAACACTTATAAAATAATTACGATTAATAATATAGAAGGGATCAGCCTTCTTGCGCGTTGCCGAATGTGCCGAACGATAAGCTACAAAATAATATTTATTTTGATTTTTTATACCATGAATAAAATTAATTTTTTCTTTTACAAAGAATATACATATTGGGCTCACAGATACGTCGTATAACGTGCCGTATGGCTCATATCGTATTGTGATTGATCAAGGTAATCATGGTATCATTCTTTAACCATGATCTACCAGAAACTTCCTAGAGTTGGGACGAGATAAACATTGAACACCGCACTACGGCAAGCGACATAGCTGCATGTAAACTATCTGCTTTATGTAGATTGTAGATACATTTTAAATTTATATGTTTAAACTCCAATTTATTTATGTTAAACCTTCAAATCGCAAATATTTATTTTCGTTATTATCTATTTAATTTATATACCTTTATGAAAGATAGTAAAAGTCGTCAATTCACACTTTACAGAACGTCCACAGTGCAGCAACGTCACGTAAGAATATCTCATCAGTCATCACTATTTGTCTATTTATATAATCGCAATATTTACATAGACCGGCAACGCCTCACACCACGTCTACATCACTGATCAGTAACTATAAGTCGGAATGATCACCTACGGTTACTATTGGTATAACGGTGGTATCGATGGGGCATATGCCTTAATTTTGGGACGCTATTATAGGTATATAATGACGATGGCCTATCCATTCCTCATTATCTATGTATGTAGGTATACCTATATGATATAGGCTAATAGGCTAAATCGTTTTGTAATTTATCTACAATAAGCAATATTCCATATCATGTCCGGCGTCGAGGAATAGCACACTGCATTGCGTTAAATACGCACTTTTTCAAAGTCCTTACAGGTACCTAAATGTATTTTTTATGGTATTAATATTTACTTCAAGACTCGATGAATCTGTGAATTTTAGTTAATTAAAAACATTTAACTATTATACCACCAACGCCTATCGTGTTGATGGATACGATTTATTTCGCCACCGCTGTCATCTCGGCATCTCGCCGTCTTGGCGTTTGTGAATCGGATATTAACTATATAATAATATTATTTCGGTCTGAATTCGTCAGTCGCCCGCGGTCGTCGCTGTCGGCAGCACAATAGAACGACGTGTCGTACTGGTAGTATATTTAGCGCCGTGTAAACGCCTCAACGACCATGATAGATATACGAAAGACGACTCAAATTAGGGAGCATGACTTATCTCGATGTCCTTGCATCATATTCCCTAAATGTGTATGCACGATCACACACATTGTGCTCATGGTTTTTACCATCACCAACATTAAAATATACTTGGATCAACTGCACAACTGTTTGTCGCAATACCTCACGCAGTGGCGACAGTAAAGTCATCAGTTGACACCGATCTGGGCGATCTGTTCGATGTACCATGCGCCCAAAAGACCCTGGTGTTTGTAGCGAATAGTTTGGCCGGCGGTATATGATATTATGGAGGTCAACAAGTTTTAGCTGCATAAGTCATTTACGTGCAGATATAAAAAAAAATTGTGCACCCAACTGCAATAACCACTGCGACTGTCGTATCAAATAATGATAATCATAAAAAAAAATGTGATACCCACCCACCCGATCATCTATATCATAAATTTACGCCACTGAGCACACATTATTATCGTTCACTAAGGGTTAACGCTGTATTATTTATATACCCACCTGAGGCGATTTTGAAAAAAATCGTGCAGAACGATGCATTTGGGTAACGACTGCAGGCGCCCGTAGGCAGTTTACAGATGAGAACCAAAGCCCAATACTAGCATTATTTTCAACAATAGTTTTTAATATTATTATTTATTTAATTTTCAGTGCATTTTGCGATGAGAAACAATTTATTGTGGCGATCGAAGTAAAAACTGATCGGTCCCGTACAGTTCCTGTAATGCTGTTGAACATTTTGTCGATAACGAATAGTAAAAATGTAGACAGATAAAGATAAAAGGGCAATTTGTTGGCAGCTATTTTTGTATTTATCAGGTAAAATTTCAAAATCGATGATTCTTGAAAGGTCATTTTATATATAGCTAATAATTGAAAGTGTGTTGAAGCATATAATCATATAATTTTCTAGTATGTAGTTCAACTATAAACTATAAAGTCACGTGTGAATATGTGTATTTTTCTTTTTAAAATGTACACATTATAATATGACATCTTCGCTGTAGTGATAATAATAATAATAATAATAATATTGTATAACATATTCAAATATATCTAACTAATCAGTACTTAAATGTTATGAAAATTAAACTACAGCATGTATTGATCACTGATTATGTTAACCGAGGAAATTCAACATAATATCTATTACTGTAGGGAAATAAGTATTCTATTTCAATATCTTATACATTTTATATTATATTAGAATATAAACGTCGAGAGACTAAAAATAACTAGTAGTACTTAGTCGTATATCTAAACAAATTAGTTATAATTTTTTATAACCAACAGATAGTATTATATTTTGTTAGCTATTGAGTAATACACATGATGTAAAAAGACTGTTTTAGGCAGCCTTGTAACGCCTATAGGCTATAGGTATGTATATTAATTATATTAAATTATATTTATTTATAATAATATTATATGCAAAAACAAACAATGACATGTATATTATTATTTAATTAAACAAATTTATCTATTAATATGTACAATAATATACTGTATTTATTATTCACGGACAATTAATTCTCAACAACGTACATGGTACATACAAATAAGTATATAACTTAAAAGCACTCACGCATTCATCTAGATGTGTATTAATTAAATAAATATTCATAACTATTATTATTATTATTATACAAATTAGTGTGCATAGCGTGCATAAAATGTGCATATTTATAGGAATAGGCACCCAACGTTTTAATCTTATGAATGATAAGGCAGATCATAATATGTCATCATTAAATAAAGCATTGACCCGAGTTGAGAAAAACCTGTTTTTTTTAATAAAAAATTTCTGTAAAAAACATGTTTTTCGAACATTTGATCGTGGTTTTAAATGTGAATAAAAATGTGCATTTAATGGCTGTATAATCGTGCTCAATAAAATTAAGTAACTACTATAACAAGAAGTGACATTTTGTTATTTATTAAGTACTATTAGTACTTTATGAACTAATATTGAGAAATAAAGTAATAAATAATAATGTATTGGTAGGTAGTTTAACTACGTACGTATAATTGATCACAGTCCACAGACTAGCTAGAAAGTTAAAATTAAGTTTAAAAGTTACTTGTGTAATAACTTTATAACCGAATCAGTTGATTTTGATTCTTTAATAATTTACCGAAATTAACTCTTATTGGAAACGTGGATAAAAATTAATTATAACGGGCCATAATAAAAATAAGTTTATAGGTATTATGGTTCTCTGTAGTTTATTTATGGGCGTTCGTCGATGGGGAAACCGAACCAGGGACATGTACCCTCCCTACCGTGCTACAAAAAATTATCGATCCGGTCGAAGTGCTATGCGTTTATTTTGACTTTCCTCGCACTACAGACGATATTTAAAAGATAATTGGTCATTTTTAACAAATTGAATAGAAAAACAAAAATTTCTTCACGTGATTTTAGCTATCCATATAATCAAAAACAACTCTAAAGTATGATGTACCCCAATTCGGGCAAATTCATATTATCATATTTAAAATTAATAATAATTAAATGTATAAATAATTACATATTAAACAAAAATTTAAATTATGACACTATTTTTATAAATTTAAATCTATATATGTTTTAAAGTTTATATGCATTTAAATTTAAATTTATATTATTTTATTAATTGTCATGCAAAATGTAAGTATGATATTGGAATTATTACGTTATATATTAGTATATATAATTCGCTATCTTAATAGTCAATAATCAAGATACATGGGTACAATACTACAATCGTAAATTCGTAATAATCGTTGTAGCTCTACTACGTGCACTTTATAATATCTCCTCGTGATAATAAAATATACCTAATATACACATAGTAAAATCTATATCCATATTGTATAATCATTTTTACAGGCACAACACTTCTGAGTACCTGCAAATATGTATATGTATTTATATTATTTATATACTTATGTGCCCCATGTAGAGCCAAGGCCACCACCGATTTGTTTGCTACCAAATATTTGACTTTCTTCTAGATATTTTACAGAATCTCTGCCTTGTGCACAATGCACATGGAAAGGTAAGTGTTTCAAATGTTTCGATATACTTAGTACCTACTACCTACTGTCAATTTTTATGTTGTCTATATGACCAAACATTTTAAACACATCGACTACGTTATTGTATCATTATTATTGTAACATAAATAAGATCATTCCAAATAGTTTTTAATTAAAATACCCATGATCATTTGATTTTGTAGATTTATTCAATATTTTTATCAATAATTATTATATTGTAGCTTAATTAGTTTTATCATAGAAATTTGTCTACTTGACCTAGTTTCCAAATCTGTAATGAAGCCATGAAGGTGACTCACCTATATACCACACAGTAATAGGTAAGGTACCTATATAATCTACTTTTTTCATGTTCAGAATCGACGATGATCGTGGAATTGTTTTTACAACGCTTTTCTAAAATTAAGGTAGGCAAGTATGTAATTTTTAATATTATAATATTATATTCAAATCCTAAATCTATAATACCTGAATAAATTATAGATACAAAAGCATATTTAATTGCAGTTTTGCAATACGATGGATATAATATTCGTTTAGTTGTAATAGGTAGTACTAATAGGTAATGATTGTGCAACTATTAACTATAGTCTATATTGTTTGTCTGTCATCTTTAATAATTTTCAAAACAAATATATTACAATATCACGTGTTTAACTAACAAATTAGTAATTACACAAAATAATTAAATCGACCAGTCATGCTAAGTGCATTATAGTATAAGTCATGGATTTATGAAATACAAACAAAACATAGTTTCATTTAATTTCTGTTAGACGTATATAACTTAAAAATACAGGCACCTATTAAGTGCTTATTAGTTATTATCTAAATTTAATTGAACAATTAACTCAGATATTTCTGTATGTACATCATAGGTGTCACTCACGACTTATAAGATAAGAAAGTGAGTACTTGAATTTTGTTTATACCTATATATATATTTACTTCTCATTATTGTCAAATTAATAGGTTCGTATAATAAATATTATGTTAATAAAATCTGTTATTATGAGCAAAAATAATGATTCACAAATATTATACTATGCATAGGTGTATATAGTCATATAGATATATACCTACTTTAACACAGTTATTTTCCTTAACTATTAACGTTTACTAAATAAAGGCAAAAAAAATAATCATCAATAAATAAAAAAAAATTATATTATTCTATGTTGAATCTAGAGAGCTCTGCCTTTTACAGCTCACTTTACTCACCAACCCTCCTTCAATCTTTTTTTTCCAATTGAGAGTTTAAAGTTCAAGTAAAAAATAATATAAATATTCCTATCATCTTATCAAATACAATATTTCCAATTGATTTATTTTTCAATATGAACTTACAATAACTAGCACAACTATAACATCGTGAAAATGCAACGTATAATTGACCACGTATAAATAAATTATTATAAAATCATATTTTATAAAACATTTTATTAATATCACTATCGCCATGTTCAATAAATCTTTAAATTCTTATGAATATGCATTATTTTCAAGAAGTTTAATTTTTCCGTGGCAGCAGAAAGTGTTTGCAGACTTACACTTTTCATTTTTAATAGACGAAATATTACAATATCAAATTATTTCTATCATATCTCAATATCTAAATATACAGGACACAGGTGCATCTGCTTGTTCTTTTTCTATAGTTGTTTTTTTTTTATAATAAATTTTTTGTTGTTGCATACTTTGCGTTTTTAATTATTAATTTCTCAGATTGTATTACCTATTGTACTGCTCATCTTTTTTCGATTTTTCGTAACCCATAACCTTTATGACTTCATCTGATATGTGAAGCCCCTTTTTACCTATCTTGCAAACGAATTCTAATATTTGTTTTTATAGTAATTATAGAAACTATTTTAAAAATTGTTTGTATATAATAAAGAAAACCTAAAATAACCTAATATTATGATATGATACATTTTATAATTTAAAAACATTAAAAAAGTAGATAGTACTAAAAATATAAATAATCATAATATTATGACTTTATGATAAATAACATTGGTTTATCAAATATCGTATTATAATACTAAAAGGTTGAGAACGATAACCATATTTTATAATATAATAAACTGCACTTAATATTTAGAGTATACAAAATATGACTGCTGCAACTCTAATGAAGTAATTAATATGTAAGAGAAAATATGCTTTATTTTTTAATTTTTTTGAGGACTACAGGAGGATCGCAAGTGGCTAATAAAGAACCACTTTTTGAAAAATAAATACACAGTTGATTATACGTTGCATTATTTATAACTATTTTTAAATGTCACATGAAATATTAAATTTACTTATTTAATTAGTAAATTTGAGTACTTTTTTAAATAATTAACACTAACTAGTGTTAACACCTTATATCTACATTTTAGATTTTTTTCACTAAACAGTGAGTAAGAAAAACTAGAATTTTAAGAGATTAAACGTATTTCTTATATATACGTGTAAATACTAAATACGTTTGAAAGGGGTTGACCAAGGAATGCATAAAATAATGTAATGAATCAAAAGATCACAAATCGCAATAATGTTATTTTCATTGAACATTTTTCAGTTATATATTTCTTATTTCAGTTGAGCTGCACATAGATAAGTATTTCTAATACAAAATGATAATAATAAAAAAATACAGGTATATCGTATATAAAATAAAAATTATACAAAAAAAAAACAAGAAAATCTGGTCCAAGACTTGATTCGTTTCCTCTTCCGAATCCCCTACATTACACTCATACTATAGATTGTTGGGTATAGCTGGTACCGAATTTCTATTTTATTTGTTAGGAGTGGTTTCTGGTTTATGCAATGACGACAGCAGCAGCAGCAGCGGTCTGGTGCATATTGGGGCTCGCGTCTATAAGCGATTAATCTTCCTGGGAATATCATTATTTAGTTGGTTGTATTAGGTGCGAGCGCTGTTAATATTCTTAATCGGCCGTGATCAATAACAAAAAAAAAAAAGTTGTTTTTAATGGCTTCTGATGGTGTCGGTTCAGTGGATAATATCTAAAAACAAAAACCATCACTTTATAAGTAAATTGGTGCCTACTCGAAAGGAAGGTTTCAAAATGTCAGCGTGCGCCGTGCGAGTACATATTTTCCACCTACCTACCTAGTACCTGTACATATTAACTAAATAACCATGTACAATGACCTACCTAAATACAATATAAGTTGCTTGACCCCGCGGATGTGTACCTACCTTCGTTATTAATTAACTTATATTTTAATAAATATACCTATCAGGTTAGATAATTTGTTTCTTTATTTTAAATTATGATTTTAGCATGCCTACTTTAAATTATCTACGTCTCTAGGTAGGTACTTACCAGTTACCTATGTACATATCTTAATATCTATACGTATTCGAGTTTCACATAGGTACTGATACTGACATACACATTCACGTTTATGAGTAGTTATTTAAAATACACAAACATTAAACAACATATTATGTTTTATTATTTATAATATTTATAAATTATGAACTAATATTATACTACTATTAGGTACAATTAATTTAAACCACTTGTATTCATTTTCTTTTGGTTAAAATTAAAAATTACATCAATACAACATACATAAATACATCAATACATGCTTATAGGGGAGTCTTCATCTATTTATTCTAATTAATATTAAGTTTTATACGAATATTGATAAATTTGCATCAAATATATTATTATTGGTTTTAAATAACAAAATAAAATCCTGAAATGATATTAATATATGCTATCTGTAAAAAATTAAACTTTTGACACTTTTTCAACACAAATATTAGGCAGTGGCGTATCCAGAGAAACACCCCCCCTCACCCCCACTCAGCAATATTTGATTTTCAGTTGGCAGAATGAAAATTATTTTCGTCTGAATTAAGCTAAATTGCTTTTTAAAACGAAGAGAGGAAAATTAAATAAACTGTTAAAATCTTAATATTATTTAAACTCAATATATTTCCGTAACGGGTTATGAGTCGCAAAAACATAGTGAGACTCCGAGAGCCTGCACAATATAACTACCTAATGTCACGGCGGAAAGAGGTCCAAGCATTTTGGAGCACCCATTAAAAAGATAATAAGGCCAGTAAAAGAAATAACAAAAATATATATCATCAATGTCTATCATCGATAAGCTTGTCCCGCCCAGCATTGCATTTTTTTAACCGATTATGTATCATTCGTTAAAAATAATCTATTAGGTATTCAAATAATCGATTAATCGCATAGCCCTAAAAATAATAAAGATGTAATATATTGAGGTCATTATTCCGGATAAAAACTATCCTATCTTATGACGGAGGCAAAATTACACACATTGATCATAAATTTATCAAAATCAGTTGAGTAATTTTGGAATGCATCGAGAACGTATGATGTCGCACCCCAAATTTTTATGTAGCGATATATATATATATCTAAAATTCCAGTCGACCCTATACAATTGCATATATTTTTATGACTCCACAAAGGAAAAACTTATTCTCATTTCTTAGTATAACTTTATCAGGAAGTTTGGCCTCCCATGGACTCTAAAGTAATCTATTTACTTTTTTTTTTATCTATTTAGTAATTCACTCATCAACGCCCAGACCGAACCGCTGGGTCTAGAGACTTAAAATTTTTTACAGAGGTTCCTTAAGCAATTTAGGGTCGCGCTAAGAAAGGATTTTTCAAAATTCGACCTCTAAGGGGGTAAAAATGGGTTTTTTTATATAGCTATACATAATAATACATATAGAATTTTTTTTTAAATTTTAATAACTATATTTGTTATTTTTTCTAAGCGGTTGCTAGGATACTAAAAATATATCTAATTACTTTAGATATGTTTTTTTTTGTTTTGATTTAATTTTGTAATTAATAATTAACTTTATCGGACTAAATTTATGCCTATTGGTAAAACAATTTTCAAAATCGGTTCAGTAGATCCAGAGATTACCCCTAATAACGTCAAAAAACGGCTTCTCTTTATATAATAGTATAGATGATCAAATTAGTAGACTTCACTTTTTATTAAGCTTGTATTATTTAAATATTAACCCATTTAAATTTAAGAGTATTAATTAATAATTATTATAAGTAGGTATTATTCATTTAAAACTTGATATTATTTACCTATATATTATTATTATTATTATTATTGACAATATATTTTATTATATTAATTATTTATTAGTAGGAATTATTAATTTTACAACAGTAAATATTTTAGACGTAACCGCTTTCGTGATAAAAATACTAAAAGCCAATCATTAGCTTTGTTTTAAAAAATAACAACATTTGATTTTATAGTTTCAATTATGTTTATGAAAAATGCATTGTATAAAAACTCAAAGCACTCACAGAAAAGTTGGAAGCAAATAGAAATTGAATATAATTGATACAAATAACTATAATAGAAATAAATATTTTTGCGTGTATAAAAAAATTAATTAAGGCACTTATTAAAATAATTTTTTTCATTTTATGATAATTTAATAATAAATAATTAATGATGAATTAAAATAACTACCTGTTCTATATGTTTGTTGACTTTATTTTATTCTAATATGAATTAAAAATAATAAATTAGATATTTTTAGTATTTCTTACTTCAAATTTAACTGAAACTAAAAATTGAAACATAAGGTAATAAAGAAATTAAAAATGTATACTACTTATATAACTAAAGGTAATTTAATAGTTATCAAAAATTTGGTATTTCAAATTCTAGTAGGAAATTTTGTTCCGAGATCGTCTCTGCGTAGCTACTTAAGCATATTATTTTCATTATTAAACTGGTATAATGTGAGGGAAGTAAGAAATTATCACTAAAGCCATGGTTATAACAATTACCTATAACTTATGCAATTACAACAACAGGAATCTATATATCTAAAACTGAGTTTTTTATTTTATTTTATTTTAAATTATATTTTAATAATTTTTTAATTAAAACTACTAAAAAAACAAGTACTGAGATTAACTTCTAATAGAAATTAAAATAACAATAATTGTGTGTTTTGCATAACAGTGTAATTCAATCAAAAACAACACTATGGGTTTGGAATACTACTCTAATTATTATTAAATATTATTATTATTTAACAACCATATTATATATTATGAACATTTTGGTTTGACCAACTGACAACCTATCCAAAGGTCTAGAAAATACAGCGAGTGTTCCATATTCAATATTCATGTATTATAAACTGTTTATTAAATTTGTTAATTTTATAAATAATATATTTATTAGTTTAGATTTGTATTGGTATAGAGATTAAGGTAGATAATGAATAGATTAATCACAAAGTGAAAATTTATGTTACTCAATTAATCATTTATGTACCTAATTTATTTAAATATATAATATGTTTTTTATAAGTTATATAAGTATAATATAAGTTTTATACATATTAAAAACTTCTTAAAGTTTTTTAAACATTAAACACTTCATCCATTATATTATTTTAATGTTTTTAATAGATGGCCAATATCAAAGTATATTAGTATTTATTCGATCAATCAAAACAGCTAATTCATAATGCAAATACCAAATGTATCCACACTATATAAACCAATATTTTTATTTCTATTCAATCTTTACTATTTGTTTATTGCTTAATATTTTTCTCATCTGATTATTAATAATTAGTATGTATTAAATAGAATTTTACAATTCAGTTTTTATATTTCCCCTTTGTAGCTTGAAAATGTACATTGTTGTTTATTGTTCTTAATGTAGATTTTAGATATACATGCTGTTAGTTTAACATTTTTAAGTTTATTTAATACTTCTTACACCAATATTAATATCAAGCAAAACAAGAACCTTATACATTTTACGTTTGGATAATTAAACAATAAAACTCCACATTGAAAATATAATTTCATTAATTGCACATTCCACTTATAATTCTATTTTTAGCCTTTTAGAAGTAACATTGACAATAAATTATAATCTAAAGAACTCCATAAATACTTTCATTTTTAGCATACAATTATTTCCAACAATAATCAAACATTTTGTTAACAAATAAACACAACATAATATTAGCAATAATAATAGATAATTGAACATAAGGTACAAGATTATTGTCTAGTTGATAAATTTCAACAATAACTAAAAAGTACCTAGAACATTTTTTGGTATTTAAATTTTCTATAATATAATTTTCTCTCACCCATTTGAATAATTAACATTAACATATTTGTACGTTATAACTTAAAATTAATTTACTATTAATAAACTAAATGAAATAAGATAAATAAAATATATAAAATACATTTATAGGTAGTTGTATTTTCAAAACAGAGTAACTATTATGATAATGTATATTCAATAATGAGTATACTAAGTTTACTAATTGGATCTTAAAATATTTAAGTTGTTTGACAATAAAAATTTAAAATTTTTCTTAAAGAATACAAAAATTGTTGTTTATAAGTATATTTCTACTTAAAATAAAACAAACACCCAGTTAAATTATTCTAAATCAATTTCTTCCTAGTTGGTACATAGTAAACATTTAGTCAGCTTGTAAAATAGCAAATATTTTTGAGATAAATCGTTTACACTAAAAAAAATAATTTAATTTTAAGAATAAACGAAAATAAATAATATGTTTTGTACGTCAGTATAATAATCTAATAATAAAAGTATAATTCAGTATAATAAAAATCTTATAATTTTTTACCAGGAAATTTAAAAAGTATTAACAGAATTATACACAAATAATATGCATTTTTTCTATGACTCGATAATAAGTAATAACTAAGTAAAAATGAGTACTCGAAAAGAAAAATGTTTTGAAATTATCAACAATATATAAAATAATCTTAGAATAATAAATCAAAATATATTATTACATAGCTTTTATGATATTGTTATATCTTATATAAAAATTAATTCTATGTATAAAAAATTATTGTCATTGGATATATTATAAGTCTTCTAAGTAGTAATAATACAATTTAAAATCAAATCTATAATGAATATTCATTAAAATGAATGATAAAAAAAATAGGTGTATTATCAACAAACAAAATGTTTATCATTCATTCAGATTCTAAAATTGTACCCATCATTAAAATATTACTTTTTCCAACTAATTCCTTCCTACACAACATATCAGTTTCTCTAAAATAATTAAAAAGGTAAATAACATACAATATTAGTAACGAGATTTAAAAAATAACATAATCTAATTCATTAAAATGAATGTCAAATAAAATTTCAAAGAAATAAAATAACTAAATACACACAACCAAAAAAAAAATATAGCAAAATTATCACAGACTATCGAAAAAATAAACACTTCACCTTTAAAGGAATAATATAAATTAATAATAATAGAGGTGATAATAATAATAATAGTTATTAAAAATAATGTTAGAACCTTTCGAAAACAAGAGATGTAATAAAGGATTGAGCAACGCAATGAAATACACAGTAGGTTTAGAATTATAACTACTAGTTGAATCCTGAACTTATAATTATATAATACTCTCTTATAATATCTAATGTTAGTGATGTCCGTGATTATGAAGATATGTTGTTAATTACTCGAAATGTTAATATTCTAAAACGAGTAAATTGATTGTTATTGGTCATAGCGAGTAGATGTTTTAATTATTATCCATTTTGAAAGCATTAAATTTTTCTTTTACCACAGCTAAGGAAAATAATAAAAATTATTCAAATACAAAATAAAAAGAATATGTTTTTAATAAAATCATTTATTACATAATTTTATTTTAATTACCATCATAATATTTTTTAAGACTCTCCAATTGTTGGTTTCGTAACCAAATATGAGGTCGCTTGGATACAATATTTTCGATTGCTTGTTCAGGAGTCCAATTATGTTTCTAGAGACATAAATAATAAAAATTACAGCAATGATAAATTAAAAATTTCATAATAGTTTATAAAAGTAATAAGATAATACTAAAACATATTTTATATACATACAGACATTAAATAACAGCCCACAAGAGTCGCGCTACGAGTACGACCTGCCTTGCAATGTACATATACAGTATTTCCATCTTTCGAAACTGCTTCCATCACTGAAACACCTTGAATTAATTTTTCATGTGACGGAGTTTCAAAAATATCTTTGGTACTCAGCTGACAATGTTCTACTCCCATTTTTTTCCATTCCTGGAATAAAAAAAAAACTATTCAATATTGATTTTTAAAATCTAGACTAAACTAACAAATTTTTAATTTTATTATTTATTACATGTTTGAGCGTAGCTTATAAATGTACGGAATATTATTTTAAAATAAGTTGCATTGAGTTTAAAACAGAGTATACTAAATATGTATTAATTTAATAAGAATAAATGTTAAATAGTAGAAAAAAAAGTTTACTATCATTATTAACATAATATTTACAATTTTTAATGGTACACTTTCAATAAAATAAATCACCATACAGAAGTTAATGAAATTCAAATTAATTTCCATAAAAGAATATATTTTTAGTTCAATATAAAAATTAATCATTTGACATTGACATTCTAAATGTAACATAAGTCAATATCTTATCAATTACTTACTTAAGAGAACTCTATACCTGCGTGTGTTGTCTCTATCTTACACATGTAAACCATAGCAAAAACTGTTTTGTGCGGTATAGAACCACTTAGGCTGTAGTGATAATTATGACTCCATATTGATAAACAATATAGTTGAGAATATTATTTATGAAAATATCATTTTTAGTGTTTTAATATCAATAATACAAAATTAGTTCTTATTGTTTCAAAATCCATAATTTTTGTCTTTTTAAAATTTTGTAGTTCCAAAGTGGAAAAATTATTTCACAGCCAAATTTCTCTTTTTTATATGGTGAAAATGTCCTTTCTTAGTTTTGACTGTAGCCTTCTCATCTCTTTCCCCTGTAAAACAGTTTTCGCCATATTCTACATATTTTGTAAGACGGAAACAACACATGTGGGTATAGTGTCCTCTTATTGTAAAATTATGAAATTTATATTTCATACATAAACTAATAAGGTATGATTATAAGAAATTTTAAGATCTAAAGACTAGTATATGCATGACTATATATGACATTTTTTCAAGGTTAAAATTATTAGTGCAAAATTTACTAAAATTTAAGTATATAACCAACATCCTTTCAAATAACACTTTTAAAATTCAATAATTTAATATTATTAAAATAATATTATATTATTCAATTTAATTTTAGCACACATTAATACTTTTAATATATAAATCATAATGCTAAAAAAGTTAAAATTAATAGCTCAATCGTCACAATAAAACTAAATAAATGGTTTTTTCACAAAAAAAATATTATATCAAACAAATATTTAATGATCTATTGTATAAAATAATATTTAAATAATCTAGTATCATATCATTAAAATTTGGTACAAATCAATGTATAATGTATGTATAATACAATTATAATTAGTATATTGTTATATAAATATAACATTATGATATTTAAAAATATTTATGCTCCATACTCTAGATTAAATTGCCTAAATAACAAATTCACATAAACGTTCAAAATTTAAATTTGAAAATTTGGTACTAAACATTTTGTTTATTGATTTAAAGATATAACAAATGCATGATCCATAGCTTTAAGAAGATACCTTACCCACATAATATTTATAAGTGCATGATATAAAAAATGTATGTTCAACAGTTCTTGTTTAGATTAATTTGTCTAGCATTAGAGTGACTTAACCAAAAATTTTAAACTTAAAGGTAACAACATTTAGGGTTTATTTAAGAATTTTTCTATATTTTAATTTTGAAGCTTGTTATAAAAGTGTTAAATATTAAAATTTACAATTGCATGCAGTTTTAATATAAATAAGTATATAAAAAAACCCTTTAATAAACCATGTGTTACTTTAAAGTTTAATACTTGGTAAATTCACTTTTATATTAAAACTAATGAAGCTAATGAGAATATAAATTTTTTGCTCTTGTTAGGCGGGACAACAAATGCAGATAAAAATAACTCTTAATTAATAATACAGATATACTATACTGAGAAATAATTTTAACAGTTAACACTCATTAAAAAAAATTAATTAACATATTATATGAAAATATTAATTGTACATGATTTGAAACTACAAGTTACAAAAATTGTTTTCTTACTTAATGACAACATACATTTTCAATTTCCTATTCCCAAGCAAAATATTTGTTTGCAAATGAAACAAAAAATAAAATTTCAAATAAGTAATCAATAAGTTATAACTTATAAAAATTTAAAGTTACTCCATAGAATGTTGGTCCACTACTCTGCTCATCTTATAAATAATAAGTAATAATTTAAATATATTTCCTGGAAAATTTCTATACCAATGTTATCTGATATTTAAATGTCAAAAATTGTAATTATATATATCTAAGTGTAGATGATATAAAGTCATGAAAACATTAAAAAAAATAATAAGATTAGATAAGACAAAAAGATTCTGTTTAGTAATATTCAAATTAAAATATACGTTGTCATTAGAATTAGCAAAAACCTTAAAAATAATCAGTAAAAATATAATTTATTTATTACAGAGTGTACCTATATTAAAAATGTTATTCTGTTAAAACCCTCAATTATGTAAAAAAAAAAAATTTCCAAAAACACTAATACATTTTAAGATAATGAGCATTTACTGTAAAGAGAATCACTATATTAAACCTTACTTCTAAGTATGTAGCATTATAAATTAATTTCACATAAAAAATACATAATACATTACAATAATCATACACGTACTAATATAAAACTAATATAAAACATGAAATTCTATTCCTCTTGTGTAACAACTTATGTAGTATGTTTGTAAATAAGTATAATACTATTATTATTAGGTATCATATTCTATTTTTTAAATTACATATTTTTAATGAGATATACAGTAAAACTGATAACTATGTATACGTAATAAGTAACAACTCATTCGTTGATCACACAATAATTTAATTATTACAATTAATAATTAATTTAAAATGTTAAAATAAAAATAAAAACAACAAATATATTTTAAAATAATTTTTTGAATTAATATACATTTTTTTAATACAATTTGGCCAATCATACTTTATAGTGTTTAATAAACTTACATCTGGTTGAGGTGTAAAATGCTCTAGTTCATATGATTCATTCATTGATATTACACATCTGACATTTTCTTCATCAATTAACTACAAAAAATATTATTATTTTTAATAATAGATAATAATTTAACTAGAAGAAAACTGAGTTTTTATATATACTGATGACAATAACTTAATGTGGAATCAATAAATAAGCATTATTCATTAAGATAAAATTAGTAAATAAAAAAATAATAATTTGAAATAACTTATTCAGTATTAATTATTTTATCAATAATAGGTGATATACATATTTAGAATAGCTATGGTGAATGATAAATTAAATACATACTTTTTGGCTTATATTCCTGAATGGAAGTGCACCTAATATAACATTTTCATCAATTCGATCATACCAGTTGCGCTGTGTTACTTTTTCCATAAATACATTGTATAAAAGTGTCGGATAAAATGTAACACGGGCAAACATTGTTCAATCACAAAATCTGAAATTTAAAAGAGACTTATTATTTTATAATTCTAAAGATCAAACAAAAAATAAATTTATCTCTTTAAAGTTGCAACTTAAATAATATTTTAATTTTTAACACAGTTTAATGTATATTTCTAAAATAACAACTATTTAAAAAAAAATTGTTGAAATAAACCGTAAATCATTTTTACCATAACCTGCTAAACTTTGTCGTAATAAGAAAGAACCAAGAAAACTACAGACTACAGTCATAACTAAGGAAGGAAATTTTCACCACATAAAAAGGAGAACTTTAGCAGTAAAATATTTTTTTCAATATTGGGACAAAACATTTTTTTTCAAATTTTAAAAAGACAAAATTAATGAGTTTCGAAACAATAAGAACTTTTTTCATATTATTGATATCAAAAAAATAAAATAATGTTCTCAACTATATTATATATCAATTTGGAGTCTTAACTATCACTACAGCCTGAGTGGTTCTATCCCACATAAAACAATTTTTGCTATATTTTACTTCTGTAAGACGGAGACAACACAAGCGGGTGTAGTGTCTTTTTAAGTACAAAATATACTTTACCTGTTATTTTCCTAATCTTTCAGATATTCATGAAAAAAACCATACATAATATTTTATATAGTAAATACTCATTGTCTATTAGCTGACAATAATCTTCAAAATAGAATAATATTTAATTAATAATTTGACAAGTAACAAAAAATCCAAATAGACAATTGATTACTAATCTTCAAGTGAACAATATTGAATAAAACATAAAAATTTTAGGGTTTTACTATTAAATACAAAATAATAACAAAATATTAGTAACAGATTACTAGAACTGACTAAGATAATTCATTTGGAGGTGAAGTGTTATCAATTCATATTACAATCAAAGAAAAATCAAAAAATATCATAAATTATTTATAATAATAATGAAACAATATTATTAATTATTTTAAAATTTTAATAGATTCCAAACACTAATGGTTTTTTTTGTTTAATATAATGCAAAGAAATGTATTTAAATAAATATACTATATAATTTTGTACACGTGTTGTATTCTATCTGGGTATTTTGTATATGTCGTTTGAGAGAAAGATAGATTTTTGAAATGTAATTTTTTTTTTTTTTTGTCAATAAGATGAATCAAGAAAAATTAAATAATAATTTAAAAAATTGAACCATGAAAAATAATTAAAATGAATGGAAAGTATGATACACTTTAAAAAATGACAATTGTTTTACCAAATTGTTAAACATAGTAAGAACTTTATAAATCTTAATACGAGTACTTAAACACAAACAATTGAGTGCTTAAAGAGACACACGTAAAAGTAAAATGTAATATAAAGGTAACATTTATATGTACTTATAATTTTTTAAAAATGGCCAAAAAAATATATAAAATACCATATTATATAAAATGTCTAGAATAAACATATATTAATGATAACATTACATAAGTAATAACTGCAAACATTTTATCATTTTTATGAATAAATAATGAAATACCAAATATTTAGCTTCAAAAATCTTGTTATAAATTAAGTAAAATTATTTGAGAAACATTATAATAATTATATAAATCAACTATTAGGAATAAATAAATGTTTTAATAAATCATATCAAAAACTGCAAAGAAGAAATCCAAAAATGTTATTTTAAAATAATATAACTATTGTAATATTGTGAATTTTTTTTGGATAATACTGATATAGCATAAAACCCTGAATAAAAAATGTACTTTTTGTTGCTTCTAATGGAATGCTTGTCATTGTGTCATATATTCATCAGTCATTACTATTTATTCAAAGACTTATGAGTTATGAGATTTGTATTCAAGAGTTATTCGTATTATACTATTAATCTTAAAATCTATTAAAATTATTATGTTTTAATTGAAGTATTAGTCTTAGATTATGACATAGTTTATTATAATTAAAAAAATATATAATTTCAATATAATTTTAATTGTTATAGACATAACATATTTTATAAGATCTTTAATAATGGTAACAACTACACTATACCATCAAAGTCTGCTAAGTTTAGCTTATGACAAAATATATTTGTATGGTCATTTAGTATAAACATGTGAATAAATAAAAGCAGTTAATTTGAGTTTCAGTTATTTTTGTATTTACAAACATAATTTTTATATAATCATCATTAGTCATATACAGCATTATTCATAATATATGGTAGATTATGACGTGTAATTATTATGTCTGTCTTTATATCAACAATGGAGTAGCAGCATAGGCAAGAAACCAAAATAAATACACAACCGCCATAACAGCATATATTGACACAAACCTAAATGATAATTTTAGAAACAACATTAATATTTGCATTTAATGTAACAGAAGACTTGCACATAAAAGTCGCTCTAAAAATACCTATATAAATATTATGAAAATAATAGGTAAGTATCTACTAAGAATAATTTTTGTAAACTAAAATAAATATATATTAAAATTAATAACATCAAATAATATGCTTAGATTGTTTTATTTAGTACCTATCCATTTTTTTAAAAAATAAATAGCATAATACTTTATAACTATTTCACTAGTCTACATTCATTATTTTAAAACTCATTGTAAAAATATGTATAAATAATACATTTGTTTTATTGTTAAATGTTTTATAAATAAAATTGCCTATTATTCTAATCTAGGAAGTTAATTTAACTATTTTAAGTATTACAAATGTATCCTACTTAGATATTATATTTTTACTTAACTAATAATTTATGAAGTTTATTTGTATAATTCTAAAATATAATTAAAAAATTAGATTTCTGAAACAATACAATTATATAATGATGTGGTGCTTAAATTGTAAGAACTCAAGTGATTTAGGGGCTTATTGGACACATCAACATTTTTTTGATTGATATTTTTTGGAGATCTCTTTTAACAAAAAAGATTGTTGATGTATTGGAATAAATACCTATAACTTTAGAAATTAATGTATAATTAAGTTAGTAGCAATAAATAATACTTTTTAACTTTATTCCTATATGCATTTTTCAAATAAAAAAAATACAATAATTCAACAAGTTAGTACACTAAATCACAAGAGATAAAAAGGTAATTTCGTTTTTGTCTTAAGTCTTAATAATTTAACTTTAACATAATTTTAAATAGAAACATATGTTTGGATCTAAACATATGTTTAAATAATTTGTACAAAGAAATAATAAATAAAACTTAAATACCTTAATAATATATTTAAATAAATGAGTTTTCACATATAAATCTCAACTGAAAATATTAAGTCAGATATTATTATTTATTTGTGAATGAAAAGATAACCAAAAAAAGAATTGCTTCATAGTTTCATATTTTTAACTACCTACATTATGCTTACCTAATAAATATATTAATATTTAATAAAAGTATTACTTACATAAAATTAATTTAACTTGATATTTAACAAATAATTATTTTTTTTGAACTGCAGATAATTGCTATGTTCGAAAGTAGACCAATCAGTAATGAACTATTTGGTGGACTGTTGACTATCCGAAAAAAGTAGGTCTACGATATTTTATATTATTCAAAACGTACACT
Organism: Rhopalosiphum padi; assembly: GCF_020882245.1. Lineage (NCBI taxonomy): Eukaryota > Metazoa > Arthropoda > Insecta > Hemiptera > Aphididae > Rhopalosiphum > Rhopalosiphum padi. The sequence goes on from NC_083599.1 coordinate 50,900,832, forward strand.
TTCGAATAGGATCTATTCTCTCCAGGAGAATAGTGTTATCGTAAAAACAAAACAGAAAAAATTTTTAGTGTTGGAGATAAATGTTACACAGATGATTCGTTTATCACGTTAGTAAGCCAACACGACAACAAAATATGTCGGAGGCAGCTGCTGCTGCAGAGAAAGCGTCTCCTCTTATCATCAAATATCAATAGCTGCTTGTTGGACGATTCGACATGATTGATCGTAATCATAGGCATATAATTATGTCTATGGTTGTAACAATAATGTAATGATAAGGTGGAGGTAATTCTGTGGCGGCAATATTATTCAAATACACTTGCGTATGTTTTCATAACTTGTTTAAAAATTAAAATATCGTAAAAAACCGATGAAAGATAATAGATAATGTTCTTACCTTCAAGTCGAATAATAGAGCAATTCGCTCCAATATTAAAGTTAATAACACAATTACACAATATCGATTTAACAGAAAGTAAATTTGCTATGTTATACGTTTGTAAGACGAGAAAAACACATCTTCTTAAACATTATAGACCACCGTTCGGCGATATCGTGGGTAAGTAGATAGAATAATATTAATATAATTTGAAAATTCCAAGAGCCCGCTCTGCTGTATAGTAAAACGTAGGTGTCGAGTGTATCTCGTCGTTCAATATAAGTCACTGCAATGGATGTGTTAAATTTAAATTCAATGATAAATCTTATTTGCGTACGATAAATATTTCTAAGCGGAGATAGTCTGTGTCAGCCAAAATTACTAATTATATTCTATTGTATATTAATATTATTGCTATTAGTTAAATCTATTATCCAATTGTAATTGAATTATTTTTCTCGAAAACATAGTATTTGTTATACCAATTAAACATAAAAACTTGCAATTCATTTTGTAAGTAATAAAAAATATATAAAATATTCATATTTTTATAGACTTAAACATTGAATACAACATTTTTCATAAGTATATAGTTCATATTATTGCAACAAAAAAACATTAGAAATTAAAATTTGGACAAAATTTGATACCTAAACGAAGAAGCACGAATTTTAGTTATTTTGTTATTCGTGGGGAATTAAAATTTTTAAATATATTAGTGTATTTATATACGCACAGACACATTACCTTTTTGTAAAAATTTTAATTAATTTTTGCTATTACATATTTATTTAACGAACCTATTTACACAGTTTTATTGTAAGTCGGTAATAATTCAAAAGTTGACAATAATAATACATATGATAAAAATAAAATACCTTTATAATTATTATTCAATTTTAATTTTACAATAAATGCAATATTCTAAGAAAAATTAATTCATCCTACTGTATACTAATAAAATATATTATAATGTATAAAATATACTTAATAATAAAGGTTAACAGACATTTTTCGCTAAGATTTTACATAATGCACAATGCATAATATAATATAAATAATGTAACACAAAACAGAGTTAACTAATTATATTTACTTTGTATTAAGTGCCTTTACATAGTTTTACTTATTAGTTATTACTATATACTATAATAAATAAATATAAAAAAAAAATTTGCTAAAGATCGGTAGGCTAATTTTAATTTACTATGTTTTGCCTTCCACTCTTCATACAAATATAGAATAACTCTTGATATGCTATTACAATATAATGCAATATAGTCTAATGAAACTATTGAATAGACAATAGTGTCGTTTTAAGGGATTTATTTATCATTCGATTGTAAAAAAAATCTTTTTCCTCTAAAAATGAGATAGTACCTTCACTTATTTTTTGAACTAAAATATTATGTCTATTTTCCTCCAAACATAGTTTAAATATATTAAGATTATTTATTTTATTTGTATTATGTACATACGCAATCATGACAATTATGCATACATGATTATTATTTAGTTTATATACATATGTACAGTTGATTCTGTTTAATATGGACACGTTAGCACCAGATACATTTACCCCCCTAAAAATATTGTGCATAAAAATCAAATTTAATTAAAAAAAAAATAGTGTTTAACGTTAGTTTAATTATTTTTAATATAATATGTACTTTTATATAGGTATATACAACATATACCTATTATTATAATATTATTAGGTACCTATTATTATTATCATAAAGATTTCTTCCTCTATTTCCTATATAGTATATATTTCCGAAGTCTATAATAAGCAACATGTTGAAATTTATGTTTAGATTGTGTATTTAAAGACGACATTGAATTTTGTTTTCCCAATTTTTCTATGTTTTATGTATGGTTTACATATTAATATTATGTGTATCAAAAAGGTATAAAAATTATTAAACCTTAGTTGAGTGATTAGTAATTTAATTAGGTAAAATATCGTGGGAGTGCAATACCGCGCGTGAACAATAAAAGCACATTTAGGGGATTAGCCCCCCGCTTTTAAACGTATTTTTATACATATTAGAATTAATTTTGAGGATCATTTACTTGTCTCTGTCTCATATATAATATTAGCTTCTTCGGAATTAGAGCTGGTTGCGTCTACGAATAAAAGTGTTGTCAACAAACGGCACATTATGTGATATTCGTTTCATCACAATGTTTAAAAAATGTCAATGAGTCTTAACTCTTAAACTTTAATAATGTTAAATCTATCCACTTTAACTAAAACGAGTGCCCACAACAGTTGGTATTTTTTTTTATATCTTGTTCATGTACATTGGAATTGTCACCAAACCATTTTTCCCAAATTTAATAAATCAGTTAGCCATACTATAAGACTTAGTATAAGTTATTAAGAGCGCCCATAGAAAAGTTTTCAAGGGGGGGGGGGGGGGGGTACAACATTTTAATTCATCAATCCATTTATAAATAGGAATGGCTATGAGATAGGAAGGGGTTTACAATTTAACATTATATATATCAAACTGGAAAATTATAAATTAAAAATTATTTAACCAATTAACCAATAACCACGAAAGTAATTTATTGAATTTGTATTTAATATTTTAATTAATAACATGAATTGGATACTTAAAACATTACTTATATTTTTAAAATGTTAATTTTCAAATAAAAATTGTAAATTTCTGTTTTAACACCAAATATTACTTGTTCTATATATTCATTATTTTTATCATAAATTGTTTCCGTGTGTACGCTTACTATAAAATAATCCATCAAGTCTATCTTCACTCATTGTAAATCTCGTCCATGTCTTTACCCTTGGTAATGTACTAAATGATCGTTCTACAGTGCATGTCATAGGTTAATTATTATCTATAGAATGCAAACGAAAAAGCGTGTTGTCATTTATAGCTTATAACCTGGTTTGCCACAGCAAATAAATCAATTTTCCATGAACAAATTATGGATTTTCATATAATAAATTAAATTTTTAAATTCTATCTATATCTAAATAAATAGATTCTGATCATTGTAAACAATTTTCCAAAATTTTCCAGGGAGGACATGTCGCTCCCTTGCTCTCCCGTATTGGCGCCCTTGTAAGTTATAACTTATAAAGTCATGACCATCGGTACCCAAATTAAACGGAATCCACTGTATAACATTCATAATATTAATAAAACATAGGTAATTAAAAATTTAAAAAATTGATTATAATTTGTATATTAAATTTCAATTTTAAGTTATTATAAAAAAATGTATATTTTTTTTACTATACAGTGATTTTTAATTAGTTTATTATATACTTTATGTTAACCTATATATACAAATATATTGAACAACATTTTAAGTCAGAAAATGATAATTACCTATTCGAAAATATAATAATAAGATAACTTATTATTTTAATAATGGTGGAAAATGAACAGCGGAGATTATAGTATCTCATTTTTGGAGGAAAAATGGTACGGCCAAAAATCGTATTCCTAAAACGGTAAATCGAAGTAATCTTATTAGTTTATACAATTATACGCATAATTTATGCGATACAATAACGACACTCTTTCTCAAACTACAGTTAAAGTGTGAATATAATGTTAATAATTATATAAATAGGTATGTTATATATTTATTATAATATGTTGTATGTTGACATCAGTGGCGTGCTGAAAAGTCATTTTTAGGGCAGTTGCATCAAGAAAAAACATTCGGGGTAGGTTATTAAGTGTGTCGTGTGCAACTCAGCACCTGTTATACTGTTATATAATCTTATAATGGTTGATGTTTTTTTTATATGAATATGGCCTATTGTATAGATACCTTAAAAAACATATTAATATTTATAATTTTTAATAATAATAAAAAAAAAATAGCAAAAAAACTGATGGTAGTGGGGTGAGTGATCAAATTTTATGGTTTGCCTCAAGTCTGAAAAATATTCAGCATGCCATTGTTGTATACTGTAAATATATTGTAAATAAATTATAGACAGCAATAATAATTATTTATTTCAATTGAGACAATATTTATTTTAGAATATCTAAAATATAAAACAAAATTAATTGTTGAAAGTACTAAACCGAGTATCTATAAACACTCGAACCTTGAACTACGCTGAAATTATTGTTTTCATAACTGTCTATATTTGTTCTGCTTCTGTTTTGCATATTATTTAAAATTAACAATAAACCAGCTACTTTAATAAAATAATAGTCTAAAACCCGTAAATATAATAGTTAAATATAATAGTATTATCTGTATCTAAACAGTAAATAGTGATTATCGAAATTAATCCTGATCATAATAATATTGCTAAAAATAATGTTAACCTTTATTAACAATTCATTCAGCTTGCTGGACTATGGTACGGTCAACAACTTGTCTAAAAATTACTGATAAAAATTATCGTATATTTACTCCTCTTTTTAAATGCAATAAATTCCAACACTTTAAGCGCAAAAATCACAATAGTATCTTTCTAACTTAAATAATTTATTATAGGAACAAACATATTAATTATATAAAATATATCATCATATTATTATAGATTAGAATTTTATTTAGAATAGTTTTAAAATGTTATAGCATTGTTGTTTCACTGTTTCGTCTTTTGGGCTTAATCGATGATTACTTTTACATACAATATTATCGCCCTCCCTGTGTTCGTTAATTAATAATTTTTAAAGTTGAAATAATAATGCTAATATAATGGTAAAGATCCGAGTTTAATATAGTATTCAATATTATGATATTATTATTTCATAGTAGGAATCTAAAAATGATTCAATGAATATTAGATTATTTATATTTAAAAACTATTAATAAGTAACTAGGTATAATATTTGGAGCGTCTATTTCACGTTTTTTGTTTATTAAAGTACCCAGTTAGACGTTTTATTTAATTTTTATATTTTCATTATTTAACCTAGTATAGTGCCCAAATTTATTTGAGCACTATATGCACACAATCAAGTCCAACTTCCTACTTTACTCATAACATGTATTATATTATACATTTTATACATATGCACTAAAAATGTAAAATCATAAAGTCATAAAGGATGATATAAATATATAACTCCAAAATTATAAGTAATGTAAAAAATGTAAAATAAAGTTTAAATTTTCAATTTTTTAATGTATGAAAATAAATAATATGTATTTGAAAAGCGTTGATCCAAAAAATGATGCATATATTCAAATCCGGACCATACTAATTATAAAGTTATAACTTATTAACTACTCGTCCGAATTTTAATTATTATGTAATAAAATACCCGAAAAATATTCTGCTGCAGAGTATTAAATTAAAAATTAAAAATGTATATGATCATTTAAAAAAGTAAAAAGGGTAGGCTGCATGTGGGTATCGCTCTGCTGTACAGAAGAGATGGAGCTAGAGTAGGCCACTAATGGATGTGTTAAATTTGAATGCGCAATGGCAGGTATCATTGTATACTCGAACAAAAAACCATTCTGAACGGAGATGATTTTCAGACTGGAGAAATTAGTAGGATATATTATTATTACTTATATTTAAATTGTAATATATCGTTATTTTACGCGATTTCGTAAAAAATTAAATTTTATACGCTCATAAAATTTTTACTATATTATACGCTAGAATTTTTTTTTACAGTTACTTAAAGGAAAACTTACGGACAACTTTTTTTTAGATTTTTTAACCTTAAGTATAAATTACAAAAATTTCATGCAAATTTTCGCGATTTTGATATATTTCGTAAGCATTTGAACTTTAAATGTTTTTTTTTGACTACGATAAGTATAAATTATATTAAATCTTGTATTAAATTCTAAAGATTTTTTGGATTGCCAAATTTTTTTTATAGGCATTTACAAAAAAAAACTTAGAAAAATCGAAAATTGAAATTGTCTATAAATAACTTAAAAAAAGTCAAAATATTTTAAAAATTTAATCGTAAATATATAACGCTAATATAATCATTTGGTGAAAATTTCAAATATTAACAATGATTTGTTTTTGAGTTACAGCAAAATTAAAAAAATTGATTTTGTCAAAAACTGATTATGCGTAAAAATTCTCGTTTTTAGGGTTTTTCCTAACGCTTTTGAAAATAACTGGACATTTTTTACTTTTGACCCCCCAAAATTCCAACTAGATGAATTTTCCTTTTCAAAGAGGGGCTGAAGATCAAAGCATTATTTATACTCCAAAACAGACAAAAAAATAAAAAATAAAAAACATACATCATTGTCTTCACTTCATTCAGAATCTAAAACTTAATAAAATATACTGAAAAACACTATTAAAAAATATTGTTTTATTTTGGGTAAAAATTTATAAGAAAAAAAAAATAATACCTAGATTTTAAAATAAAAATATTTATTTTGATAACAAATTTGTATACTTATTTCTAAAAATATTTACTATAATAGTAATATAATCTATATCCAATGGCAACTAATTAAATAAACAATATTATTCTATTTTCATAAATTAAAATTTTAAATCATGCGCGTGAGACTATAAGCCACTTAGCCACTCAATATCAACCTATAAGAATTGAAAAAATAAGCTAAGATTCCCTTCAAATCTCAAGAAATGTATATTGGTATACAACATTTATTGAAAACGATCCAATAGTGAATAGTTTGACATTATATTACCGCGTTCAAACATACAAACTGTTTAGATTTATAATATTAGTAGGTATAACCTATAGTAGATGAACAAATATTATTTAAATTACTACAACTATAAATTAAATATATTATACTGTTATTATTATTTAATACTAGTTTAATATTTAATCTATGCTACAACTTACTTTACTTACTGTAAGTGTCCGTATTAATAAATAAGTATAGTGTGAGTTTCGGGTGGTTAATTGAAAATTTACGAGTGCTTAGTCCGTCCGAGCTCTGTCAATATATAGCTATCAATAGGTATTATGTATATTGTATGTAATACATAGGTCATAGATAAATAAAAGGCTATAATCGCTTTACATTCGGCAAATCATCATTACTAATAACTATATACAATTATCTTGTACAAGCAAATCCGGTATACATTACATGTATTAGTATTTAGTGTATAAGTTACACGATTGTCTATAATATGCAGTTTGCGCATTCCATTCTACAAACATGCGTATATTTTCGAGTTTCGGATCGAATACGAGGTATGTATAAATAAAAGACGATGTTCGTAATTTATTATCATATACCTAGCACATATTATTTTTACGGTCGATGTAGACACGTATTATGACGACGATAAAAAAGAAAATGTATCGTTTATTATTTATTCTTCCGCTTTTTTACTTCCTCCGCCTCGGGACTGACCGCGGGCGCTGGACTTGCGGGCGCGGAACCGACAGGCGCCGAAGTGGCGAGCACCGAGTCAGGCAGCACCGTGTCCTCCGGCACGCCATCGTCGACCGCGTCCGGATCGGCGGTGACAGCGGCGCTGAGCACCGATGTGGCGGCCATCACCGTGTCTCGAGTGCGGTTTATCTGGTCTATCCACTCGTCGATGGCCTGTTCGTTTTCGGCCAGGAACGGCCGGATGATCGTCTGGTACACCGTCTCCGAGCCGCCTGCGCGCATCCACACGATGGCCCCGATTTTGACCACGTTGTAGAACGGCACCCACGGCCGGGCCAGGCTCTCCACCGCCCGGAACGCACCGTACACGATCCAGTGGACGAGCAGCCGCCGCCACTCGGCCGGGTCGGGTCCCTCGCCGCCCGTCTCGGTCGCCTCCAGTCCCTTGTACGTCTGATACACCGGTTCCAACATCATCAGTGCCGTTTCCGTGACGAACGCGAGTATCCCGAACATGGCGGCGATTGGTTATAGCCAATGTGCGCCTGATTTTGTGCCTTCGCCGTTACTTATTATACGAGTGCTTACTTTTAGATTTAAGAATATTATATGTTTAAAACGTGCGGTATGTCTGGGCGTACAAGCGTGCCTGTTGTGTGTGTGTGCGTGCGTGTGTGTGCGTGTGTCTGCGCGCGCGTCCGTTTTTTCCGCCTTACATTAAATTGTGTATCGTATTATTTATATTGTTGTTATTTTCAAACGTGCCACAGAAACGCCGCCGTGTTTAATTCGTCGTAGAAACATAATATTATGACGTGTGTATGCGTAGATACAGGGTGTATCGGGATAATTTGGCGGAAAATAATTCGATGTATTAGTAGATTTCTAAACATACCCAGTTTTGGAGTTAGTCGGGGTGCAGCCGTGCAGGGGACGTAATGTACCGGTCACCGATGCACCGGAGCCTCGATGTCGAAGCTGTATTATAGACCTAATAGGTTTAATGTCCAAGATATTCTTAACTGTGTAAGGAAATAAATTACTAACGATATTATTGAATAATGGTCGAGAAAAAAATAATAATTATAACAAATTACCTACACCCGTTTATTATAGACTATTATAATACGGTCATGCAGTTTTACCGCTACTTTTGAGTTTTGACTTGCTTTAAATTTTAAAAGAACACATGATACATTATAAAGTACCGAATTTATATGTTTGCTTTTTTAAATTCATTTTTATTTTTTTTTATCAAAAACAGAAAAATATTTAACTTATGCGCCATAATATAAATAGAATTTTTTTTATATAGGCCTCCAAAACATAGCCGGCACTGAACATACCATATTTAGTTATAGAGCATTTTTAAACGCTGTGGCGGCTTCTTTCATCCCTTCTGCATTCATATTATTATCTTCATAATTCACATATCAACCAAAACATTTTCTATTTGTCACAAATCGAAAAAAAATATGTTGTTCATAAGTATATTAAATAAATCAAATAAACGTGCACGGAGATCTATCTGGACAAATGTCTACTTTGTGTCTTTGTTTATACTTTAAGCCATGTTATTATGTCTGGGTTCTAGATACACTCGGTGTATATTATATAATATAATATATGACCTATATAATGTCTATACATAATAATAATGCGCACTAGTGCACTACGCATATTGTTGTTTTGTGTGTTTTGTTACTGTCAGATTTACGCGTGGGCGTAGACAGTAACACAATTATTAGATATACTGTTTATTATTAATATTGTCATAGCGCTATAGTTTATATAATATTACTATGTAAAAACGTACATGTCATATTAAAATGTTTGAAAATACTATAACTATACTGTATAATATAACTTATAATAAGTAAAGTGGTTAACTTGTTTATTTAATTATTATTATGGTGATGCATGTATTCAGTCTGCGGAGTTCAAGATATAAATTATTCCATTACCAAGCACCCGTTAGTTGCATCCTCGCGACTTAAAAATCGTGTCGATTAAAATAATTGGCCTGTAACTAGATATATTATTAATAAAACCAAGCTAGATATGTCAACGAAAGTAGAACAGGAATCGAAAGAAAATGTCGTATTATCTGCGCCATAAATGGACTCGGTGTGCTAGTTATTTAGCAGTAAACCGTCTATTATATTTATGAATGATACTATTTTGTGGACGTTCTACTTGCAATATTGATTGGTATATATCATAAGAAAGGGTAGATAATATATTTGAAACAAAAAATAAAAAAATAATTTATTTTTATCTATAGATCAATATGTAAATACATTTTAAATTCTAGATAAAGTGATATAATTTTTTACATTGATGTTTTTTTACCTATTCATTTAATATATTTTTTTTTAGTTTCATAAAGTTTCGGGGTGGAAATAATTTAACCCAAACTGGATGGTGATTTCTGGGAGACAATTGGATCTAATTAGAAATTTGGGAATCAAAAGTCGCTAAAATTACCAATACCTACTTTTCTTATAATAACCGGGAAAAATAAGAAAAGAATACGGGCATTTTCATCTTGCAAAAGCTGTTTTCGACAGAATAATTGATTTCTTTATTTTGTTGTAATAAGTAATAAATTATAAAATGAATAATCGTAGAAACTTGAAATATTCACCTAGTTTTTATATCATCGTTTTATATACATATCATAGTTTAAATTATTTTGAATGTTTTTGAGCTATTCTTAGACAAGTTTTTTTTTCCATTTCTATTAAAAAAATTTCATTTGGTCAAAAAGCTTGAAAATAATACAAGGTCCTCCTCATGAGTTTTCATTAATAGAAATAAAAAAAAAATTAATTGTTAATTCACAAAAAATTTTTACAAACTTTGGAGTTAGAATTTTAATACATTTCGTCAAAATCCCAAAAATAAGCTAATTATTTTACAATAAAAATTATTTTAAGCTAAAAGAAGGAAAAATTTAACAGGAGGAAAATTCTCCATTAATAGTTCATACTGGAACTAGAAAATCTAAAAAAATTTTAAACATCTGAAATAAAAATTTGGACAAAATTACATATTTCAATGATGAAAAACGATATTCATTATTTTCTAATTTAAAAACATTATTCGCGGGAATTGAATGACATTTGTAATTAAATTAAAATCATAAATATTAACAAATTATACAGCTAAAGTAAAATTAAAATTATTAAACAACAAACAAAAGACTAAAAACTTTTATATTAGGTAGGTATTTATTATTATTCAAAATTCAAGTACTGAGAATCACATAATTTACTTCATTATTAATAAACAATAAACATAAATTATATATTCACAGAAAGAAATAATAAAGTAATAGTAATTCAAATTAATGAAATTCAGCTTTTTTCTATCAGTTTGACTGTATTTATTATAGTGACTATACCTAATTTAACCTAATTTTAATATTAAAAATCAGATATAATTAAAATTATAACAATTACTATATATATTACTAAACATAATACAAAGTATAGTACAATATATAAATATAATAAGATGATTCTATTCGGCTATATAAATAATACGCGTACCTATTCTAGACCTACGTCACATTACATCGTATACCTGACTACGGTGAAATTCTATATAATATACTCATACGCGATATTATATATTATTATAATATATTCGTATATTGGTATAAATGGTACAAATTTGTCGTGAAGAAATGCCTTTACGTTAAAATGTTGTCTATATTTGTAATATAGCAAGCATCCATTATGTTTATCTAAATTTTAAATATTTATTTAAATAGGTACCCTGTATAATTTGTAAAGTGAAGCAAAATATCACAAAAATTATCAATATTAAACATAAAAAAAATTATTATTTTTTCTCGCAAATACAAGACATTTTTTTAGCCGGGTTCCCGCGCAACTGAATATTTAAATAAATATATTCAAGTACAAGAATAATCGTCAATTTATATACGAATGAACAAGTAAATGATTCGCACAAATAATAAACTATTTTTCATAAATTCAATTATTTTCAATATTATCTGTGGTTGAATATCTATTATGATGATGACATTTTCTTTGAGTCGACTTTTATACCGACAATAGAGAATAACGAATAAGAAATACTAAACACTAAAATATATTCGTACATAAGAAACCTAGTACATTACGTTTTCTATCTGTGGTGAGTATGTCTATGAATATCGAATATTCCTCGTTTATACATAAGTCGTGGGAATTTAGATTTATATACAGTATATGCTATATATCTATAATGCTATCTACAAATAATATAATATTTATAACAATTAACATAATAATAATATAATCTAAAAGTACAAATTACATGGGTCAACAGTAGAAGTAGTAAAGTACAATAATTGATTATAACTATAATGGTATAAGTAATTTGACATTGGATTTCGTGAATCTATTTATTTTATTAATCATTAACAATATTTAAAATGTGATTTTAGATTTTGATAGTGAAGTGATGAATATACGATTAGGTAACTATTGATTTTTAAAGTGTTTTTTTTTATCTGTTACTATTTTTTGGACCAGTAAAAATACTTAGATTTTCAACATTGAAGATAGAAAATTTGATCATGTTGGTACTTGGGCTTTAAAAGTAAAATATTCCTAGCAGTTTATAAAATAATCAGAAAAAAAAATAAGGAAAACCAAGAATTTTTACACAAATCCGATTTTTAACAAAATCGATTTTGATTGTGTATTGTAACTCAAAAATGAATAAAATATATAGAGACATAACATTTTCATCGAATATTCATATTATCATTTACTAGATTTAAAATAATCTTCAAAATATTTTGGTTTTTTTCGTGCTATTTAATATTTATATGTATTATACATTTTTGACTTTTTTAAGTTTTTGTTTTTATTTTTGTACAGTATACAATGTACACTGTACACTACAAATTTTTTTCTTGTGTAAAAAACTTGAAAATTTAAAATTATCATGGAACAATTAAAAAATAACTAGTCAAAATATTTTTTTTCAAGCGTTTAAGTTAGAATTTACAAATTGTTTTGTAACTAAAAATATATAAAATGTTTATCAATCATCATAATCAAAATCAATAACAATACTAAGATTAAATTTCATATTTTTACAGCAATTAAAACTCGAAACTTACATCTTTAAAATTACCTATCACTATTTCGGCCTCTATTGCGTTGGTGTATTACTTTATCAAATTTGCCTATATAGAACCCCTTTTAATATTACAACTAATTAAGGGTTCTTTTATTAATTGTTTAGTATTCTTAAACGTTTAGGAAAATATACTTGTAATGAGTTGCAATGAATCAAATTAATGTAAATTTTGAACACATCCATAAATAGTAGAATTAAAAATAATAATATTATAATCCAATATTTTACACCATATCTATTATTTTATAATAATGCCAACAAATAATTATAACAGAACTAAAAAAATATTTACACAATATTCAAGGATACATTTATCAGTATTTATTTTGTCTACCTTAAATAATTGTCTGATCATTATTATTTTATACTCGTATAAACTAAAAATGTATTATTATTGAATTTTAATATAATATTATGTAAGAAAAATGTTACTTTATATCAGGTTGACTACCATAATATTTGCTAGTATTTTTTATCTGGGTCCATGTGTATACCGATTTATGTACTCACTTTTATTAGTTTTAATTGCCATTCTTGTTCTAGTGTACATTGTCAAGTACACGCTTTTTTTCATACTTATGTCGTGTACAGAAATGTACATTAATGTATTGATATAAAACTTTGTGTACTCAGAAAAATTGAATAATGAATATATTATTTTCTTATACAAATCGAGATTTTATTTTAATTTGTTACAGCTCTTATATTTCGGATGATATAAAAATATTTTCAGATAAGTATAAATATAGTTCATCGTATAAAAAAATGTGAACGTAGTAGTCAGCCTGAATAACATTGGAACCTTGAAAGACCAACATTTAACAAAAAAGCACCATTTGATTTTAAAGTTCACGCACTCCCGCCTATGGGTTCAGTTACATTGTACCTAACAACCCCTAGCTCCGCCTATAAAACACCTATATAGTTTTTTTAACCATAAATAACATGAAAATTATTTATTAAATAAATGTATATTTTAAACTTTTTCTTTGAATCTATACTAACTGCAAAATAACCTCGGATTAAAAAGTCAAGTAGTTCAATGTAACACAAAACTATAAACTGAAAAATCTCAAAAAATTAACATAATTACAAAAATTCAGTTTCAAATTTTAAATGCCTAAAAATAATTATCACGTGATTTTATAATTGTTATACTTGAATTCAATTTTTTTGTTTAAGAAATAAGCATATTGCTAATTTTATAAATTACTATTAAAAATAATTTTTTACCTTTTATAAATAAAAAACCTAGCTTAACCTAACCTTTTTAGTAATTATATTTTAGTATCATATATGATGTCAATTTTACTATAATCAAAACTTTAAGTAATGAAATAAAAAAATTGAATTGAATTGCTCATTTTTGATTTTTAAATATTGCACTATAAAAATGACTTACATAATTAGTCTTAGATACTTTACATTTTTATATATTCAAAGTAGTAAATACTATATTCGTATACATGTATGTACAATATATAACACTATATATTGCATATTGTGATTAGAATGTATTGGTAATTATAATTTGTTCTAAATATAATATATAAATATTTTTTTATTAAGATAAAAATAGATTAGTTGTTTTTTCTCAGTATTCATCAGTGTTATTTAATTCAACAATAAATTTAAAAAAAATGTTGAACTTCTATCTTCTATCTAGTCATTAATCGCAGTATAATTCATTATCACTGATATTGGCAATAGTTATACCTAAAAATTATATGTATAATTATATGAACCTACTATTAAGAGATAATTATTTAATAAGTATTGAGAAATTATATAATTAAATAACTAATTATAGGTTTGTAATATCAGTACATCATTTATCGGTAGAAATTATTTGCTAATAAAATGATGCCACTTTCTTTTCTTGTATTTTTCGCAACTATTAAAATATATTTATTAATTATTACTAGGCGTCTAGGCATTTTAAAGTCGATTATTCATACTACGTAGGTATCAACAACGTTTTAGTACTTCGTACCATTAATAGCTAGTGAAAACGTTACAGATTGCAATATTTACATAAGCATTTCTGCGTCTGATATTGTTAATTTTATGTTTACTTATAGATATACAATTACATCACCTATACAACGACAGCGTCATTGTGTCAAGTCTGTCAAGGTGGACCATAGTCCACTCTAAAAAGTTAAATATTTAAGACTTGATAATATAATACAACTAAATAAAATAATGTATATTAATTATAAATCCAATATTTTATAAAAAAAACAAAGGTATTCGCTGTTACCTAGAATTATATATATTTATTCAATGAATTTATTTTATATTTAATGATAAAACATACATTTGTTAGTTTCAATTATGAAAATATTGTATATAATGTATATTTTAGTATGACGTATCAATAAAGTGTTTTAAAAATAAATACTTAGGTAATACTCCAAATGAATATTTTACTAAATATTATCAATCTTAAAATTGTACTTAAAATCAAATAAAAATAATATTTTTAAGAACTAATATTTTACCAATACTCTTAGTTGTTTTTATTTTCCAATTAATATATCACATTTATTTTAAAAGTCTATAAATTTCTAAGAATGTACAAACTATGATTAGCTAACCAAACTATCAAAGTTAAAAATTGAGTCCTAATCGTTGTAAAATGAATATTTATTTGTTTTACTTTTTTGATTCAGATTTCGAAATGTAGTCGAATAATTGTATTATAACTAATTTATAATTCAGATCTTCCACTGAGAAATCTCTTCAATATGTTTTCTTTATCATATTTTAATATGTACTGCAACTTCACTCTACAACTCAAAAAATGTCTTTCTTTTTACTCTAACCACCATCCTCTCTCACTGCAACAAAGTACTTGTCAAAAAGAATTCAAATTTGGCAGTAAAAGAAGACTACTAAATGACTATAAAACAAAATATTTAACAATTATTTAGTAAAATGTTATTTTTAACATCTAAACACGTAAACTTAAATAACAAAATACTCATATGCAAGCTCTTTTTCAAATCATTATGAATCTACGTAATACAAGTTTAGGGATAAATAAAATCTCCAAATTTTTCAGTTTAAATTCAAAGTCAAATCATCAAAGCTCTCTTATTCTATTTATTTAATTATATTACATCACACAATGATATATTATGATATATACGTATTCACACACCTGAATATTCCTATTTTTCCAACGTATCAGTAATACACAACATCAGACTCCTGCACTCTAATCTTACTATCAACACAAATCAACTAGTTAAAGGGATTTCATCTGAAGATATAACCAATGACCCCTCCTAAACTACTAAAACAACATTAGTGTCTAGATCTCAAAAATTACACATTAATAAAATTTAAATACCTAATTAAAAAATATATGTTTTCAAATGGGCACAATTATTATTCCCCACCCTACTATCAAGTAACTTAATAATAATTATTAACCATACATTTTACTTATTATAAGTTTATAAACTAATCATAAATTATAAAAATTATAAGTAAAAAAAGCGATATTCTATTATCAGCTGTGCTTATTAAATATGTATTGTATTTTTATTATAATAGATTAAAAATTGTTTGTTAAAAAATGATTAAAGAAGCAAGAAATGTACCTATTGGCTTAACAAACTTCTAATATTATAGTGACTACTACGAGGGCTTGGATCACCTGTTCATAATTTCATATGTTTCGTGTTTGAATGGAAGTCACCTGTTTGAAAACCATAGTTCAAAAACACATGTTCGAAAATAAATTGTCTTTATAAATCAGTAGGTATTTAGTAATTACTTTAAGATTTAATATAGTCCTAAAAACGATTTAGTAAATCCAAATCAAATCAGAATTATTTTCAATTAAAATGATGGGTAATTTAAATGTATACAATAATAAATAATACATTGCCCAGTGTCTAGCGGTCACTACCATTTGCTGAATGCTGACGCGAATGAGCAGAATTCCTACCCAGCGTAATACCTACTGACACAATGTCACAGTAGGCATCTTTGTATCTTTTTTATTTTACTGGTTTTTCGCACACTATATCCATTTTTTTCATTCACATTTGTTGCATTCTATTTTCCTATATAATTCAATATATATAGTGAAGAAGGTCAAGTTGTATACCAAACAGTATCTATAATATGGTATATGGTACATAAACATTTAATATACCATATCGAAATGTGATAAAAACGTTAGCATACGACAACAATACCAAAGCATATATTTTAAGTAGGTACAATTCCGGTGCACATATTTATTGTATACAAGTGCTTCTGTATATAATTTAAATCGATTTGTCTACAATAGAATTGGATGCGACGCGTATAGTACCTGTCGCAGTCGTACCTATATGGCTATAATGCTATATATATGTGTATACCTGCTGCGGTCGTACCTATAACGCTTCGTAATAAAAGTACAGCAGCCGTGTTTCATACTTGTACACATATATTATAATATTGTAAATAGCCAGTTAAAATATAAAATTGTGGGCAGCATTCAGTGACTCTTTCGGAACACAGTACAATTTACACACAATAAACGCTGGTTAATGGTTATAAGTCTGTAACCGCGTGTATAACGGTGCGAACATATATAATAATTTTATGCGAGATCGGCCGGACCGTCGACGACCGACAGACCTAAACGAACGGGTTACAGGATCGGCGCGATGGCTTTTTGGTACCTACGCAACGAGATTTACCCGCAGCCACCGTCCGCCGGTCCGTTCATTCATATATCGGTTCGCGCGTAGCGCGCGTGCGCCGAAATCGCGTAGAGCTGTTGGATATACGCTACGCGTTTCGCCGGAACGAAAATATTACGCGATATCCGTGGTCGACCAGGCCGGCCGATGCCGGGCTTGGCGGCGTGTCGTGTTTCAGAGAGACCTGTTTGCGCGCGCGGTCCGCCATCTGGCGGATAACGGTCATCGCCGTTTCTGTTGTACGCGTATATTACTATCATCGTCGTTATTATTATTATACACACGTAATAATATAATATGGTATTATACACACCAACAACTTACATCGTCGTCGTCGTCATTATTATTATTATTATTATTATTAAAACACTGCTGCTCTCCGCAACCCCACCACACACACGGCTCGACCGAAGAACGGCGACGACGACGACGACGACTGGAAGCCGGCCAACAGCAATACTCGCCGCCGCCGCCGCCGCCGCCGCCGCTACCATGACACGACGTCCGTGGTCCGTCTCATTCATCGTTTCGCCGCCGTCGTGCCTGTAGTCTTTGCCGTGCCGTCTCTATTGTTGCGTGTCGTGCGTGTCCTCAGCGAGCGTACATAATAAAAATATTATACACTTGTCGGTTGCGCGGTTATTATCGCGCACGCGCATCGGCCCGGTTCTTTTTCAAATTTTGTCTCGCCACCCGACGTTTCGATTTACTCTCGTAATTTCAATTAACCGTTTTATAATCTCTTCCGAACGGTGTATAAAAAATCAAATCGCCATATAATATATGTATTATACGCTCGCCGATTCTGTGCGGCCGTTTGATTTTTTTTGGAAATCCATCCGTTCTTTTCTACCGAGTGTGTTTATTAATACATACAGACGTATGTAGCAAAATGTTAATCCGTGATTAAGAACGATTCGCCAATACGAATGCTGACAATGAAATCGCCTGATCAAATATTACACCGTCCGTGGTAGTGCGACAACACGAGACGGTCGCCAATTCGTTTCATAACAATATTATTATTGTTATTTGTTTCGAATATTCATCTGTTGCTGTTGTATATTGCTGCCCTACAGATCACAGTTGATTCGAGTTTATATAGGTAACATATTTCACATTTTTTAAAGTACCTAATACCTGCTTTGACAGTTTGGCAAACTTGTGTTATTTTAATTTATCATTACACTAAGACAGCGTTTTTATCAATATTCGTTAGAATACTATACATTTTACACATTCTTGTTGCTATAATATTTACTATCGTGATTTGTGGTGAAAACAGAAAAATTACAAATAATACGTAACACATACGCTGAATATTGAACGTATTTTTAATATAACATGAACCACCCGTCCATTAAAGCGATAAAACATCTTACACCTGTTGGTTGTAGCAAAATTATTAACTCTTGTATCAGTTATCTTATCTATATTTTATTATTACGACAGCACGAGTGTACAACACACCACTAAACTAGTGTGTATCTACTATCTAGTGTATGTAATACCAGATAGTGTATCCCAAACAAATGGCAAGTATCATAATAGATCATGTATTTTCAAATTATTAGATATTTATTACCTTTATACCTCTTTATGTCAAGTATACAGTAATATTTTTGTACATACAAAAATAATTTACATGCTAAATTTATCATAAATATTTTAACTTGCAATTGAGCAAATTATTTAATTTTTTTATCGAATTATGTATAGAACTTTGGGCTTTGAGGATCTATTTTCGAGATTCTATAATTTATTGTGATAATCATATAAATGATATAACTGCAGTTATACATTTATATTTAAAATATTAATAGGCCTCAGGGCCATTGTTTTCATTTGGTTGATCTTTTTTCGTTAAAATAATGAATTAATTCTTGAAAATATGTCCTCGTGAGCCATCTGAACATGGGAGGAAGGTAATAGTATAATTTCAATATTCGTATCTGATAACATTCTCCAGTACTTATAAATGTTAGTAATCATTCAGGCTCAAAATATTTGTATAAGCATTATTCTCTTATTTTTACAATATTACAAAATAAACCATTTGGACAAGATAGTGTTGGTTAGGTTAGGTTATCGATGTACAAAATATCAAAGGATTATAGGATACTTATTGATTGATGATATTGCTAGAAAAATAATTTATATTTGATTTGTACTCTTTATCTAACATTAATTAATATTATTAAATTTAATTATTTCACGAAAACCGTAGGTAAAAAAAATATATTACAAGTGTGTTAATCAATATTATAATTATTGATATAAACGTACCCAGTAAAGATAAAAAAATAAATTAAAAACATTATGCGATTTACAGCGGTAACTATAGTTATAGTTTGTGTTTGGATTGTTGAAAATTACTCCATTCTTATTATCTCGAAATAATTGAAATACTATAGTTTTATCTTCAATTTTTAATTAAACCATCCACTTTATACAACAGCACACTTTCGATAAAGCAACTAAACATAAATTTAAGTCTATGAAACTGTTCTTTATTATTATTTTTTTTTTTTAAATCAATGGAATCTTCGTCGGTGTGCTAAACTCAAACATATTATGAGTGAAATCCAATAGTTCAAAAAATAAAAAAACCCTTGCCCCTTATACTCGTCCCAATAGATCACGCCCGTATATATCGCATAATATATCTCCTATACTACCACCTATAAGCATTGTAATATTATATACAACCGATGACGTAGTCGTCCTTCTGCACACCTGCTGCTGCTGGTGCTGCTGTCATGCCAAGTATCTACTCTTTTACACACATACACACACACGTTTACACATACATAAAACATACACACACTCGACCGTCATCTGGGAAGCAGCACAAAAACGGCGTCGTGTGTCGTTTTTTTTCCTTACAATATCCGTCTACTACGTTCGGTGGGTAGTGTTGTACCCCTCCGTGTCGTCGCCGCCGAAGTCCTCTTGCTCGTTCACTCTATCTGTTTCTGTCTCTCCCTTCTCTCTCTCACTCTTTTCCCATGTGTCTGCCGTCTACAGCGATATCACCCATTCAAGTATCGTGTTACTTAACCATGGCGCGTACCCGTACTTACTTACTATGCAGTATATGCACTACTACAACCACCACACGGTTGCACCACTAGTACTACTACTTTTCAGCTATATCTCCTATTAGTAAGGAGAAGACTTTATACGTGTGTGTATTATAATCGAGGGAGAGCAGAAGGCCCATAATATATAATATATATAGAGTGCCGTTTTCCTTACGCGTTGTACGTGCGTGCGTGCGTGCGTGCATGCGTGTGCAACCGGTCGTCGCCATCGTCGTCGTCGTCGTAGACCTAGTCTCTTTCGTTCGGTGACGATAACCCGTCGGGGACGGGGTCGGTGGGGACAGAAACGAGAGACGACCGTGTGTGTCGGAGAAATACACAGAGAACGAAAGGGCGGGCGGAGAAGCAAACTAATATATATAACCGAGCATGTGTGTGTGTGTGTGTGTGTGTGCGATGGTAGACAGGAGAGATTCGTGGGAGAATAATATTATGGCTAACCGAGCCGCCCGCGTAAAAAAGGGATGTGTGCGTGTGGTTTTTGGAATATTATGCTTATTATTTATTGTGTACTACAAGAGGCGACGGCGACGAGTTCTTTGTGCCGAAAAAAACACACAACGCGTTTCGCACCCGCTGATGGATTGTTGATTTTGTTTGCGCAAATGCGCCGCTAATGTTGCATGCCAAAATATATGATCTGCTATTCTTACTATAATAATTATACACTCAAATACTCAATAATACATTATCAATGACGAAAAATTTAAATTGTTTTATTTGAATGACAATGAAGGCATTTTTACGTTTCTATATTATATACAGAGTGGGATACATAATACTTTCATGTTTTCCCATAAGGCTAATACAGAAAAACCACAATTTTCCATATTTATACCCTGTATATAATAATGTGTTCTATATTCATTTATAACAACGTAAGGCTATTGAGTTTTATTTTTATTAAACTGTTAAAAACACAAGGCAGCAGTATAATGTTATAAAATCTTACCAGAAAACTCGATAGTTAATATATATCTAAGTTTTTAAATTATTTACTTATCTAATATACATAGGTTGTAAAATATAAGAAGTGTTTGGTCATTTGTTTTTTATGTACTTATCTTGTATATTCTTTTATTTGTCTATGAAAGTTATATGTATATTTATGTAATCGGATTAGTTAAAGTGTAGTAATTCCTTTTAATCTTCTAATACTTTTACTTATTTAAAAGTTTTTCCTATAAAACTGTGCACAGTAATACATGAAAAGATTTTAGTAATCATTTTCCAATATCCAAATGCCAACAAAAAATATTAACTATTTTTTATTAAAAATCTTTTTACAGTTACTTTTTTTAAACTTATATTCGCATATTATTAATAGTCATTAATACGATAGTTGTACTAATTTTATTTTATTGAACAGGTGAATAATTATACCACCGGTGGTCACTAAAAAACAGTGGCTAACACCGGGTTAGAGTAGTATGGACTCTGACGAAGACTTCAAACATTATTCGTCGTGCTATTACGACGACGACACTGATCGAGCTTTTTATCCAGAGAACGCACAACATCAACATCAATTAGGTACTAAAAGTTGGCTCGACTGTGACAAAACACCAGTAGTGACTCATCAACAATCTCAGTGCCTGCCACACCAGAGAATACTTGAAAATATTGTGACATCATCAAATAAAGTTCGTAATAGTAAAAGCGTAGAACGATGGACTAGAAATACTGAACTATCTAGGGATTTATCGTGTGATGTAGACGCCTGTTCTCTACGTTCAGTAAGTACATACTCATTTTGATTATTTAAATTGTTAGTCAACAACTGGTTATCTGTTGAGTAGCTTATAATTCACAATTTAGACAAGTTTACCGAAATTTAAGATCGAAAAACTTATAATTGCTCCTATTAGTTGGTAGTAACTATGTAATATATATGCATATATATATCAATAGAAATAAATACTAATCATAAGTATAACTTTTAATAAGTATTTAAATATTTAAAGTGTTTTTATTGTACTTCTCATTGTATGTTTTTATTTACATGATGGTAAATTTTAAAATTAACTTTTATATTTCTTATTTTTTATCAATGTTATTTTAAACCTGCCAATGATTTTAGTATTTCACTAATAATAATTATTTATAAGAGCATTAATACTAAATAGTATCATTATATTCAATATTAATTATAAATATATTGATATGAGACCAATTTAATCATATTAATTTACATTATTTTATCTACTACAAACTCTATTCAATAAAGTAATTCTGCTTGTAATTATCGAATGGTCCAATTGCGACTTACCTTTATTATTTAAATAATAGTATTGTCCTCGTATATTGAAGGCAATTAAAAAAAATTATTTTCGTAATAGAATTTAAACAATGCCATAATATCATTGTATTTAGTCATACAATAAGGAATAAATAATTTATTTTTACCAATTCTGGTTGTGAGCAAATCGATAAATATGTATTGATTTTATGACTTCTTTGCGATTATTTTTTTTTTTAAGTCAGATGTAGGAAATCTGGTCCCAGATCAGAATCAGATTTCAATAATTTATCGTTGCTATAAAATGTATTGTTATAACTTTATAACTTATAATACATCATTATTCTGTGTAGTTGAGTAAAGTTAGTTGAGTTTTACAATTTGTTATTTTTCTCGTTACCCGTTGAAGTTTGCGTAATTGCGTGATAACTGCGTTATTTATTATATATATATATATGTGTGTACGCTTGAGTGAATATTTCGATTAATTATTCTATATTGACGTGACGAAACGAGATGGGTCATATATTTTATTGTCATTCAGTATTATTAACTTAAGCTTGTTAATAAATTATTTACCATCAGGTATGTAGGATTCTCTCAAGGATAGTTCTCATTAACCCCAATTACAAAGTTTAGTTATTGTACCACCACTCAACCTATTGTTTAGATACATGTACCTACTTCTACAAAAATATTTTTAATTCAGATACAAAATAGTTAAAACAGATTATATCTATGCATTGCATACATTAAACTGTTACAAATTAATGTACAATGTATCATTATATTATATTTATTATTTTGTCGGATTCTAATCTTCCTACTTCCAGTTTGGTTTAAAATATAAATTTTAAGATAACAATAATTCATTTTGAAAGTTGGAAAATAATATTTTTCTATTTCAAGTTTTTAAAAGCCAATTAAAAAATAATAACTTTTTATTGTTGAATTTTTGTAAATTATTATTTAAAAAATCAAAAAGTGAATAAACGAAATTTGATTTAAAAAGTTCAAATTTAAAATATAAAGGATTTTTTCTCAACTCAAAAAATATACATTTTGCTAAGTTTCATAATCATGAATTATGATAATACTTTATAAATTATAATGTTTAATAAGTTATTTGTATTATTATTTTAATATTTACGTGACTAAATATATATTAACTTCTGCGACCGTAGTCCATCCGGTGCTGATGGTACTGTGTGCATCCGGTTTTTCTATCTTCATTCACCTGACCGTTACTTACAGGAAGTATTGCAGGAATAACAATAATAACAACGTATACACGCCACTTATTCTGACGATTGTTATTATTAGATTCTTAAAAAAAAATTAATTTGAGCAAAGGAAACGAACGATGATTCTTTAGCGTTGACAATAAAAACAACGTAGACAGTAGCAACGCAACAGATGAATACAGAAAAATCAAAAGCGGGAGTGAAAAAGATTTATTATTGTTATCAGAAGGGTACCAAACTAAACCGGCCGCATCCATCCCTATATATTAAGTATATTATAATAGTGAAACAGCGGCGTTACGGTCTCTTCAACAATCTTGTAGTATTATAATGTCTTGTTGTTATTATTACAACGGCTATGATACTAATAACGTGTTCCGCCGGCGCGAGAAAAGACATTTCCGGTTTTTTAAATAACAATCACTATAGAATAGCGACATTTAACTCGTTAAAAAAAAAATAATAATAATAATAAAAAAAAACGAAATTATGATGTCGGGGGCGACTCATTTAATCTTTAGATCTTCAGTTTATGTGTATCAAGTGGGTACTGGGTACTAATAATAAAAATAACGCTGACGAAAGAAAAAATCATTTGTTATTATCATGCATAAAAAAAATGTATATCATATTCTAATACGTTGCTAGAATATATGTATTTAATTTTGAATATATCTATTTAAACATAAATATATTTATAAGCTCAATCTATATCACCCTGGTAGATACGTAGCTGTGAAATAAAATTGACGAAATTGCTATACCAAGAAGTTTAAAATTTAAATATATTGTTTGTGCTGTCTGTAGTAATTTCCAATTCTCGTAGTTTTGTCCCGTGTAATTTTGTATTTGGTCCAATAATTGAATAATATAGATTGACTGATAATTCGTATTTCATCAGAGTCCAGAATTTTACGCAACAAATAATAATTGTACTCATGGTGTTGTATGTATAATTTATTGATTGTTATTCTTCATTTTTCAAATTCGCCTGAATAATATTACCAAGGTATGTTAAACAATTTTTCGATCAAGGGTGTCATTGGTACCTTTATTGTAAAATAGCCATGTATTAGCATAATTTGTGTCTACACGTATTATTATTATTATTATATGCATTGTGACGGAGGTGGTGGTGGTGTTGTCGATGGTGGACGTTGATAGTAGTGGTGGCGGTGAATAATAATGAATGGATCTTTTAATATACACGTTACGTACATGAATAATCTCGGTCTCTAAGGGTATTTTATATTTTCTTTGTTTTACATGTCTGGACGATGAGTAGTTTACATGAGCTGTACACGCAATGAATATTAAAATCTCATAGAATTTTGACGGATTCAATAATCGTTAATCCCATGAATTTCAATCGTGTTATTTTGTTATTGTTTTAAACCGTATAGTTATATCTATGAAATTTTAATATTTTATTTGTACCAAGAACAACAGAATATATTATATTATATTAGAGTATTCGATGCCTCGAATGCCCAAATGAAACAGTGTTTCTTATATTATAAAACTCAAGTGATATTAATATAATATGTTGTCTTCAACAATAATATTATATAACTTATTGTTTAATTAAAATGTGGATAGTTTGATTAAAATAAAATTCCATGAATACAAAAAGATTTTAATTATAAATTAAACAAAAATAACATTTCTTATCTTCTGTGGTGAAAGGGTGCGTTGATGATGGTTATTCAGTAGAAACAGCTGTGATGACTGGGTAACGACTCCTACACACAACCAGAGTACCAGACACCGCCGTTGTTACAGACTATAGTTGTAATGCTGCTTGTTGATGCTGCAGTGTTCACAATATGCGTTTGCGTTTTATTTATATAAAATATTTAACGCTCCTAAATCTTACAGTTCAATGAAAATAACTCTTTCAACAATATGTTATGCGTTTATTACATAGTATTATTGTAATATTCAAACAAACTTGATTCTCTATTTTAATTGATTATAAAATAATCTGTTCACTCCGATAGTCCCTCGAAATCATACCTAATACTTGGAAATTGTGTTAATGGAATTGTGATCATTCCATAATTAATAATAATATAGAACTTTATAATATTATTATCAAACAGCCTTTTATCGTATTATTAGTTATATTACATAATTATATTACCTATACACCTAAGATTAGTTTCACTTATATTATTCCTGTTATAATATCATAATATAATAATGTTTATATTAATATGTAAAACGAGTCTTGTGTGAAACACATAACGAGCGACTATCTGTATAGCAACAGCAATAACGTTGCTCACACACACTTGTATATTATACGTTTACAGTTGGATTGCAGCCAAGTTCCGTCGAATTTTCATTATTTAGTCTCACTTTAAATTCTGATGGCGCTGTAGACGATACTCCTGCAACTGCATGTGATTGAAAATAATTATAAAATAATAAATATTTTACTTCAAGATATAACATAAAACTATCAGATAACCAAAATATCTCTTAAAAGTTGGTGTTTATTTTTATTTTTTGTTAAATATATAGATTAAAATAACAATATTAAATAATAATAATATTTTTTTTAAATAATCGTTATCTAACCAACACCAAACTTTTCAGTAACTACGGAGTATTTAAATTATTATGTTAGTTAAGCGTGGGCTTTGGAGGTGGTAGCGATAGTGTTGTATAGTGTGTAGTTTCGTTATGATCAAGATGGGTACTATTTTTAGAATACATAGCATACATATACATAAGTATTCACCACCTATGTATATGTATATAAGCTTATGCACGCGTATTAAATGTGTATACAATATATTATTATTATCATGGCTATCATTAGACATTATATAGAAGTATAGAACTATAGAACATGGGTAAACTACGAGTAAACTTGGTTGCAATATTATGTATTATTTTTATTCTCATTTATTAGTATAATATATACACTGTTGTTCACTAGTTTGGATAATATTTCTGTCTACTCAGTATGTTTATAATATATTAGATAGTATATTATACGTTTATCGAAGATTTTTTTTTTTCATTATTATTTTATGGAATTTATTTTAGAACTGTTTTTTGGTTACACTATCCAGAACAGTTGATCTTCAATAGTTTATAATAAAAAACAAGGTTTTTAATCACCATAAGCATAATAAAGAACGAGCGCCACCACCTCTGTCTTCCAGCTTATTTGTAAAATGAAACGCCCGTTTGGTGTCTAATATCTGTTACATGTGTTTTCTCAGTATTCTTCTTCGTTTTTATATACAAGGATTGTTCATTATGCTGTTATAGTGGTATAGTTTGTATGATGATAACCTATTTTACTCTTTTGACTTTTCGTGTTATGGTGTTTGAAATTTCTGTTATATTAATCATGTACATATATATATTTTTTATACGTACGTGTTAAAACTAATATAATTTTTTTCCACTCTATAGACGATTAAAACAATAATATAATTTTAACACATTCGTCATCATTAATAGCGACGAACTGTGGACTAGCTATTAAATAAACTGAAAATATACAAACAATGACAGTAAAGAAAAAAAAATAGACAAAAAAAATATAATAATTTGCTTTTGTTTGCTGACCAACAGTTTTGATTCGATTCGTTGCTACTATATCGTGTATATTATATTACTCGCTGTAAAATTATCTCATTTTTCCATTTTCGTCAATCCGCCTACTTTTCGTGCGCACACTTTTATTACACAGTTTAATAATAATAATATTATTCATCCATTCTTTCGGTTAATTTTAGTGACAAAGCTCCTCCGCCTCGAGCAGTGGTGGTAATTCAATTAAATCAATTCGTTCCCAGCAACCGAATCAACTGGGGCCAAAGGCCGCCGAGCACACCGGTCATAATAATATTATAGGGGACCTCACGACCCATCAGTAGTTTCTGCTACTAGGATTTTTTTTCAATTACGTCCCGCCGTGTCCTTTCCATCAAACCGGACCGCGTCCCGTTTAATAATTATAACCAACTCGGTCGTGTTTAATTTCGTCGTCGTCATCTCGTCGCTTCGACCGTTTTTTTGCCGGACAAAATATTTTTAAAATAAAAAAAAAAATCGGCTCATTACATAATATGAGATGATAATTCTATCCGACCACCCGACCACCGACGGGTAGTATCGTTTATACCTGCATAGAGTAGGTAATTGTATATTAATATATTAATTTAACGTATTGAAAATAGTTTTATTTTCACTCTTCCGTTGTGCACACACACATTCACACATACACACATGCACAGGTGGTCGGCGGCCAACTAGGAGTATTTTTTTTTTTCGTTCATTCATTCATTCATTCGTCGTTCGTTCGCCGCGTTCATTCATCGGGTTCGGGGCGGCCTACTCCTGGCCGTCGTCGTCGTTGCCGTCGACGTTCATTCATTCATCGCCGCCGCCGCCACCGCTCTCGCACGCACTCGCACGCATCGCCTCTGAATCCCCTCCACCCCCTTCGCCCGTTCGCTACGCTCTTTTTCACCATCCCGTTTGCCTGCGGTCCGCCGCCGCGCTCATGAGAGCAGCGTTCTCTCTCTCCGAACACACGCGGCGGCGGCCACGGTCTATGCAGCGACCGCGGTGTTCTACATTATTTTCTCTGCCTTTGCATGTGTGCGTGTACGTATGTGTGTGTGTGCGCACGTTTCACACGCTGTATACAGAGCGTGCGCACGCGCACTCGCACGCACACGGTCCCACACACTGCAGCAACGTCGGCGGCGGCGGGGCAGCTGTTGTTCATTCATAGAGTTGGTAGTAGTTGTCCGCCGACCTTGTTCTATCCCTTCTTTTTTTTTTATTCAATTTTTTTCCCCCCGATATTCTTCGTGTGTAACGTTTTCGTGTATTATTTTATTATTATTATTATCATTATCATCATTACATATATATATATATATATATATATTATATTATATTTTATATTATTTACGTGCTAGAGCGCGTGCGTGCGTGAGTGAGTGTGTATGTTGTATGTGTGACGTGTGTGTGTGTGTGTGTGTGTGTAGTACACGCAAGGTGAATTTGACCGCACTACACAATAACGCGTCTATGTGTATAATATAATATATGTATTATAGTATATTATACGACCTGCTGCTACAGTTGTACCAAGCGCGACATACAACTAAATATGCTTCCACTACGACACACTATACATAATGATATTATGTG
This sequence comes from Rhopalosiphum padi, assembly GCF_020882245.1. Classification (NCBI taxonomy): domain Eukaryota; kingdom Metazoa; phylum Arthropoda; class Insecta; order Hemiptera; family Aphididae; genus Rhopalosiphum; species Rhopalosiphum padi. Next base: position 50,930,165 of record NC_083599.1, read on the forward strand.
TATGTATAATATATATATATATGTACATTAATATGCATAATGGAATCGCTCCTGTGTTCCTCGTGTCTTAAATGTTATATATATATATACGCGCTTATACCGCGGCGATAACGGACAGGTACCATGCAGCCACCGCCGCGCGCCGCAGGTTAATCGAAATATTATCCCGAACGATTTTGTAGTGCATTTATTATTATTATCATCATCATCATCACCATCGCTATTTTGAATAATATAATATTATAATGTTAATATTATGGCCCGCGTCGCGTATTGTTTTTAATGAATAAAATCAATGGTCTAGACTGAAAAATTACATCCAATTTAAACAATTAATTTTGTTTCGATCTACCGATCAAATACCCCGAGAATCGACTTTTTACATTTTTTTAGAAAGTTTAAATTTACACCACACTAATTATGCAATGTCGGGACATTCGCATTTCACGCATACGCGGTGGAAGGAATTTTTTAATTGGAACATTTTTTTTTCGAAAAATAAAAATTATCTCGTATGTGTATACTAGTAGAATTATTTACCGTAATAGTGTATCATTGTTGTATTTGTATAATATTATATTATCTGTAATTATTGGTGTTTCTATATAAAATACTATTTAAAACATTTCCTATTAAATAATTTTTAACAAAAAATATTTCAATTATCTTATTTTTATGTTTTTGCTAGCAGTTTATCTATAAAAAAAAAACTAATATAGGTCGTTTAGAAAACCAAATATCAGATATATGAAGTGTCACCACAGACTAAAACTAAAATAATAACAAAATTATATATTTTTTATTTATAGTAGTATATAGAAGTGTATAAATGTATACATTGACCATGTTATGTTAATTGAAAAGTATTTTAATAACAATTACGAACCAATTTCACAATATTGTATTTATATTTTATGGTATTTATTAGGTTTTAATAAAAAAAAAACTCCATTTTACAAATTTTTCCAAATAATCATAAATTTATAGTTTTTGTTAGTTATAATTTTATTATTATATAATATTACTTTTACTTTAATATTTTTGTAGTTACCTATTTATTTTATATTTTTTGACTTTTTTATTGCTGTTTGTTTATAAATATATTTATATAATAAGTAATGAGTAATGCGTATACAAATTTAACCAATTTTTATACACATGAAAATTATATACGTCATTATACATTTCTAGAATATAATTCATCAAATCATAAGTTTATTAAAATATGCTGAATCGCAAAAAAATAACACTAATAAGTAATAAGTAATAACCATTAAAACTAAATTTACATTTATTATATTTCTTATGAATGGGTTTTTACATTATCTATCCTATCAATGAATATTGAATAATGTCTGTTATACATAATACATATTTATTAAATAGGTACATAAAAAAGCTGTACGTGTTCTGTTTAGGTCACTAGCGATTTAATTAGAATAAATTTTATTCTAAAACTTATCAAAAAATTGTATTAAAATTTAAATAGTAAATTTAAAGGTATGAGGTTAAATTAAAGTATAAAATTAATTTGTTTTTATTACATTTTGTATAAATAATTTTAAATTAGATTTTAAAATATTTTTATAGGTTGTATTAAAAAAAAAATAATACCAAACCAGCGTCTGTAATAGTCTTTTATGAATGAGAAAATATATAAACTAAAAATAGTGATAAGAACGTTCTGTTTTCCAATGAGAGTATTCAACACCGTATGGCGTATAATATGTATAATATAATAATTAATAGTAATGTTTATTATTATATATCATAATATAATATACATATCTGTATAATAATTATATTTGTTACTTTATTTTTATTCTATACCATATAATTTCATGAAGAAATATCAATATAGTATTGATTATATTATTCACATAATGTAGGTAATAATACGGATTAACAACCATAATATTTTTGGAGCGCTATGTAGGCGAATGTCCCTATAGTGCCATGTACTCCGTATTTGCACCTGCAATTATATAATATAATATATATAAGCTTAAATTACCTATATAGATATTATTCGTATTAGGCTTATGTTGCAACATAATTATAACTAAAGTGTCGAGAGCGTGTATTTTACATGCATAAATTTATATTATTCAACAACATAAAGCACTTTTGTTTTAATTTTTTTTCTCCGCCATGGTTAATCTTATAATGATGTATTTAGTCCGTCAAGTCTTAATATGCCCATTGTTTATACTACGAATTATTTACTAACCTTAGTTCGTAGTTCATACCTCTATAAATCTTGTTGTTCGATTAATGTTATATATATTATCAGTATCATAATATATATTTATGTTTATTATATATATTATATGTGTAATGTTTATATATAACACACGCGCATATTTTTGAGGTTTTTTACTCTCGTTTTTTTTCACTTCGTTGTTTGATTAATGTTTTTAGGTGTAAGAAAATTATAATATTTTACCTTAATGTGAAATCAATTTAAAGTTAGAACTTTTTGTTTATTCTAATGATTAAAATTAAAATCTATCCAATTATATTAATTATATTATATAATATTAACTACCAGTAAACAATATTTAAAAACAATCTAAACTAGAAAAAGTAAATTACCTAAGTCTTTATTATTTGTAATATTTTTCTGTAAGGATTTCATTTTCATAAGTAAAAATACTTTACAATGTTCCCACATAGAATATAGTGGTTAATAGTTTGATGGCAATTGTAAACACTATAGTAATTATATAAAACGTACTACAATATTATACTCATATTATATCAATGCTATTGATATTGTATTATAATTTTGTATTGTATATTTCTTAACTCTTTGTACACGATTTTCTTTATAATACAATTTTGTAGGAGTCACTTTATACCCTCTGAACTCCATGTAAATTTTAAAATTGGCTGATGTTCGTTCGCTATCGACTGTTGAGATGATATTATATGAGCTGTAACGTTGATTTTTTTTCTATACCTTATTATGAAAGTAATGCGGCATGTATAAGTTATATTTATTTGAAATAGATACCTAAACCTCTTAGTGAAATTAAAACATAAAAAAAAAATACAAAGCTACGTTACAGATAATATTTTCATCTTTTAATTCGATAATAGGTCAATCAACTATAAAATATTGACCTGAAGACCAATGTTGGTCCTACAAAAAGTATAAATTTGCTTTATTGCTCGTATTTTGATAGACAGATAACAAATTGATGTGGTGCCATCTTTTCGACATGCATCATATAAATTATTGGATTAATATACAAATAAAACAGTTTATTAAACTTAAAATAATAATATAATTAAAACTACCTATTTTGAACAGTTAGTGGTTAAACCATTTGTAATTTATGATCGTTTAACCACTGATTGCCATTGAGCAATATAACATATTTGTTCAACATAATTTTAATCATACTTTTCTTTCATACATGTATTTAAATGTTTGTGGAAAAACAGCTTTCATTTATTATATAAATTAATACAAATGCTCATATTATTATAACTAAATAATATAAATTTGCATCAAATATGTAAGATTGCAGTGATTAAATGTTACATATGTAATATAAATCGTATATAGTAAATAATAAATCATAATAAATATATAGTTTTTTAAGTGTTCAAACAAGAATTTGTTTTGTTATTTGTCCTTAGGTAGATTTACTATTTATTTTATCATTGTTTTCTAGCCAATAAAGGCCGTCACATAATAGCTAAATACGTACTAAACCAAACCTAAAAATCATCAAATCATTAAGATTTTTACAGTGATGAAGTAAAGAACTAATTATCAAGTCAATGTTAGATCAGGAAGATACAATAAATTAGGACTATTAATATAACTATTTGTTACTATTTATAATGCTTGTATATTACTACAGTGGTTTTCAACCTTTTTGGGTCCGTGGCTCCTTTTGATTTTTAAATAAAATATACGGATCCCTTACGAATAATGATAATAATAAAAAACAATTTTTTTACAATTTTATTTTTAGTTTATACTACGGACGCTCCCTTGATATAATAACCGACGACGCCCCTGGGAGCCGTGACGTACAGCTTGAAAACCACTATCACTACTATACTGAACAGCAATATATTTTTTAACATTTACAAGACTATTCGGTTATTTAACTAAATATTACATAAAGATATATACATGTAGTAATTAAGGCAAAATCTTATGAATTACACTTTTAATTTATCATAAAAATCGTTAATTTACAACTTAGTGATGAATAATTTATATTTTAAAAAGGCATTATACCTACTATTTAAAATTGTTAATATTAAATGAAAAATTAACTTAAATAAATAATTTCTAATCAAAAATTATCAATTATGTTTATAGGACATGTCTTCTGAAGATTTTCAAAGTAGCCCAAATATGATGCCATCATCTGTATCTTCAACAATCATGTTGAACAGCAATAGTAGTACAAACGATATGAATGGAGCTGTGACTAGTGAAAATAGTTGCGGAGGACTTGTAGTTATTAAACAAGAACCCAACACATTGCAAGATTATAAAAGCATCTCGACCAACTACAGTAATAATACAACAGAAGGATGTAATATGCTTCAAAAAGTACCATCGCTAAGTGATCTTTCCGATCCAGAAAACTCTTTAGGTATGTACTTAATATTAAAACTATATTATTTTCACTAGATTTTTTTCCCTACTAACGGCAGTATAAATCGTTTATGGTATAAGTAAATGATTATTATTATAGTATTTAGTATTGCAAATAGTATTATTAAATGCTCAATATTATTGCTGTGTTTAGTCGGTCAAACATTATATCCAGAGCTTTATTTTATGTATCAACCTGATTAATCAATTATAGTTATTTATTTATGTGATAAACATTTTAAGATTAAAATTACAATTTGTTAACCATGGTCACAGAAAAGTTCCTGTGTGTATATAATGGGAAATATAAATAACCAAATCCTACCGGTTTTGGGCGATGCATATATATTTACGATATAAGTTAACACTTTATTGAATGAGTAACATTTGATAATATAATATAGAAAGTAACAGAGTGTTTCATATTTTTTTCCGTGTTTAATCATTGCCATTCTTTTTTATGACCTAATAAAATGTAAATTATGCATAAGTATTCCAGTTTTAAAGATATTATTGTCAATGTAAAAATTGAGAAACAGTATATTTCATAAACGTATATCTATAAACTTTATGACATATAAAGAGTCGCAGAAACACGCATGAGTATACTTATGCTATATAGTATATTTTAATATATTATAAATATATAGATGGGTAATTATTAATTTGTAATATTAGTGGGAGACATATAATATTAATATAAAAATATAAAGAGTAGGTACTTGTTACTCCCACGTCCTTTCATTCCAGACCTGTATAGTAATTGGGTGAGCGGACAATGTCTCCTCTGTGTTTATTGTTTGCCCCTCGAGCTAAACAATTAACTTAATCATTTTTAAATAATATATCATAGTTTATAATTTATATCGTATATGTAGGTTAATATTTATAGTTAATAATTTATAATATATTTTAATAGTCCCTTTGTCTACTCTCCCTGCAATTTTAGGCTGGTTATAAGTTCATTATATATACTCCAACTATAGATAGTACAGGTACTTACAGGTTGTTATTTTAATAATAATATTGAGTAGATACTTTAATTTGACTACTTCACTTGAAAATAATTTTTTCGGGTAAATTAGAATAAACTGTTTAATCGATTTGTAAGTACAATATTGTAAAACGTTTTTTCATATTACACATCTCTAAAAATATATTACCTATGACGACCACTAAATTTGTTATTTGAAAGTCCCCACTGCATGATCAGATATATTTTAGCTCTAAATTAGCGTGTTTTTAAATATACTTAAATAAGTCAGTTTTTTCATGTCGTTGATAATATTTATGCTAAATTTATTATTATATATCATACACTCAATTTTATATACCTAATATGATATTATGTTATATATTATACCCATATACCCAACAATTGAATTATTTGAGCAGAACATTCCAAACCTTTGCATTTGATAAAATTCTCAGTATATTGATACATGTTATGTAACAAAAATTAACGATTTTAAGTAGGTTTAGTGATTCATATTTAAATATTTACACTAATTAACTATATGAAAAGTGTATACTGAAATCCACTTGTTCACCTATCTAAATATTACAGGATACACCTACCAAACTGTTTGTTTAACAAACACAAATTATAGTTATGTTGTGTTACCCATAGATATCGTTAATAATATTTACACAGAAAAATTGTTTTGTACGTTTGAAACTGTTATAAGGGAATGGAGGAGTGTTTCAAACGTGGCAATTAATTAAAATTACAATTAAAAACGGTCGAATAATGAGTAGAAATAGAAGAATAATGTACATCTATAGTCAAATATCAACGTTTAAAAAAATATTAAGATACAAATACAAATTTTAATAATGGAAAATCGTAAAAAAACGATTATCACAATATGCTATATTCTTTAATGTTATAAAAATATGTCAATACTCAATAGACAATAATGAATATAACTCTACAGTCTACACCCGCTTATTAAGGGGTTTTATATCGGCAATTTTAATATATTTTTGACAAAATTAAAATTTTGATTCTTAAATATATTTAAATACTCCATCAAAGCACCCAACTTACAAATGGACAATAGTCCCATGTCAGTATCGTTATTGATTGTCACACTTAATAATTACAAGATTATATTATAAACAAAAATAGGTTTTGCACAAAAAAACAATTATTCTACAATAAGTATTGGTTAAATAAATATGCCTATATATTTATTAAAAAGACAATATTTACTGTAACGTAGACTCGTAGTTATTTTTACACAGAAAATATTGTCATCTGTAATGTGTATAAATTTGGCTTCTCAAAATATCAACTATTATTGACTATTGTAGTCTGAGTTTATTTTTCGTACAGTTTTGACGATAATTATTTATGAGTGTGCAGCGTCCTCATAACAAAAACGGCGTCAATGAAGGCACACGTTGCTTCGAGATCAAAGCCGAATGCGTTTTCATTGTGTTCTTACGAAAGGTATAGATAAGAAATCTCGCTGACGTCTTGCCGGTATTATAATATATTTATACAACACTGCAATATGTAAACTGTAGTAAAGTATAAAATGTGTCGAAATTATCGCATTTTTACCGCGTTCGTTTTCTTATTTATGGCTTTAAATACACAGTAGTGACGAATAGCAGTTGATAGATTGATTGATTTTTTTTACTCGTAAACGAAAAACTAAAAGTTCGAATATCGTCGAAAAAAACAGCACTCGCAAAACGGTCATTACGAAACATAAATAATTATATTTTATCCATGTATATGGAAATTAGGCACACAATTATAACCCAATCTAGCAGCCCAAATAAGACTTAAGCCATAGGTCAAAATACCGTAACGTGCGAATGAGTTACATGTATAGTTTTGGTTGTATATACGCATCATTAGCGGTCGTTTGCCGTCATGTCCACGTGACAGGTTTCTAAATCCGCGATGTACCTACCCACGTAAAAATCAAAATTTTAATATTACAATATCGTTGTAACCGCCGTGTTGTATTGTCCGTGTTCCCGAATGACGCGCGTACTGTGACGACGACGACATAGTGCTGCCATCTATCAGACTTTGCGCCACATATGCGCGCAACGCTGCCTATCAGTTTGTTTTCTGTCCGTGTCTCGGTATCTGGTTAAGCGTTTACTACGCAGATGGCGCCCGTCTATTTAGGTCCGGCAATCGGGTTGCGCTATATTCACATAGGTACCTTATATTTTATTTCGTTCTCGCGAGACCCGTAACGTATCTATCAAACGAGTCCGTTGTCGGACGATCCGCGAAATCGGCCCGACTTTGTCCCTACAAACCGATCCGTCGAAACCGCGTTTTTTTCGGATTACAAATACATTTACAATATTACACTCACCTAACTCCGTGCACCGTACTACGATATTGACGGTATACTATAATGACAAATCGTAGCACACGATGCGCTCATTGACATGCGTAATGGCAGCGACCGACTATATGCATTACATATACACAGTGACTAACCATAATATATTATAATCGTATATATACGAGGTTTGCGCAGATATATAATATTCACTAATAGTGACGTGCCGAGAATAACGACGGATAGCGTTTTTATATTGTTATTGACCATTTCCTGTCGGGGCTACGTAATAAACATACATACATCGGGCAACATGTTTGTGTGCCCGGGCAGCGACGTTACAATAAGCACGGCAACCAGCGTTCGTGCCTAAACCTCCGTATTGAAATTTATGAACTGTCGTCCCTATTATGTGTAGTATATTATACCGATCGACGATTGTTGTTATTAATGACAAACGTACGCGTCGACGTAAATATTATATACCTATTGTATTTAATATTGTATTGTGACAAACCATTCAGCGAGTGTATACAATACACTATAGTACGTATCGATAAAATATATATAATAACATTTGTGAAAAACCGTTTCGCGCAAAAAAGATTATCACTCGGACTCGCATATAGACGCCGGTATTTGAGAAATCAAATTTTTGTTATACATCGTGTATAAGATAGTACAGATATGACGACGGCAATATGTCTATGACTGTGCCGTATCTAGCGGTTTTTTTTTTATTTTTTTTTACATCGCTCACATAAAAAGTTACTCGATTTTGAAAAACTATATGGTTTTCAAAACAATAATAACACTATGTTTTTTTTTTTTTTTTTAATAAAATTAATTAAATGAAAACCCTATAACGGCTATAACGCAGTAAATATACTGTATGTGTACATTTCGTTTTTTAACTGTGACTGAAACGCAAATAATTGTTTTACGCGCGAAACCATTTTTCTATACATTATAATCTCATAATTATTGCGCAACAACTAACAATGGTTCTGACATGGTACTACTTTTAAATTAGGTTCATACTTTAAAATAGTATTTACATATTGTATTGAAGATTTGAAGTTAATTTTTTGTCAACATTTAATTAAAATTGTCGATATCAAGCCTCTCAAATAGTGTGTATGTAGTGTGAGGCATTTTCTTAGGACGTTTAATGCCCTCTTAATAATTTATTGTAACGGTATATTATATTAAAGCAATTTAATGAACCTCAATAGGTATTTAGTATACCTAAATAGAACTAAACATAGTACATAGATTATCTTGAAAATACAGTTAAATTATATTTTAGTAGTTAATCAGTGTCGTATGTTTCAGCATTGTTCGTATAATAATAAATTTCGATTTAGAATGTGTTTCTTTTTTACAGGAGAAACCATATTAGTCAAGCATAATAGATTTACATTTAGAGTAAATAGTGAAATGTAGAAAAGAATAGTGGTCCTTAGGACACATCTGTCTCCTTATATCGTTTAAGGCTGTTTAGTACGACAAAAAAACTATTGTATATTTGTATATCATACTATATTAATATTTAAAAGAAATAGCAATAATGGCATATAATTAAAGTTTACAAATGTAATATTAAAAATGTCCAATAAAAACCACTATTATTTACTTAAACTATTATCTTTGATATTTTCGTATTTTTATTTCAACGTTTTACCATAAAACCCACAGAAGACCATTTATGGATATGTATTCATCCTAATTAACTTCAGAAGTACAGTCTAGATTAACTGTAAAGTACCTATACTATAGCGACTGCCTATTATGGTAAATTCGTAAATATATAATAATTATAATTTGTAATACTTACAGGGTATAATCAGCTGAACAAAATCAAAAATAAATCGGAGTACTAGATCAATTATAAAGTTTTACTGTTCAATTAACTTTACAGTTTACCTTATATATTTCTAACAGCTAGAGGTACTGCACAAAATGTGGGTCCACTACTTTGCTCTTCTAAACTTTAAATACTTAAAAAATAACTTGAGAGTTATAAATTATTAATTAGGCATTTATTCGAAATTTTATTTTTATAAATATCAAAATGCGTACTATATCTACTCCTATATATATAGGATATTTTTTTTGTGTTTTGTAATAGCTTATATATGTTTAAAAAATATTTCTTGAAATAAATGATTTTTGAGATAGTGAGTGTTAACTCTTAAAATACACCCTTCAGTTGCATCAAAAAGAGTTATTTTAATCATAATACTTATTATTGCTTAATTATATCCTATATATATATATATCGATTTAAATCATTAATTAAAAAAAAAATAACGAAAAGCAACACGAAACATATTTTTTCACGATTTAAGATATATTATGTTTATTTTCCCATAAATACGTATCAATCTAACAGTAGTCACGCAAAGCTATATCTATACGATGCTGCACCTTATCATTGAATTTATATAATTTAAAATAAATACAGTATAGGTATAATATGCTAATATTATATTTCTCGTATATATACTAATGCATAGTATATGTTTCTGATTCATCGCCAAATTGGTACACAGGTTTTTTCTCGTTAATTTACATATACAAATATACACGTTGAATTTACTGCGATTCGCGGCAAATAATACGCATAGATGCGCGCATAGTTACAATAGGCGTTTTATTGAATTTGAATATTTTGTTATTTTTTTTTTGTCCGACGTTCCCACGATTGCGAGCACCTGCAGCAGTTCTATTTATTCCCCCCCAGTGTAATTACGGCTTCATCGTTACATTATTTTATGGCCGCCCATGTGCACAAACACCAACAGTGAACAAACTATCTTTATCTATTCGTTGTTGTTTTGTGACGACTGTGAGTGGGCGAGTGGATGATACGGTCTAATGGTCACTGTAGCACAGGTATTATATAGATGTATACAACCATCCAGCCAAGCTTGAAAGTATGGTAAAAAGCGTTCATAGTTGATTTAATAATGTTTCCACTTGGAAATTTAAAACAACTATAAATATTCAGTAGAATATAAAATAAGTACTTGATAATTTTTTTTCCATAAAATATTATATAATACTTTAAATCTATTACGTATTGTACGTTATAAGTTATTACGTTGGTTAAATATATTTTCTTAGTTTCTACTATTCGTACAATAATATTTTACACTTATCACATAAAAACTATAGTTATTTAAACAATGAGTTCATTTTATGACATATTATATTATGCTGGTTAACAAATTATGTCAATGGCAAAATAAAATAGGAACGGTTATTGTATATTATTAAAATCGTGTCGAATTGGGAAAAATATTGTTTTAAAAATATGCTTAGACTTTAGAAACGGTTTGAGAAAAAAAATTATCGTTAGGTATTTTAAATACTTAATAAAAGTCCTTCGAGTAAACACTGTCTTGTGTGATATTACACTAATGCAATAAATGAATAATTTCTGTTAACCTTTAGCACCTGTTGACTAGTAGCGGTCAAGCGACACGCAATTATGCCTAGTGTGCGTGTGAATATAGGGTGCTGAGAAAAAGCCCATGTCTAGCAAATTAATATTATTAGTATCTACCTATACTTCACATATATACAAAACAGGTGGTTGTTAAATGTTAATCATAAGAGGGGAGTATTATTGATGTATTTTCCCACACTATAATAGTACATTTTGGATGATTTACGTAGGGTTGTCACACTGTTTCGGTTTTATTTTAAAATTATAAATTCTAATTAAAGATGTTATTTATTTTATAGTAAATTTTAGGCAATAAAATATTCATGTTTATTTATCAAAAATTTTCTAAAAAGCTATTTGAAGACATTATTGTATTCTATACGTTTAGTTTGTATACCTGTTATGTTTTACATCACCTCTAAAATATACTAATTTAGATATATTAAATTTATTTAAACATGAAAAATCGATTTTTTTTAAAATTAATTAGTATCTTAAAATTTAAATTACGTGTAAAGCATTCTTATATACAACACTTTAAAAGTTGACAAACTTGCTGAGTTGGATACATCATAATATGGCGACAGGCGTAGTTAAATTTTCTTTAATAGATAAACTCGTATATTATAAAGTAGATACAAACTATACCGAATTTCGTAACCAGTCCAAATAAACACATGCAACAGTTTCAGAAAAATAAGCATTGGTATAATAACGAATACGACGACTATGTCGATGTTGACCCGGAATTAAAGACCTGTAAGTGAACATTACTATTCGACTATTTATTATTGTAATGTATGCACGTCCTGGAGGTGACACCAACGAATGAGCTAAGTAAGCGAGTCGAATTACGTTTTTATATTTTATTTATGATTCTAACTGTTAGAATCTAACATTATCTACGTCCTTATTTTCAAGCGTTTATAATAATAATACATTATTCTCTAACAACACAAAAAAAAAATTACTAGTGAAATGATTATAATATGTTGAATGTTAATTAATTATGATTATGATAATTTTTATACTTCATTATTTTAAACATTAATTACATCTTTGTTAATAATAATTATTAAGAGTATCAATGAACGTAATATTCATAATAATATTAAACGTATATAATTAATAAGGCATTTATTTTTTATAATATTATGCATTACGTTACAACAACATGACCAAAAAATAAAGTGCAATAATGAAGTACACCACATTTTTATTTTTATTATCATATTATGTTAAGTAGGTAAGGCGATGTTTACATTTCTCGGAATATATTTTTTTTTTTTACGATTTCCTCGAAAAATACTGGGAAATTCTAAATAAATAATCAAACAGATAGAAAAATCAAGTTACTGTAGTAAGTGCTGCACTGCTGCGTAACCTATTTCACTGTTCAGAAAGTATTTTTCCAAATGAGATGACAAAAAAAAAACACCAAACAAAATAAAAATGCATGTCATTGTATAATACCGATAATACTGTACCTATTATAATAGTTCCCTCGCATCATCACAGTTCAGAATCTAAATTCTAAAACTATAGCGTCCTATAACGTAGGAAATTTATAAACGAATTAGTTTGTTGCTACCAGCAGAAGTATATAGACTTGAACTTTTCATCTGGGTTCGCCGTTACTCAATTTCTGTTGTTAAACAACACTTTAATATATTATACTCGTGATATTGCCCTCTAGAACCCGCGCGGCTCGACCCCACTGGACTATTTACTTATATTTTTAAATGTCTTAATCAACCATCCACGGTGACCTTTTTTTTCCTTCTCTTAGTACGTATTTATTAATCACAGTGTGTGGGTCGTGACCCGCATCATCGTCCTATACATTATTCGTTCATCTATTTATTACTTGTAAATTACTTAATCTGCCACCGCTCCTGAATATACCGTCGTCGACAAGTGCTGAAGTGCCGTACATTATGACTAGATGAATTCGTCGTAATTCATATAGATTGACTGTCGGTAGTCACATGTTCACATGATAATATTATTATTAATTATTATATAAAGCGTATATATTACAGTCCTGTTTAACTTATATATACTTAGTGTGAAATGTATATGATGAGAATATATTAAAAAAACACATGCACGACGAGCTATTCGGTTCACTTTTTATTTTTTTAATACACATATTAGTGAAACTCCTTAGGATCTCAATAATTAACGAAGGTTATTACTTATTATAATAGATATATACTTTTTATTGTTTACATTGAATTCCGGTATTAATTATTAATGTTAATATACATTGAAAGAAAGAAACACGAGAAAATGTTTGAATAGAATTTATGTTTACACGGACAGTTACCTACTCTAAAAGTAAATTGCGTATTATTGTAATGGATGATGTATATATATATATATATATTATATAGGTTGTTGGGTTTTGTATATTATACGCTCGTGTTTATTGTTGTCTCGCAAGAAAATGTGCATAAGTACACCTATTATCCATTGTCAAACTGCAACAGGGAGAAAGGGATAGATCACGCAGTGACAGGTAACACGCTTGCACACGTCTCAATTGCATCAGCATCGAACATCGGCTTATAATATATTATAGTGTACTCCTACTTTATTTACCACCATTATTGGTTCATCTTTGCGGTCCAATCGTAATTTTATATGCATTTAACCTTATGCAGTACAATATTATACGTCATTATAATATAGCCGTATATTTTGCATTTACCACATACTATAGCTTCTCTTCTATATAATTTATGTTATACACTGTATATTATTAAGTATATCTATGAGGACATTTGTATTATCTTTATCAATCATCAGTGATGCTTGAAATCCAAATTTGTTTAAAAGTGTGTCCATCGACCGCACGCAATGCCTCAGCCTAGTACCTAATATACTAAAGATGAGGTACATTATAACGTAGTGTTTATGTATTATGGGTTCATACAATTCAGTTTTACGTAAAACATTCCCGTAAAAATATTCTTCATTTAATTTAATTAATAACAAGAATAAAACAGTTTATTTGCAACGTAATATTATTTTATTGTTATGACTTATGATTAAGTTTAAATGCTACTGTCCGGCTGTAATGAGAGTGAAATATTATGTTTTATTGTTTCTTTAATCCTTTCTTATAGTTATTCACATAATTATAATTTATAGCAGGTATACAAAGCTAAGAATTGATTATTATATTTTATATTTTTTAGAAAAAAAATAAAGAAAAATCGTTCAACTTAAATTTAATTTAAATACAAAGATAATAAGCATATTTATCTAAAAAGAAATTCAAATAATCATTGTAATGTATGTATAATACGAGACCACGGAACGTGGGTATATTTTTAATTTTAATAATTGTACATATAATTGTAAAATTTGTTCATATTTCAGAATCACAAATGATTTGTCCATTATTCGTGATTATCATTATTATAGCATTTCATAATATTTTGTGACTTTGGAAAAATAAATTAACCAAGTAAAATTAGTCGTAATATATAAAATCGACATAAATGTTTACGTCCCTATACTATGATAACATTTCTTCGTATCTAAATAACGTGAGTATGGAGTTGTACGGTTATTTTACATCGCGGTAAATGGCATTGCAGTAGGAGTTTTAACTAGTTAACAAAAGTCCAATAAAAAGGCTGCTGCTGTAATTTTTGTTACAATACCTTGCCATTTATTGTTGTAATATTAGTAATGTGGCTATAGAGTAGTTGACTCGTTACGATCCCTGTTACTTAATATTTAATAACGTAATAAATTGTTAGCTGAGTGAATAGTAAAATGAATGAAACTTAAAACGAACAAAATTGGTCGTCCATTCAATTAAAACTTTTATACAAATAAATGGCTAAAATGTTTAGAATGTTCAATAGGTACGAGAGGTACCTTATAATAGTATAAAAATATTAATTATTATAATTTATAACAATATTATGATAATAAATTTAATTTATTTTAACTACTATTATATATTATAACTATAATTATAACTGATCTAGGTTTTGTTTACTGTCTTATGCCATTCCTATTACGCATGTTGGAAAAACCTGCTATCAAAACATAAGTTTTGATAAGTGTGAGTCTACTAATATTAAACTAACTAGTCTCCCTTGAAGGGCCTTCGCCGTTTGTTTGTTAGCCAATAATATTAGAATACAGTTTTGTTATATGAGGACCCAACTACAATTAATTATATTATTATATCTACATGAGTGAGTCCACACATTTTTAAATCTGTGTTAGTTGTGTTTTAAGATTTTAATTTCTTACTTGTATATAATATTCGCTGGTCTTCAGCATATTACGTAATTTAGATACAAATCGTAGACGTATTGCTAATATGAATATTTTGGCAGAGCTATATCGTGTATAAATTTATACACCTTACATACTCTCAAAAATCCCTTTCAAAGTTCTTGTCTGTTTTATCGTTACATATTATACTTCCTTTGTTGCTTCCTACTTTCTCGAAAAATTATGGTTTAAATGAACCACTAAGCCGTCATAAATGTTATTGTAAATACTTCTGTATTTTTAAAATGTTATTATATGGGTATTTAATCATAAAAATGTTATATTTGTTATTGTTACTAATGTATAGTCATATTATGTTCTCACAATTTATATTTCAAATAAAAGATTTATATTTTAATGTACTAAAAGTAAATTGGGCCAAAGCCCGTATTGTGTCGTTGAATAAATAAAATAAGTTAATCACAAATATGATTTACATAATTTTATTTTATTACGTATCATATACATTATGATTCACTTATTTTTAATTCATCGTTTATTATCCCTCTCTATTTATTAGAAGATTGTTGTAATATTGATAGTTATAGATAGTTATAGATTGTTATTAATTAATTATTCGCATTACAATAATTAATCAATTGTTGAATACATAATTTATATAAAAATTTTTGTTTAGATCAAACCCCGTCAGCGGTAAACACCAACAGCACAAATAGTGCTGGTGGACAATTGGTTCCACCACCTCTAACACCTGGTACAAATAAGAAAATGACCGAAGCCTTGCAAGCTACATTCGCATCTTGGGAAAAAGAACGACATAAGTTGAATGTCCCAAAAGGTAATGAATATTTAAATCTTTAGTAAACTGTAATGTATTAAAATATTTAATTCATATGAACTATATCAGAATAGTTAATTAATGATTATATATTCAAGTTTAAGTAAATTGATTTATTGTATGACTTTCAATGATAGATGTGTAAAACTACACATGAAAATGATTTTATAATTTTTTATGTCATTGAAAAAATACTGAAGAGACCCCTTAAAAAAAAATAAAAACGTATTTACGTATTACCTAGAAGTCTCATGATATAATCTCATGATCAAAAGCTACACTATTATAAAATCATTAGCTTCCTTACAAAACGCACCAAATTACATTATTCTTATCTCAGCTATAAATATATTACTACAAATAAGATAGATTTTTTTAAGTTATTGTAATTGTTTAGATTCTGAGCAATGCTAAGAGTATTTTCTGGTTTTGCAACGATGTTTTTTGTGTGCATTTAACATTATGTTTTTATGTAGAGAATCTTCAATTTTAATGTGATTCTTGGTAAACAATTTTATCATTAGTACCTATAGAGCGTGTAATAAAAAATTGGAAAATCCCACTACTTTACCTTATAATTAAAAAGAAACTAATAAAAAAACTGGGGGAAATCAGTGTATATATATATATTATATATATGTAGTTATACACATTCACTTTTCGACTAAATCTATTTTTTATTTAGTCATTTAAAAAACGGATACTTGATGATATTTTCGTCAAATATGTAAATTAGTATTTTTTAGACATGACATTATTTTCAAAATATTTCTGCTGCTATTCTAATCTTAAATCTTTGATTTTTTTCTTAGCTATATTTTTCAGTTCACAAATTATTGTTTCTATTGATAAGAAAGTTTAGAAATGTAATGTAACTTTCAGTAAAATTTCTCATAAGTTGGTTTTATAGAAAATTTAAAATATCAAAAATAATTAAGACTTCATTTTTTATGAGTGTTTAAAGTTCAACTAACATTTTCATTTTTAATACGTTTAATGATGCTTGAAAATGAATAACAAAGTTCTCATATCAAAGCATTTCTTATAGAAATTCAAAATTCATTTATGTCGTTTGCAATGATTTTTATTTATTATTGAAATTAAATTTATCGTATCCTTACTTACTCGAGGTATAGGTACATTTGAAACTTATATATATATATATATAGCATATTCGAGTTCTCCATTTTGAATTTTAATTTGAAGTATATATAATATTTAAGTTTTATTTTTAAATTATAAACTTATAGTTATAGCACACGCCATGTAAAATGTATTTCATGCATAAAATATTGACGTGTCTTCTATTATGCTATATCATTCGCAAATAATGGATTCACATTAATTAAAATAATATATTATTAACATTAAGAACTTTATACTGCAGACATGTATGTTATCTAAATTATGTAATATTAAAAATAATATAACCTACTCCATGTTTATGTATTCAATTGTATTAGATTTTCCACAAACTTGATTTTATTTTTGAGTGTTTTTCTTGGTTGAGTGATTTATTTTAGTTGATGGACCGTGAATTACAATCTACGCAATTGCGCTCTACATAAATGATCCCATTTTCTTCTATCACTTACAAAACGAATCACATTTTTAAGTTATAATTGATCTAAATACATATGATATTTAATTCAATTATATATCATATAAATTTATTATTTATTAATTTATAATAATATAGTTAGACACTTAGACCATCTTTACTGTTTAAAACATATTATATACATTTTTATTAAACGCGATTATTTAAAGTGTTTACCCTGCGTTTATATAGGTATCTTATATATATATTACTTAATATTATGGAAACTTATGTTCCCACAACGGAGTCATAGCCACCGTCGGTGATAATATTATGCATAATATTCTATTATAAATAGGTACTGTCAATATCCAAGTGTGACTACAAACCATAGTATATATATACGTCACTGTATGTTTTTTTTTTAGATTTCTCTTGAACCCAAACGTATAGATAGATTTAAGTTTGTACATTGTATAAATATATGACAATTATTGCCTTCGTATATTGGGTGCGGTTCAAACAAACAAGAGGTGTGAATGTGTGTGTGTGTGTGTATGTGTGCGTGTATGGTTAATTACGCCATCATCATTGCCGTAGTCGTGTAGAGTATAGCGTGTGAACTTGACTCTAGTAAGTGTAAATTTTGTAGAAAAATAATATACATTTGCCGGACCCCATAATGTCCGTGGTTCCCACGGCGGAATTGGCGTCGGCCCGCGGCGAACGGCTTACACACATCGTCGCTACTACCAATATTGAACTTTCAAAATGTATAACATTCCGTTATCGTTGTGTTCGTCTTCGTACGAAATCAATCGTTTAGGTTTTCGACCGCTTCCTACATGAGATAATAATATAAAGTATAAACGGTGTATGGTAAATATGCATTACACCGCGATATACAATCATTTTACAAAATATACGAATCGTATATTTAATGTATAATACGATTATAAAAAGATCGTGCCGAGTCCACTACACCCGCGAAGCTCAAAATACATCGTAATGCCAGCAAGCATTAGTTGTTCCGACAAACACCGTGGAAAATAATATATATTTATATCATTTTGTATTATGTACACAAAATGGTTTATGTATCTTGTGCGTTCTTCAGTAACAAGAAGAATAGAGCTTATTTTTTATTTTCTTAGAATAATTACGTTCGATAAAGAATCTAAAACGATATAGCGTATATACATATAATTTTATTGTATTTATACCGCGTACATACCTATATATATATATATATTATATATTTTCGTTTTTACATAACATGCAGAGGGAAAGCGTAACGACCATTGCCGATACGCACCACGAGTATGGTGGCGGCTATATTATAGTTTTTATTATGTGAAAATGATTGTGGAAGCGTCAGACACCACCGCCGCGTGTCTATATAATAATATGTAATAATATAGAATATACTGCGTATATATGGGACGGCCACTGGCAGTGGCCCACTGCAGAGGGCTGAATATGCGTATCTCGAGGGGTTATTGCGCGCGTACATCGGTTAAATTATTATTATTATTGCTGCTATTAGAGGGTGGTAATAGTTGCTTTTGTTTTGACGATTTTTTTTTTATATATCAATTATTATTATCATTCATTATATATAATAAAATACTTCATCTATCGTTTCATTTACTTACTGTAACACAGTAATTTGATATTAAGTATTCATATTTCGTTAGAAAAATAAGTAAATAATATATCAAATTTATATGATCCCGTTTTGTTTTACGTATAAATAAATGGTCGCTATAATTATCACAATAACTCGAACCGTCACCCTATGAAGAGAAATGCGAATAGCTGTTCTGGTTTTGTTTGTATGTATATTATGGACATTTACAACGAATTTCGCATCGACGATGTACAGACAGTATTAGACAGAATTTACAGTTATAAAATAAATAAGTCATATAGATAGGTATATCATCTGTATCGTAAATGTTTGGGTATTTATATGGTTCAATATACATAATAATAACGTGATATTCATTGTGGTACTTCTAATGATACTTTCTCATATGCGCATTTGTCATTTTTCGTGAAGACAATATTATTATTTATTTTTGAATTAATTATAATTTAAATAATTACATTATATTGATGTTTTTTTATTTCGTTTAATTTGGACAAACCATGTGCAGCTATACCTTTCGTTATCCTTTCGAGTTGTAAACACGAGACAAGCCGATTCACTATCGTGTTGTTTTATCTTTAAATGCAGTTTCGAGTTTAACGATAAAAATTATTCTGCAGATTAGAAATCACTACCCCATTTGGTCGAAGTCACCTTATAAAATGGTCTAAGGTTCTCATATTATAAGCGGACAAGTGACAGACTGACAGCGTTATATAATGTTCTCAAACAATATGCATATATATATAATCATCAATTCATAAGTAACAGTCAAAGACGAAATCTCTATAGTATAAAACAATATATAGATTATAGGTGGTATAATTTTAGATCAAAACATAATTTAATTTTAATTTTAATAAATCGGATATGTTCTGCAACAGTTCTCATCGTAAAATGTGAGTACTATTGGTCGATATTATCATTCGCTATACGGATCGGTTTTATTTTGCAAAAAGTACAAAATATAATCATTACAAACTTTTAGTATCACTATATTAACGTTTTTTTTTTTTTTGTAGATCCCAGGCTGTGGACTGAGGCGCAGGCCGCGCATTGGTTCTGGTGGGCTTACCGCGAGTTCTCGGTACCCGAACCGCCGCCGACGCCGTTGCTGCGTCGCGTTGTGTGCGGCACGTCTCAATTCCAGAAATTCACCACGGCCAGTCCCAACACCACGATCATGGGCCGCAGCAGTCAAATGATCAGGGAACGCGTCCGGCGCGGTCGCCGCCGCCTCCGCAGCAGCGGCAACTGCAACGGTGGCAGCAAGTCGCCGGGCAGCAGCAACGACGACGACGACAATGATCCGGACAAGGAGCTGGACGACGGCGACGACGAACCGTTCGAGGAGCTGGTGTCATCGTCGAGCGGCGGTAACCGACCGCTGTACGCCCGGAAGGGCAGACACTTGTGCAATATGGGACGCGAACGTTTCGTGGCCGAGGCGCCGCCGTTTTTGGGCGACATCCTCTGGGAACATCTCGAAATGATGCAAAAAGGTGAGTGATTTCCGTCGTTTAACCTTTCTATTAGGCTCTGCGCACCCCTCCTGCACCACTTAACGATAATATTATAGTATAATAATCCCGATTTCTGGGGCAATGCGTATATAACTGCGACAATAATCGATTGCGGGTCGCGTCGCGGATCTATTATGCTTACAACAGTATTATAATACGTGCGGCGTGGTGTTAATATATAAACATTATTGTGACTGGTATTAAATAAATGTTATCCGAAATATTATATTATTGTATATAAAGCAGTGTCGTGCGAACCAAACGACAAAAATTCCTCGTGTCTGCAGTGCCGTAGTTCCGGTCATCGCATTTTAATATATACACTGAATACTGAAAGTGGTTGCTCGTACACAATCATAATTTAAACATAATATACGTGTAACAATAATATATAGGCTATTGTTTAGACGATAAAAAAAAATATAATAAAAAACATTATTTCGTGCAATCCGAACGTGCATGATGTGTATGAAGAAAAAAATCATAAATTTATTACAACCAACCACATATTAATATAATTATAATAATAAATAAAATTATATTATAAAATGTTATTATAGTTATTACATATAAATATATAATATATAAATATTACATTCGGGGCGGATGATGTAACGAATTTACGATATCGCGGTTGCGTGGGATACATACCCATATATATATCATATGTATGTATGTATGTGCGTTTGTGTGTGTGTGTGTGTGTGTGTGTGTGTGTGTGTGTGTGTGTGTGTGTGTGTGTGTGTGTGTGTGTGTGTGTGTGTGTGTGTGTGTGTGTGTGTGTGTGTGTGTGTGTGTGTGTATGAGTGTGAGTGTGTGTGAGTATATCAAACCGAAACGACGCGAATATCCAATATTATCTATAACATATAATACCCGAAAGAAGAGTGCGTATATAATATAATAATACGCCGATTAGGAAACGAGATGCGATTATTGTATACATAATATGTATACGGTTAACACACGTGCCGGGCATGGTAAACTGACATGACAGGGTTCGTAGATAAAACCACTACCGCATACCGACGGAGAACGTTACTGTAAGGCCGATAAATAAACGATACCGATGATACTATAATAATATATATTGTATGCTGTAGCTATACTATATAGCTGTCACACTGTAAATTTTATATTATAATATGTTGTAATAATATCTGAAGATAAATATTGCAATATGCGGTATACGCGTCGTTATATATTTTTATGTGAGAAGAGTTATCAGTTTTGTGTTAATACATTATTCAGTTACAACCGTGTCGGAGTGATAAAAAAAATAAAAATTGTTATAATATTTTATATTATACATTTGGATAAACCACCATCACACTATAAGAAAAAAATTAGATGCAATTTGCGTCTCGCGACCGTCCGACCCGTACAGTCAGTGTAGTTAAACTGACTCAACTATAATAATATCGTTACGACCACTAGCTGGATAAAACAGGAACAAAAAAAAAAAAAAAAATAGTGTTTATCCGGCGGGATACGTATGCGGTGCAAGCTCAGTGGCCATCCGCGGCCTTGCCTTGCTATAGAAGGGGGCTAGCCCAAGGCTGTTCTGTTGTAATAAGCAGGATATCCTTTGACCGCTATCATCCTTTTAGCAAAACGGCCACAACGCTTTGCCACCACCGTTGGTGTGACGTAGTTTCGGTGTTGTATCGTGAGCAGGATATCCTTTGAATGTAAACAAACCTATATGGCGGCTATATATTTATATACTAAGTCTGTGATGGTGGTTGGTATTTATAAATGTGACGTAGCAGACAGGATATCCTTTGAATGTAAACACTGCACTGTGTCGTGGTCGTGACGTAAAAATGTGCGCCGACGATGACCTACATATTATATAATACGCACGTGTATAATTGAATATCGTTAACCCTTAAAAACGGTGGTGTGCTGAACATTATATAGTTTTAAGGAAAATGCAATGAAATAATATATATACATCATATATTTACGAGATAGATGTTGTAGATGCCGCGCTATAATCCGCTCGATATGCCATGCCTAATATGAAAATAAATAATTATGTTAACATCTTAATCAATGTATAATATATTATGTACCCCATTCATCATAAGTCATAACCAATAGAAACTTATATATTATTCTTAGGAACGTATAAAAATTATTTTTGATTTATATTTTTGCAGACGTCGATAGGGCTGCATCGATACCCATGTTCGGCGGTGGCAATCAACATTTATCGTCGTTACACAACACTAGTGGCAATAGCAATAATTCAAATTTCTATCACGAAAATTTCGTACAACACCAACAACACAGACATCAAGTGGACGACAACAGTGGTTTATTCTCTTCCTATCCTGTACCGGCTGCATCCGAACCGCAGCATATCCGGTTGCAATCGCCACCACACCGACTGAACCATCGTAATCGCAATCTCCATCATAACCAACAATACGAAACAGGTACGTTATTGCCGTTACTATAATCCCGTGTATAGGTAAACATTTATTATTATTTCCAATATATCTCATCTTATTCTTCAGTCGAATTGGAGGATTATACATATACCTTTATATTATATATATATATATATAAGTGTGTGTGTGTGTGTGTGTGTGTGTGTGTATGTGTAAATCTTATTATTATTATTATTATTATTATTATATATATTATATAGACTTCGAGTGTGGACCACATAACGCACATCAAGGGTAGTTATTAGCTATTGCACTTATACTGTCGTCGACGACGTCATCGCGTTATTTTATTACCATAATAATAATATAGACAAGAAAGAGAAAAAAAACCGTATTGTTGCGCACTGTATATTATACATATTTATATTAAATATTAATTGGGCCAGTTTCGGCTTATAAACGGTATTTAACCGCGTAATGCCGGGCCCCATTTAATTTTATTTCGTTTTTATCGAGGGGACGGCTACTTACGGCGGCCACCCGCTGTTAGCAGCGTATAGACGAGCGATCACAATATTTATTACAGCCCTTGCCTCGCCACGGGAGCTCATCATGATATACCTGGCCGAACAGAACTGCAGACGAACACTTGACGATCATTATTACTATACGAACACAGTTATATCCACCGTTTCTATCATGTGCAAGAGCATCATCGAGACAGCAGTGTACAATATATAGATATTAGGCATTGTCATGATATACAATATTATGTATATCGCACTATATTATGTACGATGACATAGTGTGATCGAACGTGCGCTATTGTATTTACTGCGTATACACGTTTTCCGGGTATTATAAAGTTTCAATGCTCCTCAGCAGTAAAAGACAAACCTAACCTATATATATATATATATATGTCGCGACGTCTAAGGTAAACTTGAGCACGTGATAATATTATTGTACAACAAATTATTATACACCGAAAATGTTTTAAAATCCCATTTCTCTATAATACTTCTACTAGGTGGTTTATAGGTTCCTCCTCTTACATATACCTACCCGGTAGTTCCGGTTTTCTTAACGACTATATACCACCTACTAAAAAAAGTACAGCTGCCCCAGCTGCATGCTTTTGGCGCGCGCGCAAAAGAAAATATGAATGACACGCACAAAAGGGTGGCGTGTTATGGCACGCCCGTCCTTGTCGTCTTTGGTTTCAAGTTACTCGAGAATAAAAGCGGTACATGGCATAGCACGGGCTAAGAAGAACAAGACTCGCGCGTATATTACACGCCCACCGGATGTACAACAAGCAATACCACCTCCTCCTTCTTCTCCTCCTCTTAAAACTTGAATACAATAAATGAAGTTCCGATTATTCTTCTAGAGTACCTATACTCTATTATACTATAATAATATAAAACCAACGTCTATATATGTTTAGTAGTATAACAACACAAGAACCGTCATCAGCGTTACCAGCCTTGGTATATATTTGTATTATTAGTTATTATATATACCTATATACACATTTAGGTATTGCAGTTGTAATAGTGTAGTCTTGAATGGAAAAAAAAAACAATTAAGACGTGAAATTGTAAAAATATTATTGTTTAGTATTGGTACTATAACTATATATATATATATTATATTGGTTGAAATGCGTTTGAAATATGTATTTCGTAAATAAGTGATTAAATAATTATATAGCAACGTATAGACGCAAAATAAGTATATATATATATATATATATATATATATATGTGTGTGTGTCTTTTTTTAAATAAAAACATGATAGAACGTTATCGCCTTGTTATAACAATTCATACACATTTCCGGTATCTACTATTTTTTCTAAAATTGTGCATAATAATTTTTTTCTTGTTCAATATACACACTTATTGTAAGCTCATATGTGTGGTAATCTACTGTGTGGTGATTTACTAAACAATATAAACTTTACAATAAAAGTCGAAGTCTAATAATTTTAGAAAGGAAAAATGTATTTATGTATTCCGGTATTCGTGTAACATATTTAAGATTTTTAAAACGTAAAGTATTGTATTCTTTATAATTCTTAATATAATAGTATATTATGTTTATTACAGTGTATAGGTAATTGAGTTGAGTTCCGATTGATTTATTATGGAAAATATGTTCGAATATTTAATTTCAATATAGTCTAATTATGTCTGTAAAAATAGCCATCTGGCTAACATAATTAGATACCTTATTATACCTGCGCTCTATAAATAGGTTATATAATATTATAATATCTAGTTTTAATGTTGTTTTGCTCGTAAAGGACCTATATGTACTCGTAAATGCCTTTACGCTTAAATAAGTGTTGTAGTGTACCTATTCTACTAAACAAGCGACTTAAAGTGTGCACATTATCGTTATTAATGCCTAACGGATGTTATTATGCACATATGTATACGAATAATAAGATTATGGGGTGTATACGATGAGTTTTGTTAATTGAGCGTGCAGCGTATAGTACATAATATTTTACAGAGCTGATGCACATATAGCGCGCATATATAATACAATATATCACGATGAGTCTATAGATGTATATCGAAGTCGACGCGCGCGTAAATAGAAGTTAAATTATTATAATAAAACATATATATACTACAAATTTTGGGTGTCAAGACGATGGTTAGATACACATATTATACACTAACTGACCTCAAGTGAAATGGATACGACCGTAGTTATAGTAGTTTTCAACAATACAATACTATATATATTAATATAGTTGTCGCGCATTTAACTATAAATTATGGTCAAACATATATCACAAAAACTGTTATATAATACACGTTTTGCGCGTGTCGTCGTCTCATTATACCATATTTTACATATATATTATCGTTTATTATTCGTTAATTTTTTTTCTTTCAATAATCTGTTGACGGTCGTCATCGATAGACCGCGATAATATCTATTGACATAGACAGAAGATTGCTCGTCGTATCCTGCAAATATTCACAAATATCTTACGTTGGTATATACATATTATAATATGTGTATGCCGTCGTAACGCGCGTGTATTTGTCGTGTATTATAATATATTATATGTATCATTGTATTCGAAGAGTCGCCGTTTTTTTATTTCTGTTGGTCGGAACATTGGATCTCGGGAGTCTCTGAAAACGACCGTGACGCGGGGTAGGGTGGGGCGGTAGCGCGGAGGGTTCAGGCCCGCCCGCCGCCGACGTTTGCCTGCGCGCAGTGGGGATAAACGCGTATCGCCGGGCGCCGCGCGCGCACGCACTCCACCGCACGCCACTGCTAGAGTTGCGGCTCATTCGCTTCAGTACGGTTGTCGTGTCGCGGGGCGCATTGCGTGTCTGATCACTGTGTCTCGTCCGCGTTACCCATCCGGAAGAAACAGTAATCTATTTCGACATAATACTATCATCGTGTTTTCGTAGTCGGTCTTGGCCGTTTTTCATCACTTCTCGTTCTGGACGTCGTGACATTTTTTTTTTCCGGTTTTTCCCGAATCGCCGACGTCGACGACCGTGTTGAGTGATAATCTCTCGCCGAATCCGAAATTCGTTCTGCAGACAACCGATGCGCACGATATAACCACAGTATCACTTTTCATTCGGTTTGCGTCACGTCTCGTCTCGTCGTTTTTCGCACTCTCGGCATACACGTCGGACCACCGAGTCTCGTCTCATCACCGTCCCGTGCCGGCGGCCGACCGGCACATCACCCGACAAATGATGGTGCTACTACAACAACAGCACATCATCCAACAGCAGCACTCGGCGCACCACAGGAATCACCACCACCAGCAACAGCCCTTGGCGTCCTCGCCCACCCAATGCTGCGCGACCGCGGCCGGCTCATCTGCGTCTGGTAACGCAGCGCTGGACAACGCCGCCGGTTATTTCGATCTCGTGGTCACGGCGGCCGCGGCCGCTGCGTCGTCCACGTCCTATCACCACCAATACAACAGCCAAAACCATTACAACAACAACAACAACAACAACAACCTGGTGCTGCACCCGGCCGCGGCCGTGGTCGACGACATGGCCGTGTCCGTTCCGGGCAACCGACGGAGATATTTTCTAAAAAATGGTACTATATATATACTATATTTATATATAATATACTCGGTTAAGATTTGTTTTATCACCCGCTCTCGATACCGCGTTTATGGTAATAATATATGTTTGTACGTCTTAATGGACTTGGATATATAATTTGGGTATCTTCACGGAGGATAGAGAATGATTTTCCGTAACGGTATATAAGTACGCATTCTCGATTTGCCGCCGCGCACATTTAAATTCAAAAACATCGTATATGTCTATCTGTTCTGGACATTTTTTTGGATGTTGTTTACTAACTATATACACTGAATTGGCAAACGATAGAACATATCGCAAACTGCATGTGTGTGTGTACGTGTGCAAGTAAAAATATTATAACGATATTTTACTGTGCCGGTACAGTGACGTGCGTATATGTACCTAAATGTTGTACCTACTGTCGTGCTGTATTTATATACGACCAAAGACCGCCGCTTTTTTTCTCTCGTCTTCTGTTTTTTGTTGTTAAAGAACATGCGTGAAATTAATTGATAGCTAGTCTGTGTAATATATATACATGTACCTATACGCGCGCACGCACGTTAAATACACGGGTTGTTTTTTATATTCGACGGCTGTGGCTCGTGCCACCGAGACGACTGGTGTTGGCCACCTGTTAGATATACGACGTGTGGCAGAGTCGCCGTCGTCGCCGTCGTCGTAGTCTGGCTGCTGCTGGAGGACGATGCGATAGCAGCAGCTCGTAGCGTTTAAAAGCCACCTGCTGTCTCTCGGCAATACAGTCAGCCAGCCAGCCAGCCACTTATTAACGTTCTCTTGGCGAACGCCGAATTCTATATCTATAATCTAAGTATAGGAAATAGTTTCATTTGGCCAAATATACATCATATTATTCCGCATATTATATTATAATATATATATATATATACGCATATAGATTCAATCGGATTGCGGGCGATGCAAAAAGGCGTGTAAACGCGTGAGTTTTGTTCAACGCTCTTATTACGTTATATATACCTACGCATAATATGTATATGTAGAAAAGTTTTCTCGGAAAGGAATCGTCGCGTCTCGAAGAGGGCGACGATGGTATTATAGACAAGGGTAAAATGTAGTATACTGCTCGGATGGGTGCAGCAGGCGGAGGAGGGTTTCCGCAACGGAAACGGGAGCAACAAGCAGTCACAGGTGCGTCGCAATAACATAATATATAACATGGGGTGAAAGACGTTCTATGTTGAAATATATACTATAACGCACGAATATTTAAAAACGCATATTATATGTGTACGTATATACTTACCGAATAATACGACGCTATACCTTCATCTTTGTATTCTAAAACCACTATATTATATTAATTTACACTGTATAAAGTTGTAATGTTATAATAATATACAGCTACTACCACATGTGTTGTACAGTGTACAGTCATTATACTATATAACAAGACCTCTCCATAATACGTATATATATTAGTATATTTATAATGTATCGATTGTATTTTTACCTGTAACTACATGTTTATTATAATGTGTACAGCGTTCCTTTATATTGTGTCTGTTATATTGATAGGTAGTACAATAATACAAACGATTTATAACGAACGAGTGGCTTTACCGGACGACACCTATATGTTTCCACCCCATTTGTTGTACCATCTAACCGATATACCCACTGACCTTTTGTATCTATAGTGTTTATTATTATCTTGTTTTCATCATTATTGTTGGCGGAATATTTCGCACATTATATGGTCCGCCGACGAACATAAGATGAATACAATACGTATATTACAGGTATAGCTGCAGAGTAGCACGCACCACAATGCGTCGTCTACATACATTTTGGCCGGAAATGGTATAATTCGGAATGGGCTTTATTTTATTATTGTTTGACACTACATTGTATACCCGTGTTAACTGTGTGGTATATAATATATACCTACCCTAATGTTGTTATAAGCGCGTCATCGTTTACATACCTATACATAGAAATGTCTATATAGATACAACATACACGTGCTTAATCGCCGGAGACTTGTAGGTTCCTTAACGTACTTCTACTGCTGTGTATATAATATAGGTAGTGTATTATATATATAAACACCTGCTGTTCCAGGCTTCTGTTATTGCTTTTGGATAACGTCGACGGCCACGACGGCTGGTCGTCGGTCTCCCCTGCAGCCTGCAGCACGTGTTTAATATGATTAATAAACGGCTAATATTCGTAACGTCTTTTTCTTCTTTCTTTCCGTTTTTTTTTTGTCTTAGGTGTTATTAATAATAATATATCTATATATTATTAAACCGCGTAACGGTTAGTTTGAAATTAAAAAAAAAAAATTAAAAAAAAATGTTTAATCCGTCCGATCGCCCGCCCGTTCATAATAAATTGTATTATATTGTGCACGCGCGTCACTGTCGTTTTTTCTCGATTAATGTTTTAAAAACTGCTCGACCGATATTGATATTCAATAAACGCTGTACGGTGTGAGACACGTGTGCGCCCGTAGAGCACCTAGAATATTATACGACAGCGACGTTGCCCCCCGACAGTGTGACGCGTGGTACGTACGTGCTCAGATTTTATTTCAAAGGGCGGACGCCCGCCTAGACGTTTGGCAATAATAATAACTATAAAATTCTTAGCTGTGCAACATACTTGGGAACAAACCAAGAGCATATTATTTTTGGGGAGCAAAATCGCTTTAAGGTCCGTGAAAATTAGATACAATACCGATAAAATATAATATTGAAGAATAGAATATGTTGTAGCAGTTATTCTTTGTAGTTTGTTTATCAGACGATGGACGATTTTTTGCCTTTTATAACGGTGAAAAGAATACTCCTACGTGAAACCCTCATAATCCGGGTCAAGAAGTATCGATACAAAAATAGTAGCGGATGAGTATAACAATTTATTATAATGCAAATTCCCTGCAGTGTATTGTACGATCGGACCTCATCCCAGCAGGGTTTATGTATAATATTATCGTTTCCTGCCTGTCACCACGCGTGATATGTTTTATTATATTATATGTACATATTCTACTCCTTTGTATCTATATTAAATCGTATAGAAAATAATATATATGAAAATAGTGTTAAATGATATTTCGGCAATTTTTCTCCACCACGTTATATCTGCATAATTATCGGCACGGCAATCGTTACATAATACCTATACATATAACGTCACCGTCCCGCAGATATTATATACAGTCGCGTACATTTACATATCGTAACAATATATTGCTTGCGGGTTTTCCAATATACGATATATTATTATGTGTGTGTTTTCGTATAATATTTGTATATAGTTAATGTATCGCTCCTGCGTTGCGTATAATATATAATATTTTATATACATCAGCGCGCGTGTTTAGTCGGGCGGCGAGTAGGCGTCGCACAACGACCAACCAATCACTGCACAGCGCCCACCCCACTCGGCAGCAGTATATTACATTATAGTAGTCGTCGTCGTCGTCATCGTCGTCGAACAACTCACTTCCGGGCCTATCTGCTTTAACTTTACACACCGATGATTTTTTTACACCGATTTTTCACCGCCGCACCCAACCCATCACATACACAATGACTAAATGATAAATTTCGACACGGTGGAGAAAAAAAATCAACGATTCGGTCCAACGAATCGCGTATACTGCTGCTACTACGCCATAGAAAACAACAATAACCGTGAATTAAAATAAAGTATATAGGTACCTATGAAAAAAGAATCGAGACGACATTATAATATATTTTTTACGTAGCCATTTTGGAATCGATTCCGACCTATGCAAAACGACGCGCAAGCGATGCGTATTTATTTTCATAGGATATATACCTACATCATCATGCTGCAGCACGATGATGCCTATATTTTGTGCGCATGAACAAGTACCAATGCAAAATGCAAATGGTTTTCTAATCATCTGTTACCGTTTTACCCTGCTGGGTATAGATAGGTATATATTTAGTAGCCCGATAAATAATTAAAATCGTTTTTATATTCTAATCAGAGCGAAATGATTAAAAGAATGATAAATGTCTCGCGATATTAATCATTCGTTGTATCTCATTTTTTTTATTTGTAAGCAAATCCGTTTTCCTCGGCGTTTTCGTATTCCACGAAATAACTTATGATCATCGAAATCATTTAATGTAGCTATAGGTGTACACGGTTTTAACCTTGTATATACTCCGCAGAAATTGATTTTACGGTATTTAGCTTTTGTTCAAGGTACCCGTTTAATTTTGAGTTACGATTTGAAATCTAAACTGAAGGTTCGCTATCAATAATACACGTTTAATCCTAATACCCGCCATCAGAAATCCGGAATATATTTTACAAGTTCAGCTTAATTATAAAAAAAATAACTGAAAATACATTCATAGACTGTATTTAGTTAACAACCTTATATTTAGTTTTGTGATTTGTCGATACGCATATTATATCGTAAAATAATATTTTTGTTTTGTGTAATACCGCGCGATATTACCCATTATTATACAATAATAATATGTCATACATACTATGACTACTGATTTTGACATTTTATCAAAACTGAATATTTTTTAATAATTTTCTTTTAAAGTTCTTTTATACTTGAAAAGTTAGAATAGAACACAGTATAGGTACACGTACTACTGACAGCTACTAGTATATATATATACCTGTTCATAATTCTATAATATATTTTAAAATGATAATTAATACATTTATATTGAGGAAGTATATGTCCCGTGTTTATAAATATACATGCATAGATAACTGTGTGAGAGTTAGATGTACAAATATTAAAGATTGTATATTATATACGTATATAATATTGCCATATCGGTAACAAGCGTCTTCGTGATTATATTATATACGTATTTGTTTTCGTTAATTTAAAATTCGAATAACGCCGCGACCACCATGCCTGCACACCTATTTATTGTCACCAAATAATATATAAACACACCCAATCGCCTGCAGCAGGCAATCAACAATAACATTGATGTCGAAATATCAGTAATAGGTATATATATATATATATATATAACAGAAAAATTGAACCGTATTACACATGTATATTTATTATATTACACAACGCATATTTAATATATAAAAAAATTATATATACTCTGAAATATTATAATAGGACACTAATATATATATATATATTTATGTGGCGTTTGTATACAGTTTAATGCATTATGACATATACCTATATATACCTACATAGTATTGTATTATAGGTACCATTGTTTTGTGGACTTGTTATCGCGCACATATTATGATATATATATATGTGTATGTATAAAGTATTTAATAGATACGTATATATATATTTACTGCACTTTATGTGTACATATACATTTAGGCTCAGACTTATTGATATTCTGCAGCATGTAGTCAAGTAGATATACAATAATTAAATATACGTGACGGTTTGTACGCCTATACGCGTATACCTTAGATTATAATATGTATAGGTACGCTGCACATAGGATAATATGCAGTCGGACACATATATATTATTTTTTTATTTCCACGTCGCCATCGCTATATTACATAATAATAATAATAATAATAATAATAAAAAAATATATTATATCCGAGGACGACGCGGATGGGCCTGCTGCAGCAGGATATCGCGCGCGGTGTGTGAGATGTGCGTATATATATATATATGTATATATTATAATAATGTACCGTGAGTACTTGCCGTGCCCGCCGCGGTGGCAACGATTTTAAAATAATATAATGGCTCGGCGGCGGCGATGACCGTGACTTTCCGCAGCTCCCCCTTTATTGTGTATTTATATTATTATATTTAGGCACATCGTGTGTATGTATGTGTGCGTATATCTATATATCGTAATATTATATACGTCCCTCTACATAATATAATGTAGCCTATCAACCATTACCATCGGGTATATTATATTATTATGTTGTACATACACATATAATATGATAATATTATATTATGACTGTGTGTGTAGTGGTCATAATTATCCCCTCCCTCCTTGTAAAAGTGTCCATAGCATTGTTTCACATCGTTATTACGATTATATATATTATATATTTCTACATGGCCCAGTACGTTTGTGTGCGTATATATAAATATATACACACACACACACACACATTATATTATGCAGTATATACTATATATATATGTACACCTCTTCCATATATATTTGTGATTTTTCTACGCGGCACAATGGCCGTTAAAAAAAAAAACAACTGTTCGATGGTCAATGTAATAATAATAATAATAATAATAATAATTTTAATGGTAATAATATAATATCGTAAAATCATCATTGTGTATACGTTTCGTGGTTGTTCAACGCTCACGTAAGCGATACGTGTGCGGACGAACGGAAGAGGTGACGAGTTGTAATCAACCGGAATCGTCGTCGTCATCGTCGTCGGCGAACACTGTCGTCACGAGTAATATGAAAACGTATTAAAACGTCGTTCGTTTGTTTTTCGCAGGGATCACCTACTCGACGAGCTTAGGAACCACCACGCCGCCCAGCCAGACCGGCGGCAGTGGTTCCACAACGCCCGACAACAACATCGCCGGTGCCGGTTTGATGGTGTCGGGCGGCGGCGACAACGCCATGGAGTCGACGGTATCGTCGCCCCCGGATCTCTATCCGCAGCAACCCTCGGCACCTCAGCCGACCGCCATACCTCTGATCCAGCAGCAGCAGCAGCAGCAGCAGCAACAGCAACAACAACAGCAGCTGATGCAGCAACAGCAGCAAAACAGATACCAACAGCAGAGAGACTATCACCACCAGCAACAGCATCGAGCCAGTGAGTGTATTATATATATTTTATACATTACATGTGTTACATTTTTTTTAGGTAGTCGTTCGTGTGCATTTAAAAATGTATATTTAAAATATGAGATTTTGGAATATTGTACCATATCGATGTGCGATGTTTTCTTTATTTTAAACGAAATTATTTTACCCCTTTGGTTAGAAAACGTTTAGATCCTGCAATATAATGCTTATGCTTATATTTTTTAAGATTAAAACTTTATGGAAAACGTCGTGCCTAATATATTACTCCATTAAGTCCGATTACGCGCACTGTTGTATTTATCAAGTTCTATAATGTCGAATTTAACTATGTATGGTTAAATCGGTATTGTCTAATTAAAGTCAATTATGTCTTGATTGTTGTGAACATACATAATTCAACGTAATTTTAAATTTTAAATTCGTTCGCGCTGTACAAAACATGTTTTATTTTTTATGTGTGAGGTGGTTTTAAAAACTATTATGGACTATTAAAATGGTTTAACATCATACTATGGATATACATTATACACTTGGTTATTATTTATTTTATATATTACTTAGCCCTTTTACCTATTTATATAACTTAAATGTATGAATGCTATTAAAAATTAAATATAATTTGGAAATAGAAAAATTGTACCTATTCATTGCAAAAAAATAATTTTGCGACTCATAGTATTATATTGCAGGTTGATATTTTTTGTCTTGGTGACCTTTTTTATATTTGACCATAATTAATGTGTTTTCTTCTGAACATTTCGATACATATATGCACATTTTTTTCACGCGGACAGTAATACCTAAGCTCATTTTACGTGTACAATAATATATATTATTATACAGTGATATTAAATTTTGATTATATATACATTATATCCGGCATTATTAACCATTGTAAGTCACACATCACGGGATACGGTATATATATTTCTAAAAAAACCACGTCATGTGGATCTTGTGGGAGGAGGGCTAAAACGGTTTATATTATAATATATTCTATAATATGATAACTATAATCGTATAATTTGTTTACATAATGTAATAATAATATCATGGAAATTGAATGCGCCTTTGAAATTTTTGTGGCATAATCTTATTCGCACTAATTCTTCCGATTCTAATCATTATTTATGCGTTTATTATGACTAACGATTTAGTCCCTCATCATATCAGATCTCTATAATAGGTTGATTAGATTCTTTCAAGACTTAAGTGATAAAAAGATCCTAAAGAATATACTTAGTAAAAGATAAATGAATCATAGAAATATCTACCGCAGATGGGTAATAATAAATAAAATAAATTCAAAAATTTTGATTTAAAGAAATTCATTGTTAAAGGTAAACATGGAAATGAGCATATTATGTGCTTGATGAATCATCTTGTATAATTTATGTTCGTTTTATCATGGTTTACACGTACGAATGTTTCCGATAACCGATAAGATACCGCGATAGAAGTCAAAACAAGATAGTCATCCCAAATCACTGTAGTTTATTGAAGAACAAGACATTTTATTGACTTGCTATTTTTTTTAACAAAAATATCCATATTCCACTAGTATTCTCTAAGTTATTTTATGACAGTATATATTTTTTTATACCGCGTTTATATATGCAATAGTTAATACGCATTATAGATTAAGTCGTCAATTCGATAATTACGAGCATTAAGCTGATGCGCATTAATTATAATTTAACACGATTGATGAAATCGAAATAACACTAATGTGCGCTATAACAATTGCTTATAAAGTTATAAACGTATAGGTTATGATAATAATAATTCTTATTATAACGCGTGCAATACATATATCCCACGACGAGTGGAGTAGGACCACCGGTCCCTGCCTCAAGTAAATACGCCCCCGTGACACAAGAACCGCCCTCTAACATATCAGATCTAAATGTATAATCATCTATATAACTCAACTTTAGACGGGTAGGTATATCTTATCGACGCGCCCTACAGACCGTTGCGTAGTATATTATATTTAAAATATATTTTGTTACCGTTTTTTTTTTTTATTATTATTATTTGATCGACCTCGATGGATTTTATACTTAAGATCATCACTACGTGGAAAACATTTGAATCGATTTTTTTACGATTGTTATATACGATTGACGTTCCTATAATATAATTTGAATCAGTGTAAACGCGCATACATATAACGCATGTATGCGTTTTATACGAGGGGTCACGCGAGCTACTCATAATTGGACGTAGTCGAACACGGCCAACTATATATATAGGTATATTGTATTGTATCGTAGAACAATACAATAACGAGCTAGTGCGCGTAATACAACGTAAATAAAGTTTTTTAATCGTCATCGCTAAAATAGCAGGAGAGTACCTATACACATTTATATATATATTTATACATCGCGGTCTATTGTCTAGTCGCGCGCGTCACGGTTTGCTTAAGCGTTCTTTCTTCCCTCCCCCTCCGACGCCTCTACGTATGATGTATATATACTACTCGCGTGTATGTGTGTGAGCGTAAACTTATTATTTATACACTGCCCTGCCCAAAAATCATCATAAAATACGTTTAAATATACACATGTATATAATTCGCTTCTTCATCAGCAGCAGTTACATTAAACCACGCCCTCGTCCTGTGTCCAGAATATAAACGTTATTTCGTGTTCAACCGTGTTCGCGGTTACAACCTCTTATAATATACCTGCTACAGCACCACGCATATAATGTACTATAAAACAATATGATAGAGTACTTACTTCTAGTACTATATACGATGTATAGTAATAACTCATTATACGACAGCGTGATAAAATCGTCCTGTAACACGCGTGCGTATGTTATGAACAATGGCAGGTTACGCTATCGGTATTATATTATGTGCACATTCATGGGCGATGGATGATCGAATAAAAACAAATTACTGAATTTGTGCGTGAGTATAGAGCCAGGGAATTTGTAAATTTCCAGAGCGCAAGTGCATAATAATATATTATGACAAAGTGAATGTAATACGCGATTTGAACTGTTTATGATGAATTCTGCAGAAAACGCTTTACAAATATAATAATCCGTTCACACACATTACTTTAGTGTAATACCGGAATAGTAAACCTATAGGTTTATATATATATATATATATGTATATATATATGAAATCAATAATTCACCTAGGTAATATTATTAAATGTCTTGGAAAATTACATCCGCGCACCATTAGGCCGTGAAATATTGTCCTTTTAAAAATTATCCAGTAGCTACTATAGGTATTTGCAGGTATATCGAATGATTTATGGACCGTATATTCAATCTGGGTTTATATAGCTAATTCTTTTGTGTGCCCTTTATCTTATTCGGATTGGTCATCGTGTCGATCATCGACTCGCCGTATCATTATATTATTCATCAAACACGACGATATTATGCCCTCTATACTGTACATGACGTCGCGAACTCGACTTTATACAATGTGTAAATAAATCCATCACCGACTCGTATTGTCACTATAGCCCCGCGCAGTGGCAGTACCTATAAATACATATACATTATAATAATATTATCTGATTAAAATACGCGGTGCCTAATCAAAAACGGAAATGGCGTTACAGATCACCGGTACATACAACAGCAGCAACAGGACAACTACTCTGGCGAACAGCAACCGTATCCGACGACCAGTGGCAGCCCGTACTTGGACGCCGGCGGCGGTACTACGTCGCCTTATCTGGCCGCCGGTTCTTCGGTGCCGCCGTCCCAGTCTGCCGCACAAACCGTGCCCAACGGCGCCACCACCACGACAGGGCCGGCTCATCAGACCTCCGCTGCCACAGCAGCCGCCGCACTGGCCGCGGTCGATCACTGGGCAGCCGCCGCCGCTGCAGCCGGTGCCGATTCGGCGCTGCAACTGCAGTTTATGCACCAGCAACAACAGCAATACCAACAGCAGCAGCAACAGCAACAGCATCATCACGGCCATCAACAGCAGCAACAACACCATCACCAACAACAACAGCAGCAGCAGCAACAACACCTCCACCATCACCATTACAACAATAACAATCCGCACGTCCAACAACAACACCAGCAGCAGCACCATTTGATGGTGCCCGGCGGTGGCAACAACAACATGTCGGTCGATATAAAACCGTGTTTGCAGTTACAAGCTCCTCCGCTCATCACCGGTTATACGCCAAGTAAGTAATTTCTGCAGTAGTTGGTATGCTTAAACTATACGCTATATTGTTATAGGAAAAGCATGTGATAACGATATTTTACAAACTAATATTATAGTATTCTTTACTTTTATTAATAAAAAATATCGTTTTACCGTCTAAGGTATATCCCGAGTGGTTTTTTGGACGGTTTTTAACAGATCTTTTATAGGCGTACTATATTATTATAACGTTAAAATATCATTAGTATAATGAGCACTATTTATACAATCTTAAGTATTTTTATGTAGCAGTAGGAAATTTTTTTGAGGTAACTACAGGATTTGGAAAAATATTTCGTCTGTAGTCCGTCTTGAATTCAACACAATTTTTTTTAAACTTAACGTGGTGGGTCTAATTTTATTATTTTTAAATATATTTCAAAAACGGACCAGTAATTTTGAGGGATTTGACACAGCAGCATGATTATAGCTAACAAACATTACGACTGCAGTTTGCCGCGGTCCAGTGCCCCGTCTTTTTTCGCGTGCTTCTATTATAACATCGTGTTATACAACGACGGCTGTGTCTACGTAATGATATTATATAGTTTAATAATATACTATAATAATTCATGTTCATGCTCATAGTTCCAAGACATTTCTTCGACGTTTGTTCTTAGAAAAACATATACGTGCATTAAAAACGTTATTGTGTAGTAAACATATTAATTATTGCGTGTTTGTATATATATTCATTTGGCGTATAATTCAGACTCGAAAATTTAGGGTAGAGAAACGTCGTTCCCCTCGAGTAATATAGAACTCCACGAGTTCTTTGCGGCCGAATGTATATATATTTTATTCAAAACACTTTTTAAGCATAGCGCATACATAGGTTAATTCGCAAAAATACTATTTTTTTCCCGGTTATTCTGGTAGTAAAATCAACTATTCAAATGCTAAAACAAATTATTATTTGTTATATATACCATACAACATGAATGAAATCAAATATTTTTTAAAGGGTTGAACTAATTTCAAACTGTTATCTGAAACTACTATTTATTTTTCTTTAAATATAAATAAAACATATTATTTACTTAAGTTCTTGAAAATTCATATCGAGAAACTTCACTTGACATTCACTGCAGTATAATATAATATAAACCTTTTTCGTTACAGATGGCGGTCCTTGTTTCACCGGCAGCGGACCCATACAATTGTGGCAGTTCTTGTTGGAGCTGTTAACAGATCGCGCCTGTAAGGCGTTCATTTCATGGACGGGCGATGACTGGGAATTTAAACTTACGGATCCGGACGAGGTGGCCCGCAGGTGGGGCGTGCGAAAGAACAAACCAAAAATGAACTACGAAAAACTGAGCCGTGGTCTTAGGTATTATTATGACAAAAACATCATACATAAGACGGCCGGTAAACGATACGTGTACAAATTCGTTTGCGATCTCGAAAGCCTTCTTGGGTAAGTAAATATATTATGATACTTAGCTATATAAGAGCCGCGCACATTGAATTTATTGTATAGATCTGTTAAAATCGCAGTAGAAACTCTTAAAAACAAAATCACAATTACAAATAGATTGGCGACCCTGCTGCAATAGCATAATGGCTATTAACAATTTTTTTCGTATACAACTTTGGAATTGAGCGTAGTTTTTAATGGGAATATGCGAGAATTATATGTTTAAGGGGTTGGCGCTTGCTG
Source organism: Rhopalosiphum padi (assembly GCF_020882245.1). Taxonomy (NCBI): domain Eukaryota; kingdom Metazoa; phylum Arthropoda; class Insecta; order Hemiptera; family Aphididae; genus Rhopalosiphum; species Rhopalosiphum padi. The sequence goes on from NC_083599.1 coordinate 50,970,535, forward strand.
TTAAATAAAAATAAATTAAAGTGAAGACTAAATCATCACTTTTATTACGTTTTCGACCTTGACAGGTGGCTATTTTAATTAACTATACATATTAAGTATACAGTCCAACTGGCAATCATATTATTTGCTCGTGAAAAAAAATCCTAATAACTTTAAAGTAAAAATAGATTGTTTGTGGAAATAAATTTATCATTTTTAATATTCTTACAAATATAAATAAACTATCGTCTATTTCTAATTTTTAAGTTACACAATATTTGTGATTAAGATTTTTTAGATAGCTGTTTTAGTTAATTTTTTATTTGAAATAGACAAATTTTTTTTGTAATTTTATTTATATATAGACGACAGAGGCAGATCTAGTCCAAAAAACGTGTAATATAAACTATAGAGAGACACTATTTTATTATTATACTGTATAGTTATATTTTATAGACCGAAAATTCTAAAATTATTGAACTTATGAGTTATGGGTATTTAAAAGACGTTCTACATTAATTATTAATTTTATATTAGCATTAAAAACATTTTATTACTACAACATAAAATGTCAAATATACTATAATATATTTGTAATTTAGATAGACCCTATGTATTCGCCAGTGCATTTTCATATATATGCTTTATGCGTACATACTATTAATAATATTCAATAGTCAATAAATATATTACTTAATGTACTTTTTATAGATTTGTACTTTTCAATATCACGAAATTTTCGTTATCGATACTTATTATAATGCTTATAATATCATCGAGTTTTGTAAATCGTTCTATATAACTTTCGATCTGACTATCTTAATCTTTATAATTATTAATTAATGTCTTTCTACTTTTCAAGTAAAATTGTATTTATTTATTATATTCTCATTCACTGAGTACCCTTGCTTGATTTTCGATTTACATCAAATTACCTTACATCAATATAATTTCTAAACATTTATATTTAAAATAAATTTATAATTTATTTAACCATACGATTTTGTACGGAAAGGTTGGTGGCAAAAAAGTCGTTTGTTGTTTTTTTTTTCACATACACGAAAATAATAAACATGTATAATATATGTGTATAGGTATAAAAAAAATGAAATGTAAACTATTATTATATCGATAGAGATCTACTTATAGCCTATAGGTATATACGAACGATATTCTTTGATATACCTTTTGACATTACACAAACGCGTGTACGGGAGAAGACATCTGCCACCCTATCGAGATCATTATTTTTTATTTGTTCATCCCAATTTACTAAATTTAAATTGATAAGACCCTAGCCCCAATTAAGACTCAAACTAACCTTAAGGTATAAAGTATGTATACATAAAACAACTACAGGTTATTTTTATAATATTCTGCGGTTACTGTAAGACAGTTCCTATGTATGGGTAATCAGTAGCATCCCTAGAGCTTTTTACCAACCTTTAATATTCGCCAACGAGTTAACTTACAATATTATTCTTTTCGTCTCGTCGCATTAATTCAATAACGCCGATTGAAAATAAAAGTATTTATACGTGTTTTTTTTTTTAGCTATAGTGCCCAACAATTGCACGCCTTAGTTGATTTCAAACCCGAGTGCGGAAACAACAACAAAGACGATGAGTAGATGATGGTGTTCACAGCCGTCGTTTTTACTACTGTATACGATCGCAAAGACTGAGCTGCCGAACGACAATTTATTTTTTTTTAATTTTTTTTTTTAACTAAAACAAATTAACGATAATAACTATATTAAAGATTAAATTTGTGTACACTTGAATGTGTATCATTGTATATATTATTTTGAAAATAATCGAAATGATCGCGGGGATTGCGAGCTACTTGATAAAAAAAAATAAAACAACATCATTATTGTTACATGTAATTTTTTATCATTTCCTTTTTTTGTGTAGTCAACACATGTTGTTTTATATATTATTTATACGTATATAATATTATTTACCTAGTTTTATCATTATTTTAATTTTATTTTTACACAAATTTTGAACGCGTTCTAGCCGAATTAGTAATCGAGCTTTTCTTACCATGTATAATGTATAATTATAATTATTATTATTATTATGAAGTATGTATTATGAAATTCTATCGAGCTTAAAATAAAACTATGTCAATTGCTTTGATTGATACGGTGAAATAATTTGCATGTTATGATAAACAAAAACCAACACCGTATTGTTAAACTTATTATTATTATGAAGAATTTTATTATTATTTATTACATTTTCGTACGCGTATATTTAAATATATTATAAACTATTCCTGTAAGGTTGTTGTGTACATTTTTTTCTTTTTTATTTTACTAATAATAACATCTTTATTAAATAATATAATAAGTCTATGATAAGAATAGATATCATAAATGATGTAGTATATTATGTTTATGATATAAGTTAATATACATTTTAAGAAAAATCATTATTTTTTACGTAAATTATTATTTTATTATCGACACCGCCAAGGAACAATATAACATTTTTTTTTAACTCTATAAATATATATTTGAACAAGTATAATACCTAGATGCGATGTCAAAAAATCGCACAAATCAATACATTGTACGTATGTTTTTCAATTATCGAGTTATTGTTATTTTTCTATACTATTATAATTTATATGTATAATGTATATATATAAATATACATGAAATAATAGCTATGCGTGTATATTTTCAAATATAATATATATATAAATATTATATAAAATTTACCTAAAACGATTTTCTGGTTTTTTCATTATATTTTTATTAATATCATATACATTATTCAAATATCCTTTCTTGCTATTGTCGTTCTATATTATTCCAATACAATTACCAATACGGTAACTGTTGACTACGCCGTCCACCTAATAATAATAATAATATTTTAGACGAAAGTTCGCCTCTTGAAGAACGAATAATATAATAAAGGACATTACACCTTACGCTATCGCCATGGACTTATTCATATTTTTCCCATATTTCCAAATGTTAATATCTACTACACTTTAACTTAAAAGTATATGGTCCGCTTTATTGACAAGATATGATTTTCAAGATAAACTGCAAGTACCTACTTATTTATGAATTGTTATACCTATAAAACAAAATTATATCAGCGCTTATACTAATAGCTATTATATTTTAACAGTAAACACTGTATCTCAAAAAGTATAATAACATTGTTGAAAAAAAATTATAAGTTTTCCACTATTTTTAATATTCATCATTTATAATTTTTAATTGTTTTACTTTACTGAATAACCACATACTTTTAATTGTATGTCCCTAAGCAGAATACTTTTCTAATAATTATTAAATATACAAAAAACAAATTTTGACCAAATAATTAATTATTTACCCGAAAAAAAAACGCGGATCAAAAAAGTATAACAATATCTTTGAATCTCAATAAAGTTGTAATGCCTTTAAAAATAAACCAGCATTTTATTTCATTAAAAAAAATTTATATTAAAGTATTTTAATATTTACGATTGACAATAGATACGAATAAAAACTGCTTAGAACCTATTAATAGAAATATTATAAAAACAAAATTGTTTAAGATGATATTTTAAATTAACTAAAAATGCTCAAAAAAGGGAAAAACATCAAAAATTAAAAAAAGCTTAATTTTTGTAGTATTTTATACTTGCAGTAAAATAGTTCAATCATATTATATACTTTGAACGTTCTGTAATAATAACTCAAAAAAAACTTGTACAGTTGTACATTGAAATTTGGAATCCTAATTATAACTTATAAGTATTTAAGGTTTTAATAAGCAATGTACCTACCTACAACATTATAAGGTGATGAACTGATGAGGTATAAATAAAATAATTTATAATATTCTTATAATATTTTATAAGCTGTACATACTAATATCGAACAAATGAATTACTCATTCGAAATTCAATTTGTAATTTGTGTGTGTATAAAAGTTTTAAAAAATTATTCTACTTTGGAATATTTTATTAAAATTTAAAATTATGCAGTCTTCCAAAAAACAAGTGATGTATGAAAAACAATAACGATACAAAATAATAATAGATATAATTTTTTTAAAATATTCAACGAATTCAAACTATGCTAAAAGTTATTTGAATAAACGTTAATATACTTTCGCTAGATGTATATTTGAGAATATGAGATTATTTATAATTATGCTATTGTCAACTATAAAGGTCATTAGCTGAAATAGGAGAGCGGGTACATAATAACTTGTGGATATAGATGTAATATATCACTAATAATTATAAAGTAATGTACAATAATTTGTTTTCAAATAATTGTATTGAAGTTGGATAATAGTGCCATTGATACATTTTAGTGTGTTGTACATTTTTTGGTATGTTGGAATAGGTACATTCAAACTTCGTTCTCCGGTTCCGCATACTATGCAAAGCTCAGTTTTGTTCATTAAATAATTATGGATGAGCCAGGTGAGACTTATTATTAAATGTGTTATAATTAAACCTTATTGTTTTGTTAAATAGTTAAGTTTTCCACTTTTCTATGGACTGTTTTATTTCTTTTATCTATGTCTGTCTAAATGAAAACTATTCTGTATACCATATTGGTTTGAAATTAATTTGATTGTCACTTTTTTTAGATAATTTTTAGAAAGAGTATTTTTGTTTTCAACATTAATGTCACTGACTACGTATTTTATTGCTAAGTTAATTCTTTCATTCTCGTCTATATTTCTACATAGTTATTATTGGTATCCATGTTAAAGTTATTTGTTTACTTGAAAAGTAAGAAGATTGACGTTATTATTATGATTTATCGTTTCTGTTATTTAAGTTCTGAATACTCTTTAGTCTTTAGTGAGCTAAGTGAGTCAGTAAGTTTCCGTGAATATATTAAAAATTTAAATATATTTCAAATATTTTGGTGATAATTTGATTAAATATTTGATAGGTAAGGCATCAACACTAATGATGTTATTTATTGTTGATATTTTGTATGTGTGTATTATATTGTCAATAATCAGTGCAAATCCAATACTTGTATTGGTTTTTGAAACACCATTAAACACCAATGGTTCCTTCATTTTTTGAATTTTCTCTTTATGTATACATTTTTAAAGACTTAAAAGCTGTGTTCGCTTCCATTACATCAAAATCGTCTAAGGTGTAAATGTTGGTTTTCCGTGAAGGTTTTTTGGAAGATAATTTAATGAGTATATATATATAGTTTTATATTTTAAGTTTTAAGAAGGTTTCTTTTATTAATTGATCTGCTTTTATTATTTTGTGAACTAAAAATTTAGATCTTTATTTTGTCAAATATATTTGTGTAGATTATAATATTCGATTTGAAGTTATTCGTTTAATGAAATTTGAGTAGAAAAACCCAAATTCATTACTGGCACCCAAACGTAATTTGTAAATCATAGACTCTTATTGATTTCACAATAAACCTTTAAATAGATAAATAAGATAAAAACGAAATTAACATAATTTTTCTGAATCGTAAGTAGTAATATAATCATAATTCTTAATATATATACTGTATAGATATATACAAGTGGGTCACCGTATATGTTTTTTCGTATATTTTATGTCCTATACCCAATCCCACCCCTATTATATAGCATCGTGTATAATAAATGTTAATGTAAATTGAGTCACTTTTGATTATTGAAAGTAATGTAAATTAAATTAACGTGATGTTTTTATTATTATGTTTATATTAAATGAATACGATTTATTACATTTCCAATATTTCCAGCAAATAAAAACAAATTATAATAGTTAACTTGTAGCCATCAAACGAATAGTCTAAATGAACATTAGTTTATAGAATAGGTGCAGCACACAATAATCATAATTATAGTCAATTGTAAATTGTATACGGGAGAATTGTATACACCACTAGACACGGTTCTCAGTCCGAAGATTTTCGATACAAAATGTATGTGCTCACTATTTCTTTGAAAATAAAATATTATTATGACAATCATCATTAAAAATTTAAATAACATTCTTAATAATAAATGATAAATTGTCTTATTTCCTGTACTGCTTCATGTTAATCATGTCATAATACTCATGTTCGAATAATATTTGATTTGACTGTAATCATGTACGGTTTGTCGGATGTATAGTACTTACCTACAATGCATTATTATATTATAGCACACAAGTATAGTATATGAGTATAACACATTAGACAGAAATTCTCAAACATATCACTATAGGCGTAATTTGAAGGGAAGGGCACCCGCTCGCTATATTTTATAGTATTTTATATACAATGATATTTTTGCTCCTAGATCTATAATTAAATATTTTTTTTATATGCGTTTTATGTAATTATTAGGTCTAAAGACTTCTAGTTCATAAAAATCTCAAAATATGAATGTCCATAAAATACAAGAAATAAACTTCAAAAATTATATTCAATGTTCATTATGATGAAGTATTTGCGTTCAAAATGTAAAATATCATGTAGGTGTCTGATAAACGACTATCTGTACGTCTAATTAAATTTTTAGATCAAAAAAACAGTATGAAGAAAATTTCAGTTTCAAATTGACACCGCGAGTTGTAAAGGTCCGGAAACCAAACCACTGTAATATTATATTCCATTAATTGATGTTAGTTATCTTGTAATAATTAAAACTTAATTGTTTACCGATATCTCAAATAACAAACTTGGTATATACCTACAAACCAATATAAGTCTCCTATATCTTGTTTACTGAATTACATTTATTGAATAAAAATAAGAATAAAGCCTAAAAAGGTAACATGCGATCAAAAGTTGTACATCGAATTTTCATTATTAATAACGTTATGTGATGTCAAATATTTTCTAAATCACGCTATACTAATTACCCAATTACTTAAATAATATTAATTTTTCAGGTATCTTTAATGAATAAGTCAATTTTTTTGAAAATTCATTAATAATACTATATTGTATAAACGAAAAACGATTCTGAGCGGAAGCGGTTTGATAGCCTATATCAAAAATATATTTCATGATGTGTTCTTTTGATACATATAGCTATTAAAATTATTTATTTTACTTTTAATATAGGCTAATATAATTTTTTCTAAAAATATTGCATTTATTATTAATATAATTTAATTATTATAATAATATATATTTTTAGCACATATCAACTTACATACCTATATGAACATATTTAACATATTTCTGTAAAAATAGGTTAATTTATTATTATCTTTATATATATTTTATAGATTTAATGGTTCCAATATGAATTACTTATCAAAAATCTTTTATTCAATTTAGAAATCTCGAATCTCATCAAAATTATAACTTTAAAAAGATTATAAAATTTAATAAAATATGAATATGATAATATAAACATTTGATGAAAAGTTCAAGTACCTACAGTTATTCGTTTCTGAGTTAAAAATTGAATTTACATAAAAATTCCCGTTTTACATTAATTTTTTTTTTTGGGAGAGGAGGGTTTTGATTATAAAAAAATTACAAAGAATTTTTAATTTTAATCTCTTTAAAGTACATTCTAGATCCAATTTTCTATTCAAAACTACCTACCATTAAAATTGAAAATTGAAGCATTTTATCGACTAGTTACACATACACAAAAAAAATACACTTTTTAGAGTCGATGTATTCGTCGCTCCTCTAAGAATCTAAAAATTATAGAAATCAATCTGTTGGTCTGCTATAATATAGTGTATATATCCTCATCATTGAATAAGACACTGTAATCGATGATGATTTATGAATGCATTAAATTGATATTCAATGATAAACCATTGAATACAAAAAACGACACTGCAGAGTGCAAAGTGATGAAGATTCTAAATGTAATTCTGAGAATTTACAATTATTTACAATTTGTTTGGAATGATTGTTTAGCCATTGTGGGAGGCCAACTTTCATACGTGACGCCGTAACGTTGGAACAGCCTCTATACTTCTAAGAATAGTATCTATACCATGTACATTATACAATATACATAATATATGACATTCAAATTTATATTTATATTAATAATTTCTTAATTTGGTAAATTGAACTAATTTTGCTAATAAAAACGTGTTTCACCATACGATGCGTATATAATATAGGTACCTTTATTAATCATTATTATTACGGCCATGACTGTAACTGTGTTTCGTATAATTATTTCTCATAAGACAATAGCGTCTTAAAAATTATATCCATATATATAAAATTTGTTCATTCGTTATATTTTATACTTATATCAAGGTCTATTCAGTATTATTATAAATAAAAATAATAGGCGGATAATGAGGGAGCTTCCTTGTTCCGAGAGCTTAGACTGCTTCTCAAATATGTATTCGAGGACCATTTAAATAGTAATCTGGGTATGGACCACATTATTTTGGATAAACTAGCCCTGCCTCCTCTAAAAAAAATTAATAAAAAAATAAGATTATGATGTCGATTAATAAAATAGGTACCATATCGATATCATTATCAATTATCTGAAAATTTGTTTATTAAGTTTTCTGCTCAATAAAATGTTATTCGCATATATTCATGATGTTTCATAATGATAAATTGTTTTCTTACTTATTAGTTGGGTATACGGTATACCTATTAAACTATATACATTACATATCCATGTAATAATAATATAACAAAGGATTATCAAATGGATATACTTATACGCAAATATATATATTTATAGATATTCCTAAATATCCTTATTTGTTTGATTCCATCGTCAGTAACATAACATTTTCCGAATTTTTTTACGTATAATATATTTTTAACTACACAAAATATTATGGCCTTGTAATTATTCGACAATTAACAATTTAAAACGACAACTGTCATAAACGTAAGGTATAGGTGCATAGCAATAAAAGTATTGCCTTAAGGTAAAACTGGTAAATAAACCACTGATGTCATCCACTTTTTCAGAACTCGTGTACTTTTATGTATTTCAATCGTAAAACAATTACCTTGTGGCGTCGTGGATATATAATAAAACGCATATCACAATAATTAAAATATTTTGAATTTGATTCGATCATGATTGTGTTTTATTACCAAAATATAACCATCTTATCCAAATTATACCGACTACGAGTATATACTATTAATCGTATAATATTTCTGAATACATAAATTCATAATGAAATTTACTCTAAATCGATTTTTAAACTTTTTAAATTTTAAGCTTTAAATCCTTCAAAATTAGATTTTAAAATTTTGAATATTAAAAATTGTGTTATGTTTATAATGTTAAATTTAAAAAGTAAATTAAAAATTGCAAGCAAGCCGTTTTTAATTTAACTTCATAATGAATTTAATTTTGGTCTACAGGATAACTAAATTGTTAGTTAATATATTCGATAAAGTATTGATACATTTAAGTACAAAAAAATACAAAACAAATAATTAAGCTTTATCGCGTTCTCGAGATGCGTATACGTAGCGCCGGTAGTAAGGCAGGACAGAAGAGACAGCTGTCCCGGGCCCCGCCACTTTAGGGGCCCTGGAGCTTTCATGGAATTTAATGATTTATAAGCCTAATAACACTTTATTTTTTAAATTAAATAACAAGTGCCGTCTATCATTTGGTAATTAAATTATGTTTAATAGGTACTGTATAGTATACTAAATAATAATATTGTTAAACAATTAATATATTAATATACACATGTGTTATTATGCATTTTACTGAATACATAACTTATTTGTAGCCTTTTATAGATTCTGTGTAACTACAGTAGGTATAGAGAAATAGCTATATTTAGGGATCTAAATAATTTGAAATATTGAAAAATATTTTTTCCTCTTTTAAACATGTTCGGTTATAGATCATTAGAAATAATGTACTGATTACACATAAAAAACATTGATAAAATGATAATAAATATTAAAAAATATGCACTATAAATTTTTGATATTTTTTATAGTGTCTGGGAAAAAATGTCTAGCTCACTAGGCCATAAATCTAATAATCCTTAAAAAACATGAAAATACAACTTCCTTAGTTTTTATCACTTGTATTAATTGGATCCTTATTGGCTAGTATTATTATTATCATTACATATATTTTCTTATTTGTTTCATACAATAAACCAACTTTTAAAAATGTTCACTTGAAAGTTGACGTGACTATAAACTTTTAAATATTATAAATTTCATGACATTTTAAAACCCTAGGTAGATTTGATAGGATGGATGATTGATGATATATCAAAAGTCAGCAAATGCAGCTTGATTACAATTTTTAGATTCTGAACAGAGTGATATATATATATTGATATATATTGATTTTACAATGATGTGTGTTTTTTTATTTTTATTTTTATTTTTATGTCTGATATAACGTCTTGGAGTAGTAATAGTGCTTTGATTTTTGACTTCAGCCCCTCTCTGCAAAGGAAATTGAATCTAGTTGGTACTTTGGGGGGTCAAAAGTTTTCAAATACGTTAGGAAAAACCCTGAAAAAGTAACGAAAAAACGGGAATTTTTACGCATAATCGCTTTTTGACAAAATCATTTTTTTGATTTTGCTGTACCTAACTCAAAAACGAACCATTGTAAATACTTGAAATTTTCAAAAAATGTTTATATTAGCGTTTTCTATTTACGATTAAATTATTAAAATATTTAGAATTTTTTTAAACTATTTATAGATCATTGAAATTATCGATTTTTTTAAACATTTTTTCTTGAAATGCATATAAAACAAATTTGACATCAAAAACTCTTTTAAATTTAGTACAATGTTTATTATAAATTGTACTTATCGTAGTAAAAAATCAAAATTGTTAGTCACAATTGAAATATAAATAATAATAATATTAATATTTATATTTATATTATATAATAATATTAATGTATGCTGATACAAAAAATTTGGCTTTTCAAAATATCTTTAAAATTTAAATACAAGGTTTATTATAAGTTGTTCTTATTGTAGTAAAAAAAAATCATAAATCATTAGCTACAATTTTTGTTGTTAATATTTACGGTTTTACGAAATATGTCAAAATCGCGAAAATTTGCAAGGAATTTTGAAGTTAAAAAATCATAAAATTTTTGTAATTTATATTTAAATTAAAAAAACCCAACACAAGGTTCTCCATAATTTTTTTTTAAATAACTGTTAAAAAAACTCCAGCGTGAATATAGAAAAATGTTTATGAGCGTATAAAATTTATTTTTTACGAAATCAAGTAAAATAACGATATATTACAATTTAAATATAAGTAATAATATAATATATCCTACTATTTATTCTAGACTGACTTTTCTGTATATTACTGAATCAAAATAGATCTCCGTTCAGAATCGTTTTTCGTATACAATGATACCTATCATTGCATTCCAATTTAACATATCCATTATAGTGACCTACTCTCCATCTTTACTATACAGGCATACAGCTACAGCAGGTATTACAATATTAATAATTATATACCTATAAGCAGTTCTGCAGTTCTCGACTTGGCAAGACTAAAGTAGAGGGACTGTTTACTTTTTAAAAAAAAGCGTCCCCAGCAATTGTTAAACGTTATTGACCCCCACACCCCTTAATACCCCTTTTTAAACCATACAAAAATATTTATAAATAACCAATTCAAAAAAAAAATACAATTTGATATAAAACCTAGTACCTAGTATACCTATTATATATATTATACTTATAATTTTATAAATAATAACAAACTCAAAACTCAAAAGGATAATAAAATTAAATAAATAAAAACATTAATTTTTACTATTTATTTAAATAGTTCCATAAATTATCATTATAATTATCTATTATTACTCCATCCCTTGCATCCCACCAATAAGTTGAGCACTGCCTACTAGGCACCCGCAGAAATTTTTCTAGTGGGGGCGTTAAAATTTGAGGAGAAATATTATAATATTACTAGGTATACAATTATCAATTGACTGCAAATAATCTAATCTAATTTTTTTATAATAATAATCTATTATTCTTATAACTATATTTTCAATTTTTTATATAGTAAATAGTAATTTATCTTATAAAATTCAATTTAAAATATATTTTGAAAAATCCAGGGGGGAATGCCCCAGCTTGCCATCCTCGGGACTCCTATACACTGCCTATACGTATAGTTAGCTATAGCTTTTTAGACATTTAAAGATGTTGTTATAACTAGGAGGTATAGTGGCTAGGTATGCTCTTGCTTGGCAAACCATAATAATCCACTAATCAATAACTTAAATACCTTAACTCTCTTACGAACAGTTCAGTTCGTAAACTCACTCAAATTTGTCTCTCTCCTAATATCTTAGTAAATCTTTGAATCTTTCCACATCCACAATCACCACTCAAATAAAGTCACTAGCGAGTGACTTCTTAATCACGCATACTATGTTTTTTTTCTTTCTATTCTGTTCACAATGTTCACATATACTTATTATGCTAAGTAATATAAATTATATATTTATAATAAAAATAAAAATAAAATTTTTTTAAATTTTTGTTATAACTAGGCGCTATAAAGGCAGGTAAGCATTATAATTTATCGATTTTAAAATATTTATTGATAACACTAAAGCATTTATTATGTTATTATTAATTTATTTTTATTTTTTATATGCATTATAATTTATCGTTTTTAATATCGATTCGGGAATTTTGTTAGGGAAAAATACCGGTAACCATCAATTTAATATTTTATTATTTATTTATTTTACATAATAATTATCATAAAATTGTATAATTTATTTGAGTTAAACATGAGAACATAAGTATGTTTATTATATTATATATATATCTACAGACTTACAGTTATACAAATTTATTTTTTCAAAGAGAACCCTATTTTACTTCAAATGTTTAATTAAATGATTTTTTTTGAAAATCTTGTTGTATTTAAATTGAAATTATTATTAAAATACGAATAGTTTCTAAGTTATTACTATAGGACTGGAAATGTAATGCCCTATAATACCCTAAAAATGGTCAAAAGAAATGCTTTAATGCCCTAAAAATTCTAGATAATGCACGAAAAAACTGCAGGTAAATTGATTTTATGTTTAATAAATTTAGTATACATTTTAAATAATATTTGATTAAATTAATTAATAAAAATAACTTGTAATGAACGATATCATTAGATGTCAATATCGATTTTATTCCTATGACAGATTATTAAACAGATTAATATATTATAGTAATTCTAAATATACTTTGCTACGCTGCTGCCAATCGTAAACTCGTTGTCTAAGATTTTCTACTTTATTGTTTATTATACAAAAAGATATACAAATTTATATAAAATTCGAATTAGTGTAAAAAATAAAATTTCAAGTTTGAATTTTGAATTTTGAATTTTGGACCCAAACACTCCAATAATGGCTCTAAAAATAACTCCATTCAATCTCAAAAAAATGACGTTCAAATCAAAAATATTGTCAAAAAATGCAAAATAAATTTTCTTATTCTCATTCAAAAGTACACGTTACGAATTTATGACCAGGCGAGCATCGTACAGCAACCGTCCTCTGGAAAAAAAAAATGAAAAGTGCATTGAAATCCCAGCCCTAGTTATTAATTTTATAACTTATAATACTTAATGTCTTAATGTATTAAGAAACAAGGGTAATATAGTCCTTAATAATGTTTTTAATTTAAATTTAAATTAGATGTTATATTTTATATTAATTCACTTTTCTTCTTGAACAATATTATTTACAAATTATAAAATTGATATTAGATTTTTAAAAACATCAAAGCCACACAATTATTTTCGTAACCTATTATATTTTACTATTATCCTTAGTATTTACAAAATTAGATAATTTAGAAAATACTCATTTAAATTTTGATTCATATATTATTATTTATATTTATAAAATTATAACAGGTTACTAGAGTTTACTAATATATACATCAACATTAAAAAAAAAATCATTTCCTTGATAATTATAACTGTATTAACGGGTGGTTTGCGTTTGGAAAAAAAGAAGTTTGTATCCAAAAATCAAAAATATGATCTTTAATTATTCCACCTATATTTAAAATTCCAAAAACCAGATTTTAAATAAAGTAGGTACCTAATTTATCAAAAGAAATAAATAGACATGTTAATTTGCAGGTAAATCACTATGAATATATCCGGAAATATATTCAAGCCACTTAATTCTAATTTTTGCGACACACCTATAAGTCATATTTTATTAATTTAAATGATAAACCTAATAAAAAAACGCTTGCCAAGTCAGAGATCAGCATGTAAACTTTCTTTATTTTCAATGTTTAGAAATTTATTCATTTTATGCAATATGTATGTATAATGTACTTTATTTTCATTTTCATTTAGTGAGATAGATCTCCGAAACCGGAGAGCGGATTTTGTTGTTTGAGGTCTTGTTAGATTCACATTGTCTAGGAGAAGTGCAGTGAAGATTTTCAGAACTTTATCTTTTATAGTTAATTCACTACAGAGCTTCAAAAAAAATTAAAACATATTTTATTGGGCGTTTTTTATGTTTTTCAGCTTTATAGCTTTGTAGTGAGTTAATGATTGAAAATAAAGTTCTGAAAATCTTCAGAGCACTTCTCCTATCCAATGTGAATCTAACAAGACCCCAAATAACAAAATCCATTTTTCAGTTTCGGTAATCTACCACGCAAAGTGAAAATCTAGCAAAAAATTACTATTTTTTTAACTGCGAAAAATTAAATAATTTTTTTTTGTAAATTTTTTATCTCACATTTTGTATCTAATTGATAATCCCTTTTTAATGAACTATCAATCAACTTTTTAGCTATAATAGTTTTGGAGAAAAGTTAAAAAATAGAAATTTTGGGACTGTTCACGCCGACGTTTTTGTGGATTCAAATCGTTAGTTATACTGTTTAGATGTGATTTGTAGCTCTTTCATTAATATTTTATGTTAAAGCTAGCCTAATTATCCACCTACTCATTACAATTGAGTTAGGTACATTTTTTTCATTTTCCTATTTAACATAAATTCTTGAAATTTTAAAAATTCAGACTTTTTTTATTTCAATTAACATACTTACTTGATTAAAAATCAAGAAAGTAAAAATAGTCAGGACTGAGTCATTTCAAATAAAAACTCTATCAAGAATCGTCGTCCGAAAATGTTCCTTTTACCATGTACTTTCCTACCTTGAGTGCACACTACAATTCTGTTTTGTGTTTCCGGAATAGCCGTGAGCCGTCCGTTAAAAAAACGAGGATAGTATATGATAAATTTATAAAGCTCCCTTAAAAAAATTGTTTACAGTGGCGGTCTCACGGGAGAAATTAATTTTTAGCTGTGTATACACTAATGCATGTGTCATTTTCATATTATTATTTCTTAGTCACGGTCTTACCTCAAGCCTCCATAGATGTTCCATTGTACCACCAAAAGCCGATAGCGCTAGGGTTGCAAAAAAAATATTCCCCGTATAACTCCGACACTGAACTTATTCTGAGGGAGATGTACAACGCACACAATGCGATCATGTCGCGACTAATCGTGTTAAATATCATCTTTAATTCGTGATTGAAAAAATTATTCGTTTTGAAATAAAAATCAATCATATCCAAATCTTAATATCCCCTGGAAAAAAAAAAAAAAAAAAGGAAACTTTTGGTAATTAATTATTGGTTGGTTGGCACAATTAATATATTTTGGAACAAATATGTAGTGGAACAAAAGGCGGTGATCCCGGTCTCGCTATCATTAATATCATGTATACACAAAATATTAATCGTGTTTACGGTTTACCACCCGCAATCGGCGACTCACAACGGAACACGGTTATATACCGCACTTAGCAATCCGTATTAATTGCGATTTTCATGGTTGTAACAAATATTCAAGAGCTTAATTGATTTTGCAATTTAATAATATTAATTAATCACGTAGGGTCGATACTAGATACAGTAGGTACGCATTTCGTAAATGTATTTTTCATTCATCCGATTATGATTGTCCTATTTGTAGTATTAATATTGGGAGGTGCGAATTTTTATTTTTTGGTTTTCCTCAGATTATTTTTCACATCCAGTCGAAATCACCGCAACAGTCGAAACATGGACAGGATTATTGAGATATCGTCAGTGTTTGTTGATCTATTTAATAGCTCGGCCGGCAACCAAGCTACCGCTGACGAATCTGATTTGTCAATTCCTGTACAACTTCAGGAGATAACCGAAGATTATATACAAAAAATCTTGACTGCGTGCTGTAGTCAACAAGCTGCTGGAATCCAGGGATTTCAGAGCGGGTCAGTTGTCGGTTCATCAGGATTGCGGGTTAATGAGTTTAAGCCTAGTAAGTATGATAGCAACATAAACTTATCATAGTTTGTACCTAGTGTGATTTACTCCTTTTTGTTTGTTTAGATCTTGACTGGTTCAATTGTACAAAACCTTTATTATTCAATAAAGATTTAAAAGGCAAACTTGTTCTACTCGATTTCTTCACATATTGTTGTGTAAATTGTTTGCATATACTACCTGTTCTACATAGCTTACAACAACGTTTTACGTGTGAAGATGGATTAGTAATTGTAAGTACAAATACCAACTCTAAAATTCTATGAATATTACAAAATACCTATCGACCATTTATTTTTTTTTCTTGTATTATTAGTTTTTATTTAGTATGTATTTTCCAACTATAATCATAACTATAATAAATTGAGTACAAGTATTAACATGAAAAATGATTAATAATCACAGAATGTAAAGCGCTAGTTTCTAGTTTATGGTAAAATCATGGGTAAATTATTAAATTCTAAGACTTTTAACATAAAAATATTTGATTAATTTTCATTTACAAATACTGTATTAATTTTAATAACATTGATAGGTATACTTTCGAGATTAGTGCTTTAACATAGTGTTTTTAGTTCACTCTGGTATTTGCAGAAATATGTAACTTGTCATTAAATTATTTATTAACTTTTTTACTTTTAATTATTAGCTTATTATAATACAATAATAACTATTAATTTATAGATATTGTTTAAATTAGGAAACTAATGAATAAATACAATTAAATCAAAGTATTAACTCTAATATACTAAGTAATTATATATAATTTCTAATTTATACCTATTACACAATAAAAACTGCTAATTTTTTTTTTTTGTGTCATTTGATTAAATTCTCCAAAATTGATCTAAGATTCTAAGCAGATTATTGTATTTATTTTACAATGGTGTACTTATAATTTTTTGTATATAAACAATAAGATAAGTATTAACTTTAAAACGTCTTAAAATCTTCAATTTTTATATTTTGTTTTAAAATGTAATATAATGTTCCTCATAAATAGTTCATACTGAAATTAAAAAATATAAAAAAATACACAATCACAATTATTTTTTATAGTTTTTTGAACAAATTATATATTTTAATGATGAATAACAAACTTAATTATTTTTGTAAAGCTTTTTATTATTTATTTATTTATTTATTTTTAATGAATAAATTTAGAAGAACAGATATAAATATATTTATAATATAAACATATTAAACAGTAATCAATTGATTGAACAGACATATAAAAAAAATTATTAACAATGAATTAATTATAAAAAGTTGTGTTCATTGTTTGACACCCATCATTCTAATAAGTAGATTATTGCTTGAATAAAGGAAAAATGTTTACATTACTTAGAACAGTAGTCGGCAACCTTTTCGGACTCCCGGGTCACATTCATAAATTAATAAGAGTTCGTGGGCCAGACAAAAATAAAAATGTTATATTCCAAATTATTTATCAAAAAAAAAAATTTAAAGCGGGTCGTATACAATAGACGCGCGGGCCGCCAGTTGCCGACCACTGACTTAGAACATTAAGACACAAAAATTAATACCATTTAAATTTAAACAGCCGAAGACTACATACAATTTGAAAGTTTAATCTTAAATTTTATTAAATGAAATACCAATATTAAAAATTATATTTTTAATATTATTTAATTTCAATCCTTACTGACATATCTATGTTAATTACATATACATTATTTTTAATTATCTTTGCAGATTGGTGTGCATAGTGCAAAATTTCCAAATGAACAACAATCTGTGAATGTACATCATGCTATTGAAAAATATTCAATTGAACATTGTGTTGTAAATGACACAGATGGTACAATGTGGAATGATTTAGCTGTATGCTGTTGGCCTACTTTAGTGCTCATTGGTAACATATAATTTATTATTAACCAGTAAAAAAACATGTATATTGTATTTTTAATAAATTATATAAACTTTATTAAAAATATAAAATAATAAACAAATGTTTTATTGTTAATCAAAAATTATGTTATTTATAAAAATATCTTTTTTTTAAGGACCTAATGGTGAACCCATGCTAGTAGTTCAAGGTGAAGAATTTCATTCACAACTATTACCTACATTTATTGAAACAGCCTTACAAATTCTCCGCCAAGCATCTATGATAAGCTCACATGACATACCAGAAATTGTTCCTGGTCGTACAACTTTACAGTCTCTAACTTCAGGTAAACAGTCATCTGTTACAAAACAACATCTCCTATATCCCGGTAAGGTGTTTGCTTACACAAAAAAATTGAAGAAAAGGCAGAATAATAGCGATGAAACATTAAACAATTCTAATTTAAATTACCGACGTCATGGTAAAATATTAATAGCAATTGCTGATAGTGGTCACCATAGAATAGTGGTTTGTACACTTCAAGGACGCGTTAAGGTAATATATTTATAAATGTATAATATAATTCTATATAATTTAAAAATAAAAATTTTATCTATATAATATAGTTTTTTTATTATTATTATTTTTAAATAGCATGTAATTGGTGGTGGTGGAATTGGTCATTTACCATCAACTACTAAAAAAGGATTTAAAGATGGAAATTTCAGAGAAGCATTATTTCATAGCCCTCAAGGCATATGTTTCCAGAATTCTCATATTCTGTTTGTGTGTGACACAGAAAATCATGCTATTCGTATGGTAAAACCTTTATATGATGATTTTTAATATTCTCAACTTCGTTCAAAATAAATAATATATTTACCTCTCAATTAATTTTTTTTACAGATTGATTTAAAAGAAAAAACTGTTAAAACTGTTGCTGGAAATGGTAAAAAAGGCCGTGATAAATATGGAGGCCAAATGTGGAATTCTCAAATACTAAATACCCCCTGGGATGTAGTATATTACAAGCGCAAAGCACGACCTCAATATCAACAGCAATACACACCACAGCCATATACACCAAATCAAAACTTTCAACAACTTCAAACATCTCCTGCTGTACCAACACCATCTCCAGTACGCTGTTTATTAATTGCCATGGCTGGTTTGCATCAAATATGGGCCCTTTATTTAGATAAGACAAGTACTAGTACGTGCTCAAGCATGAAATCAAAGTAAGAAGTCTTTATCCACCTTACTATTTAATAAAATATACAACTGTATATATTAAGCATGTTATGATATACTTATAAAGCAATACCCATTTTTTTCAAAATTTCTTATTAATTTTAATCATAAATTTTACCTAATTATGTTTCTATTATGTTCTTTAATTAATATGAAATTGTTAGAACAGTAAACCCGTTTATTAGGTATGATATTGGTTCAGTTATCTACAGAGTATTTTTATGGTCATTAGCTGCAATCAAATAAAAATTAGTGAATTAGTAGTATATATGTCGTAGGCATATAGTCAAAGAATTTAATTTTTATGTAATTTCGCTATCCACTTAGACATTTAGTTAAATTCCTATTTCAAGGCAGGAAAATAATAAAAATGAAACATTTTGTATATACTAATTGATGATTTAAGTTCTAAAACAAAATTAAATGTATTTCATATACCTAAGTGTTTTACATATTAATAAACTATACATAGTTTTTTTTTTTATACAAAATAGCAATCAATAATTAATAGAAAATATTGTTAAATATTTAAAATAATACAAAATGTTTCATTTTTATTATTTTCCTGCCTTGAAATATGCGTTTATTATAAATCTGGTGCTTCACAAATTAAATATTTTTGTATATATTATAACTACATATTACTTGTTTTGATATGGGTAATTTTTGATTGAAAAAAAAACTGAAAATTGTAAAATGAATTAAACTTTTAGGTGGTGTTCCAAAGGATTATGTACTATGGTAGCAGGAACGGGCAAAGAAGAAAATAGAAACAATTCTTACAATGGTCAACGTGCTTCTTTTGCCCAACCCTCCGGGTTGTGTTTAACTAAACCATCATTTCGTGGGTCTGTATCAAATGGATCTGATCCTTCTTTATATATTGCTGATAGTGAAAGTTCATCAGTCAGACGAATGTATTTGGATTCAATGGGAAAGTTTAGGGTACTAAATGTAGCTGGAGGAAGTCCAGATCCAACTGTGAGTTGTTTCAAATTTTGTATTTATTGATTATTTGTTTGTTCTCCTATCAACATTATTTCAATAATTGTATTTATATATATTATATTATAATTTTGTATCTGTAATAGTTTAAACTCATTAAAATGTATTAACATTAATTCTATTGTAAATAAATTTATATTTTATAGGATCTTTTTAGTTATGGTGACATTGATGGTGGAGCTGGTGCCAATTCACGTTTACAACATCCTATGGATGTTGCATGGAATTATAAACGGAACATTCTGTATGTAGCAGATTCATACAATCATAAAATTAAATATGTTACTGGGTTGTCAGACAGTCATAAACAAAATCATTATAATAACGGTGGTGGCAACACAACAACTGGGGGCATTCCTGGCTCTACAGGTGGTTCTGTACATACATTACCATTGCCTGTTAAGGTGTGTCTCATTAATAAAATTAATTTAATAATTATTATAATCACAAAAACTTATAAAATATAAACGTCCTCAGTCACACCAAACTTTTTTAATCGAATCTTCACTAATTTACTATCTATGTTGAATTGTATTTACTATAGTCAAAATATTTATTTTTTTAATTAAACAATATTCAATATAGCAATACAATGTTATATACTTAATTATAGTAAAATATTAAGAATATTAACATACACATGTTTCTGTTTCAACATTATTATTATTAATTTAAAATAAAGTTGACAGCATTAAATTATATTTTATGTATATAAGATGTAACTTATTTTAAATTTTTAAGTTTAACTTACTGTCTATACTATATTTTTTTTTTCGAAGTTTTATATAACCACATTTATCATGTGTAAAATAGATATTATTTATTAATTAAATTTTATTTTATAGTTAAATGAACCCAATGGATTACATTTTATTGAAAATCCTCAAGATGGATCCAGTCTATTATTGATTGCTGATACAAACAATCATGCTATTTGGATTTATAACTTTGATACTTATGTTATTAAAAAGGTAAAATAATGCACATTAAATTAAACAAATATCTAATTTAACTCAGCTATATAATTACTTATAATTTAATAGCAATATTAATTATTAATATTTCTTTTTCATAATTAGCTACAATTGGAATTCCCAAAAATTCTAGAATCATCACCATCAAATGTGGTTGGAACAGCACAAATTAGATTAAATAGACGAACTGGTGGGCAACTTATGTTACGTGGACGAGTTATCCTAGGATCCAGTTCTGGAACTGAAATATCTCAAACTATAGAAGAACCGCACTTAAATTGGACTCTTCAATTGCCAGGTATATTTTATCATAAAAATCAAGTTACTGATTTCACAACAGCTGATGAGTCGAGTTAAATAATAATAGGTTAAAAAATTGTGTCACAAATTTATTATTTTATTTTAATTTTAATACATACTTAACTGTAAAATATTAAAAAATTTATATCTAAATAAAGTCCTATATTTTAAGGAGTTATATTTCTAAATTTTTGTGAAAACATATAATAAAATAATAATGATTTTCATTATTGAAAAACATGTAGTTCATAGATAATTATGTTAACTTTTTTACTTATTTATTTAATTTATAATCAAGTTAATAACATTTTGTGTTTAATACAATTTCTCCCTTATTTAGATTCAACGTGGGAGTCAAAAGAAATTAAATCAAATACCTCCATACCAGCTGTAATAGGTGCAGCGGCTGATTTCAAGTACTTAATTCGTATACCAAAACAAGAATGGGAAGAAGATAAAACTGATGAAAATACTGACAATTCAACATCTAGAGATGGGAACAGGCGGTGGAATGATAAATATAATCCAGACTTTGAAAATGAATCTGATGAAGATTCAGAAGATGAATCTGATGATGAAGAGGAAATTGTTATATTAAGATGTCAAACAAGTGTTTGCCAAGATGACGATAAATGCGTTCCTGTAGAATTTGATTTTGTGGTGCGTGTTCGATATGGTGATGAAGAAAATACTCCTCAAGCAGCTGATACTTATTTCCCTTATACTTTACCATATAATAATGGCAAAAAATTAATAAATAAAGCATCTTCTGAGATTGATTCTCCTGCTTCAACATACTGTGTTGACTCTTCGATGGAATCGATAAATAATATGTCTGCACCAACAACTCTTACTTCTAATAATTAATAATCTTTTCAATTTAATAAATATTATCTTTACAATTTTTGTCTTAACTAAAAAATAAAAATTACTTAACAAATAATTTTCGAATCTGTAACCCAAATTTAATGTAACCATTTTAATGCGTGTTTCTAATTATAATTTGATATATTATATATTATTCTTTGTTGGATAAATATCTTGAGCTTTGTATTTACCGTGATATGCATAGCATTGAATTATTGTATAAGTTGCGATCTATTCATGATATATTTAGTTATTTCATAATGTTCAGTTATTTCTTAGTTATAGCTTTCATATTTATTTTAGTTCAATGAAAATTAATTTTAAACATTTTTATTTTTGATAATTTTTCAATTATTTCTATGAATCCAATGAATATTTTTAAAAAAAATAACTATAATTCCATAATTTAAGATTAGATGTATTATTTTTTTTTTTGTGGTTTAAAACATGCATAGATAATTAACAAATAAGTTTAAATTGAATGATGCACTGTGTTATTTATTGATAATTATAAAATATCTTTTCAAAATAAAGCTATACATTTTTGGTGATTCTATACTTAATAAAGTAATAGTATGGTATACATTTTACTTAAATAATTTTCAATCTTTCTTATAAGATATCGATTATTATATAATAGTTATAATTCACATTCCCATAACTCATAAGCCTTGCTTAAAAATAAATTATGTTGTTAACTATTAAATTTAATAACCAAAGACTAAATGTATTTTATTTTATAATTTATATTTAATAATTTCAAAGCTTTAAGCTACAACTATACTACATGAGTTGTTATATAATATGGTTTATTTAAGTATGGCCTTGTTACTCAATACAAATGATTATGATACAATATATTAAACTGTTAAACAATTAACAACAGTAATTGTTCTTTTATAAACATTTTATAATTGTTAGTTAAGTGTTTTGCATTAATACAAATTGGGGAAGCTTAAAATTAGTTCAAGTATAAAGATATTGACTTCAATAGTTAATTTGATGTATTGATATAATAAATACAAACAATAATAAAACTATTTTAAAGTATACTTTTTAGGTTTACAATAAAAGCTATGTCCAACTAAGTATTGTTAAGTAGATATTACTTTGTTATGTTAGCACTGTTTTCAAAAAACTATTATATCTCAAATAATAGTAAAATTTAATTGTATAACTTTTAATATACATAAATGTAATAAAATCATTAAAATCAATTCATTCAAACTTAGCCTTAATTTTTAAAAAGATAGATAAGATCCTTTGACAACAGTTTATTAAAAATAGACATGATTAAACTGAAATATATTTCCTACTAAATTATACTTTATAATATAATATTAGTAACTATTCTTAAATATAAAAAAATAAAATGTCTAAATATTAATTGAATTTTATTATAAGTGTTAAATAACTACCCTTATATGGAAGCATAATAGTTACATATTGATATCTAAGTAAATAATAAATTAACTTTTTTCAAATTTATAAAGCTTATAGAAAAAAAATGTCTAATCCAAAATTAAATCAACCTTAACAATAATGTATTAATATAAATAGCAGGTTTGCAGGAGAAAAAGTTTTTATATAATAATATTTCAATATTTATTTCTATAAATGTATTACTCCATATTAGATACATAATAATAATTATTATTATTAGTAGATATTACCAAAGTAGTTACTATAATCACTTTTGACTTGGTTCTCATTCATTTTGAATTCAATGGGCATGTTTGTCTCCCGAAGTCAAAAAAGTTAATAATCTGTAAACGAGTTGCCTCCCGACGTACCCTAAATTTTATTGTAAACAAAAAGGGTCTAGTACTAGTTGCCTCATATAATAAACAGATAATAAATGTATAAATGGTTCAAACATCACATGTATCAACATACGTTTGAAATTTCGAAATCAGAGTATTCAATTTTTCCTACTCATTTATGGGTAAAAAAAGTTCAATCTTCAACTAATTCAGACCGAGACTGTAATTTTAATACAAAGTTCTATAATAAGCTTGAACCACATACGTGATAACAAATGAGAAACAAAATAATTTTCATTGATACTCAAATAAAAAAGCTGAATGAAAAAAAATATCAAATTTTGAGTATAGGTACTTACAATAAATATTGGCTGAAATATATAAACCTAAGCAATGTTTTTTTACCATTATATTACCACACATTTGTTTTATTTGTTTTGACTATTTATTAGGTACTTTCGTCTGTTTGTATTGACTCATTAATATATAAAATTACTAATTTTTTTTTTATTATTATTTTTAATATAATTGTGTACCGAGTATTTGTATAAATGTATATAATATATATACCTAAGATTATATTTTTAATAATAATAAAACATTAAATAATTCTAAATAACTATTATTGCGTATAATGTATAAATAATAAAATAATAGAGTTATAGAAATTATTATGTTACTGTCAACTTAATTTATTTATAATTATAATACAATTATACAAGTGTGTATCGTAGTGAAGTTTATATGAACCACTAGGTAGTAGGTATTTAATTGTATACGAGACTACAAGAGGCCAAGTAATAGTGTGAAAATTATTTTTGGAAGGCAACTCGTATGAACTATACCTGGTCATTGGAGCCCTGGAGGCAACTCCTTCTGTCTATTTGCGATAAGGATGGAAGGCAATTCATATATTTTGGGAGGCAACTAGTATGCACCAAAAATAATAATAACGTAGTATACCTACAGGGGTGGTGTGAGGGGCAAAGCTCCCAACGTTTGTCGTTTACATATCAAGCCCATTTAAGCGTGTACTCACTAAAAAAAATTACGACTACATCACTGCTATAACTGACATATTTTGTTGAATTGTTTTTATTCACATATTATAAAGAGATGTTTTGTTTGGTCTCGTAGACTCGTAGGTAGGTACACAGCACTACAGCAGACGTATCGGTTAAGCACTATAATTTCGTTTTCCGCTAGTGATTGCAAAAAATTTGTATTTTTTCGCTATATTTAATCAGACACTCATCTTATACAAATACAGCATACATGTATATTTGCTACCGTAAACAATCGCAAATATTATTTTATAATATAAGTATATATTATGGAAATATATTTTAGGAAACAAGTTATTAAAATTGCTAATTGGTCAGGCCAGTGAATCAAATGACTTCTGACTTTCTGAGGTTATGAAATTAATAATATAAATAATTAATTCTGTCGATTTTTATTCGGCCGCGAGTTGTTCGACAGAGTATTATAATATACGTAGTATAGATGCTTTGTGGGAATATGGTGAAACGCGTCTCGATAATATGGGACCCTGGTTATTTCGGACGGAAAAACAACTGACTGGCGTGTATTTTAAGTGTATTTTATCTACACAACGTTATTCTCGGTTTAGTCGCGATGCGATAGTTTAAAACCACGTCCGTGACTACGTGTAAACCGTTTTCTTCCTCGTCATACTCAACAAATGTAAAATAATATTAGTTAAATTTTGTACTTATAAAATAAATTAAATATTGATTCGAATTTTTATCGATATAATTTATTCTATAAGGACTTATATTAAGCGACGTCGAAATTATAGCCAATAGCGGCGATTGTATAATTATTACTATAGACACTAGTATATAAGCGTGATCTTACTGTAAAAAAGGATTATATTAGTTTCAAGTGACTTTCATGACACTGAGACTAAGGGCTAATCCTTAAGAACTTTTAGAATACTTCAGGATATCTATAAGGTTCAATTGGCGATGATTTAATATTTGGTTAGTAAAAAATATAACGAATAAATATTTAGAAATCAAAAAATACAAAAAGTTTAACATTTTTATTAATATTTAGCCTTTGAAAGATATACCAAATAATTTCTATTCTGTAGATTTCATTGGTCAGCCATCCAAACAAATTATATATTATAGGTATGCGTTTCATTTTCTCCGAAAGAACAACTAACAATCGCAAGACAAATATTAATAAATTAAAATAAATATTCAAAAACTAAAAACATTACTTATACATAGTGATTAAATATTATCAAATTTAAGAAGTATAATTTGTTAACAAATTTTATTTTTAATAGGTATACCTGTTTTAAATAATTTTAATATATTTATATATTTTAATATTTGTTTTATCTCTCCGACCCACGTTCAAAATAATAAATTTGCCTTCAGTAAGACCAAATTTGTGTTATAAGTTTTAATATTAGAGTGACTTATTATTAAATTTTTAATTGTGAAATCAAAAGTGTTCTCGTTTTGGTTTTTTATGATATTTCAATTTTCGTGTCAGTTATGATATGAATTTATGAGTAATAAGTAGGAAACGGATTTAAATGCTCTAAAAAACAATAAAAATACGATTTAATGCACTCGTAACAGAAATTATTTTAACATTTAAAAGATGTGTTTAATTATATACATTTTTATTCTTAGGTATTAATTATTCGTATCATTTTCATTATCTATAGTTCTCCAACTTCTTTTTACTTTGAAAATTATTTCTAAAAAATGAATATACAATTTAGATAGATACATTCGTTAATCGTTACACGTTATACCTTGTGTTTCATAATATCACTGTATAATCAGGTGCTACTTAATTTTTATCGCATTTTATCAATTCCGCTATAAAAATGACTGAAATATAAAAAAAATGCACTAAAAATGTCAACAAATGCAAAATAAAGGTTACATTTTTAATTCCTCGATGTACAAAATGAACTTTGTGCTTGGAAAGCAATGCAATTTGCATTTAAATCCGTTCCCTAGTAATGAGTATAAAATGTTACTATTTAAAAATTCTCATGTTTCGCTTTAATATTGAAATATCTTAAAAAGACTAACGAGTAAACACAGACTAGGCGGCCATAAGGGTGTGCAAGGGAATGACATCTCACCCTCCTAGAGAAATAATTGTTATTTTTTTAGTTATGATTTTATGAATAATAAATTAATTTTTTTAATGATAATACTACACGATGTACTCGTACTAATATAAACTCATACTCAAACTCATACTCATACTCGTACTTTATTAATCGATTACGGTCGTGCGTCGTAATACTATGTCGACCAATCACTATCAGTTAAATATATTAATATATTTATGTGCTCTGGAAAAGTATTTTTATTTTATAATTATCACCCTCGTGCAGGAACTTACGATTCCCCTACAATATATGTGTTTTTTATCTGTAAATACAATAAGTAGTTGACAAAAAACTTCGATCTTTAACTTTGAAGGTTTCTAAATTTTAAGATTAAGAGGCTAGCCAAAATAAAAATTTCTAGCATTTTTCAAAATAATTGGGAAAAACAAATATTATTTTATTTTTATGCAAAATCAGTTATCGAAAAAGTCGACAATTTGATTTTAGTATAACTTAGTAACGAGTAAACAACAATTTTAAATTTATTTTGTATAGATAGAATTTTTGATTTAGCTAAAATAACAAAACTGCAAAAGTATGTTTTATTGAAACCAAAAAATTTATAATTATACTGAAAAATCAGTCGCTAAACGGTTTGATGAGCTTGGGGCAAATTTTTGGGGCATTTTATAATATTAATATTAATATTTAATAGTATTTTAAATACATTAAATTCACAGCCTTGATCATAACTAATAGTCGAATGGTTTTCGTTCGACTAAATTCATACTATAATTATACTAGAATATAAAATATTTATTTTCATGCGATAAAAGTATCACGATTTCAAGAATAGCGTTCATCGCGTTATAACCGTTTATAATGCGAAAGATCAGCATATATGTAACAGGAACGTAGCGGTGTCGCCGTGATCATGAACGATTTACTGCTACCGCGTACTATTGCCGCCGTTAGCACCGACAATATTACGAGTTGCCGGCAAAAAAAAATTGGAGAATATTTAGCGGCTAGCTCGTGGGACCCTGGTACCACGGACTCCGTTTCGTCAACGCAAATCGTCATCGACCGTGTTTATACTATCTATACTATATACTATATACTATATATACTATATACTATCGTGCTGATTTCGGCACTGGAGGTTAAGTTTAGTTGATTTTAAATTCCCGCCAAGATTATTATTATTTTATTTTTATAATCCTATATATAAATCCCATATTTTTATATATATAATAATAATAAATATATTATTGATATTGTAATATTTTATTTGATGAGAAAGTTAACTTTCTATAAAATTTCATGATTTAATTTTAATAATTAGGACTCGGATTAATATGTAAATACATATTTTTACTGTGACTTGATAAATTAATTTAGGTGAGTGATGAATTCATTTCAAGGGATTTCCAATGAAATTAACTATATTTTATTTTACACATGTTTTACATATTTTTACATATTTCTCAATAATTCCATTTTTTCTACATATTTCGATAATTTATTCATTTATGATTTTTTAATAATTATTAATTATGTACGATTGTATTTTTCAATACAGACAATTTCACATGTTTCCAAAAGTACAAAATACTAACAAAATAATACCAATTATTGAACTTAATCTACGGTAGACTAATAACCAATTAAAATAATAATATTAGAAAATAATATTTATTAGAAAAATATAAAATCTATACCTACGACTATACATGTCAAAATTATTTCATTAAATCAGTAAAACCGACAATAAACGATACAAATAAATAAAACTCAACTTAATTTTGAAATTTACTAAAAAATTAAATTAACTACAAGATACAAAAAAAAAACTGTAACACTAAGAAAGATAATTTAATTATTTAATTAATAAGTAGATTTGTAAATTAATACCGATATTCAGTAGATTAATACTAATATTATATACTGATATACTGTAAATTTCAAATTGTGTTAATATTAAGTATTTTATATTTATACAACTTATATTGTACATTTTAACTTATTATATTATTATCGTCAAATGTTTTATAATGATAGTCACTAATTAAGTTTAAATTTATAAAAACAAATTTTAATAAGTTTTTCATGACATTTAATAATTTAAAAAATGTAAAATAAAAATTGCAAAACAAAATTTTTAACCTATCTTATAAGACTATCAGTATGAATGGTTAAGTCAGTGGGTAAAAATGAAATTCGACAATAAAAAATATTTAATTTTATATTTTAAATATCTAATCAAATAAATATTGGTAATTCAGAAGACGTTTTTATTGTTATTTGTGGAACTAGTCGGCAGTAGCCACCAAAAATTTTGAGGGCCGTGTTAAACAAGTACATTTTTTTTCAAAACTCGTTTTAGGGCGTTATAATTCGACAAATTTATTCGGTGGGTTATTAAATATATGGCATTCGTTTATTTATATATACTATGTACGTTTATTTGCCTAATAAATAACCCCAGAAAAAATAACCCAGGAAATTTAGGCACATAGCACGTTAAGACGACGCCATAGTGCCATACCCGCTAGTGTTGTCTTTGTCTTACTAACTTACATCATAACAAATTTTCGTTCAGCACAATACATTTTGTGACGTTAGCTTTAATATTAGAGTAAATTTACCTATTATCAAATTTAAAGGTAAGAATATTATTTAGACAATCACATATGATTTTATTTATATTATCATTTTAAAGTGAGTTATGAACATTTTAAAGTTGTTATATTTTACATAGCTGTAACTCACTTTAAAACAATAATATCATTAAAATCATATGTCATTGTCTAGATAATATTCTTACCTTTAAATTTGATAATAGGTAAATTTACTCTAACATTAAAACTAACGTCACAAAATGTATTCTGCTGAACGAAAATTTGTCATGATGTACGTTAGTAAGACAGAGACAGCACATGCGGGTATGCGTCCTCTTAAGCCTTTACTTATAATTACATCTATGTTGTTAAGTCTTAATGAAAATGGAAAGTTACTTCATTGTGCACCTGAGGGTAAGGGATCACATTCCAAAATACGCCACTGTGCGGATCTGTGCCAAGTACTAACGATAGCAATAATCATTTATAAATTCTTGTATAATATTATTTATCGATAATCTATGTAAATGCGGTTTCAAAAGAAGAGCTATACATTTTTGATGATTTAATTACTTTTATTTAAAAATAAATGAACGAAAAAAAATCGTTCATGTTCCTCTAAAACGTGAACGAAATTCCAATACGTTCCCGATAAGCATGAAAAAGGAACTACGTTCCCGATAAGTTTCTAACGAAATCAAAGGAACGAATTCCTTTGAACGCGTTCCTTCCAAGCACTGGGTTGAAGGCAATGCGACTTGCGAACGCGAAGTAAATTAGTATTATTTATTATTTACTGAGTTATTTATATTTTTTACACAACAGTGTTATTAAACATTTTTATTTATAACCGTGGTCCGCCGGTTCACGTAATCGTCGTTATTGCGTTTCCGTAATTCTGTTAGTTCAACGTGTATCGATAATACACCTTGTTAGTTATTGCCGCCAAAATAACGAATGATAATGATTAATGAACAATGATTTCTGTAATAATAGCTTCAATAATATAGATATTATACGCCTTGACGACATTAATATACTGTTATCAATTGTACCGCAGTCGTCGGGTTTTTTTCTGAAGTAGACTAGTAGTTAATCTGTGCAGTGTGTGGTAAGTAATAAGAATAACTCACTGTAAAACTCAACTCGCATGTACCGATTGTCCCGTCCGATTTGGTGAGCACACTTCTGTGACGTCCCATGCAACTTCCGTTATGCAGAAAAACAACGGAAATGGTGCGAATTATCCTCGATGGAAAGTGCCGAAGAACCAGCAACAGAAACAACCCGATAATACACGTGATCGGGACGTCCAGGCAACCGCCGACAACGCCAACGACGAGAATCCTACTCGTAACACGAAGGCGTATATGAAATACTTTAACGTGGTCCAACCCGTCGGATTATCTATGTTTTCCGATCAAAATAGGTACGAAGAATCGGAATCGTCCTTGTCAAGGAATACGCCTTTCAGTTCAAACTCGACTTCGAAAACGGTAGACGGTAAAAACGGCAAAAACTATTTCGCGGGTAGAACGAATTGGCATGACAAAAATTCGGCACAGCATCAGACAAATCGTCATTCTCAGTTCAACAACAAGAAGTACCCAAACAAATATCGAAAAAATAAAAACAATGCCTCATCATCGAAATTTCATGAATTTATTTCGGTGAACAATGACCATCACAATATACCCATTGAAAATGACCAGCCGGGTACAACAAATTACTCTTCTTATAAAGAGCCAGCCAATCAAAATACTCTGTCTAATAATAATTTTCTGGATATGCATCACAATTCTGAGTATGATTCAGAATGTGATTCTGACCCCGGTGATTTAGAAAAGATGAAAATAATGACAGCTGCAGATTTTAATGATGATCGTTATGCTCGTTATGGGATACACGAGTCAGAAATTAAAGACTATGTGCGCACTATTACATACAAAAACTGTATAGAATATTGTGCAAGAAACTATATTAAGGTAAATATAAATTATATCTTATTAGTCAAAATAAAAATTTATATATAATATATTTATATATTTCTTATTCTTGTAACTTGTTTTATTGAAAATTGGAACTCATTAAATATAGGTAATTCATTTTAAAATAAGAAATATATTAAATTTACTAGTATTATTTATAAAAGTCGAAGAACCTTTAAAAAAGTATTATTTTAACCACAAGTTATAATTCCAGATTTTTTTTTTAACTAATTATTATTGTTATTTTTTATTTTATTTTAAAATTTGAATACTAATATGAGAAAAGTGAGGAGTTAAAAATTACGCACAGACTAAAAATATTATTGATTCTTATTTGCTTGGATTTATTAATAGGTATGAAGAATGACTTATACAAAATGCAGTCTCAATGTTAATGATTTTTCCAAACATAATTTTTGTTAATTCATTTTAATCACATCACACACAGTTTATACAGCATCATTAATATTAAAATATCATTACAGATTCATGGTTTTATGGGATTGATAGTAATACTATTTTTTTAAGACACATGCTAGTTTGTAATTAAACTAATAATGTTATAAGAATACATACATTAACAATAATATACAGCCATTATAAAATAGAACAAAATAAAATAAATTTAGTATTGAATGGCTGTTAATTTAAAACATTTTCAGCATAAATAAATAAAAAAGCCTGTACACACTGCGGCGGTAGCTATAAAGGTAAAATGCAGCCTGACTCAATTTACCACTTCAGCACCACTAAGCCAATAGAAACTTGCTGCTCCGTTGCAGTGTGCGAGGACCTTAATTAAGGTATTATTATATTTTGTTAACATATTTTTAACATAATTTACTTGATTTAAATACTTAAAAATTATTAAATAATATACCAACAAATATAATAATATAAAATATATTTAATTTTAATGTTATAGCGTATTCTATTTTTATAAAAAATATTGAAACTTCTTAGAGTTTATGACATAAGTATAGAATTTTAGTTGTTATAAAATGGCAAAAATGAAAAAAATATATTTTTCATATAAAGAACATTAAACTGGAAGATCATTCTTTTTATAATATTTCTACTGTATCATGAATTAAGTATTTACTTTATTTTAAATTCTTTTTTCAGGATAAAGTGGTATTAGTTATTCGCTGTGGTATTGGCTTATTACCATTGTTGTGTGCTCGGGATGGACAAGCCAAAAAAGTAATTGCTTTAGAACAGTCAGCTTGTATTGAATATGCTCGTCGTATAATCACAGACAATCGCTATAGTACTGTGATCACATTAATTCAAAGCAATGTAAGAAGATGTCATTACGTTTAAACAAACTATTACTAGTATCATACATTTTAGTATGTTAATTATGTATGTGTTATAACTTTTTTTTGCTAAATCTTAATTAAATAATTTTGTGTTTAAAGGTTCATGACTTAGAAAAGTTGCCACACAGACTTAAGAAGGTAGATGTTATAGTAGCTGATTTTTTGGGAGACTGCGTCTTAAGCCAAGGTGATCAAATGGAACAAGTTATTGAAGCTAGGGACCGTTTTCTTGTTTCAAATGGTTTGTATGAATGTATAAAATATAAATTAGGTATTTTAATTTGTTATTTTAATCTATATACTTGTATAGGTTTGATGGTTCCCATGTGCGTTACTTTATATGGTCAGTTATTAGAACAAAGACGTGTCTATGGAAATTGTCGTATACGCAAAAAAACTAAAAAAAAAACATATAAAAAATTTAATAAATGCCTAAATATAAGCAAGTCTAAAAATTCTGAAACTCAGTCTAGTGATACTGACAGTTCATCAGATTCAACATTGTGTTCATGGTGGAGTAATGTTTATGGATTTGATATGAGATCATATTCGGAGATTGTAGTTGATTGTAAATCTGAAAGTCCTAATTCAGCTAAAGATGAGTGGCAAATGATGGAAGAACCTCTAGTTACATTTTTTGATCCATACAAGGTAAATAATAGAATTTATATTTGTTTTAATGAAGATAAAAAATGAAAAGTAACTCAATATTATTGTACAAAATATTCTCTTGTAGATACAATAATTGTATAGTGTTAATTTGTATTATTATTGTTTATAAATTATTTGACTATCTCACTATTAATGTATTAAATTTGTACGGTTGTATATAATTTACATATACATTAAGAGCTAGATATGTTATCAATAAAAACAAATAACATTGAGAGCATTGAATAATAAAATGTTAAGCACATAGGTTTTTTATAATATATTTTTCATAGTTATGCTTATCATAAAATGCTCATTACTTGTTTAATTATACTCAAAACATGTCTTTTATAAATCAAATACTAAAAACTTCATTTTTGTTAAAATATTTGTACAACCAAAAAAAAAAGGTTGTGACATTTTCTTCACCCGTATAGATTAAAAAAACTGATTTTAATAAACAACATTTCAGGTAGTGTCTAACGCTTGCTTAATTAAGAAATTTGATATGTATAAGTGTACTATAAGTGAAGTACGTCATGTACATTGTAAAGACTTAAAACTTGAATGTTCTACACCTTATTCAAGTGCCAATGGAGGTGACTATGCACATATGTTAGAGTTGTTTATGGTAGTTGATTTTCCTAATGGTCAAACAATTGTTGATGATAAAGGTAATTATTTTTTAAAAATAATTTTAGATATTTTCTATATAAATTACCAACTCTTCTTGTAATTTTTGCTGCAGTTCTATTTTTATACAATAATGCCAAAAGCTAATTATTTTAATTAATTTGTTTATGTTTATAGATGATATACAAATAGGATTTTCCACATCATCTTATTCGCCGTATACTAGATTTAGACAGACTGGTTTATTGTTACGGGACCAGTTGCTTGTTGAACAAGGAGACAAGTTTAAAATTAATGAGTTCCATATGTGGCGTGGTCCTCAACAAAATCAAATATTAGTCGGAGAAGACACTATCACTAAAAGTACTCGTGATAAATGTGGACCAGAAGAAAATTTAAAGTTAAGGTTAAACTACACATTTGTCAACAAATATACCAAGGCGATTAACAGGCGTTGTGCTTACACCTTAGTCAAACAATTATTTTAAGATTAATGTTTATGGTTTCAGAATACTATTAATGTTAATTTTGGTTTTTTAAATATTGAAGAATTTATAACTTATTATAATTTGTTAAAAGATTATATGAAAAATAACTTATCAGTATTAATATCAACTCATATAGAATTGAGATATTTAAAAGTAAACATTACAATAAAGGCAAATTTTAAAATAAATTAGTTATATTAATTATAATTATTCTCTCGTGATTGTTGAAATAGTTTGACTAACAATCATAAAAAATAACATTTAATTACTAAACAATAAAACAGCAGTCATTTTTATTCATTAACTGCAAATTAAAAATTTGCTAGATAGGATTCAGAGTAACTTGAACTGGAGCATTCGTCCCTCTCTATGCTCAAATTAATTGTCTATTCTGGCACATAATTAAATATATTATTAGTAAGCTCCATGTTTGCAATACGTATAAAAATATATTTATGACGGTCTGATCTAACTGATTTCTAACAAAATACAATCATTACCATTTTGAACTATTCACTTATACTATTCACTTATCTGTACTAGATGTAGTAGAGAATTCAAATAGAAAAAACCTTGACATTCATAGTAAAAAATTTATGGGCTAATACCAATTGCTGTACACAACTACCTCTAAACAAAATTAAACTATTCTGCAAAACAATATTTCCATTTAAAAGTTTTATATCTGCAATAGTTTGCAAAGAAAACAGGAAATAACAAAAATATTGAATTTTAAATAAAATTGCTGGTACAAAATACCTTAAAAACTGAATGTTTCTCAATATTATAAAATACATGTGTATTATTTAAAATCCAATTTATGATAAAAAAAAATTATGTCAAATGTACTTACTTGAATCTCAAAGTTGTTTTTTCTTGATGAACAGTCGTCTCATTTTATAAATATTAAAAATATATCAAATTTGTCTATACAAACTCCTTCTATTTATATGGGTAGTTTGACTAAATTGTTTGATAATTTATTATTGAAATAAAAAGGGAGAAACGCACAAGAATATTGATTAGGTTTGTGTTGTACAGCTTTACTTGACATTTTGATAGATGCAAAAAGTTAATCACACTCTTATATAAGATAATTGGTTCCCTAAATTATAGTTTATAATTTTTTAATTTATCCTATTTTACATCCTAGTTTTTAATGAACAATATTATTTCCAACTATTTTCTTAATTTCTAAATGTCCATGTAAATATAATGTTACATTTTACTAGGAATATTGATTAATTTAATTAAATAATTACTGATTATAATACAAAATATAGTTTACAATAAAATGATATTCTAGTGTTGTAAAAACATACAATTTTCAATTATAGGACTTTAAGGATGGCAATATCTGATTTAATATATAAACATTGAAATTTGGATGAGTAATTTATGAGAGAGTAGTTTGAGTTAAGGTGAGCGAAATAGTAGGTTAACATTTTTTGAGTTGTACCATGCCACTCCACTCACCTAAACTTTAAATACTTATAAGTTATAAGTTATAACACATGAACTACTCGTCCAAATTTTAATTGTTGTGTCAAAATATTCTGAAAAAATTTTGCATTGGGATACAAAATCAAAAATGAATGTTTTCATAAAAAAAGTAATAATTTAAAAATATGTAGATAATGAGAATCATTATGAGAATCATTATGTATATGAACTGAATAACTTAATTTCAATGTTACAAAAATCTTTCAATTTATTTTTTAAAACTATGTTACCATGAAAATTAGATTTATTAAGGTATTAAATTCAGTACAAGAACTACAACAGCAACACTTAAGCAACATAATAACTTAAGATTATGTTATACCTGAAAGTGCTAAGACTATTTGCGAAGTACTGAGAAGAGATTACTTAAAACTATAAAAAATATATTTTACAAGTCAACTTTATTTAATAATAACTTTTATTCACTGTTGAATTTTAATAAATACTCGAACATAACATAATACTTCATATTAAAATTGTATTTATAATATGCATAACATATTAATTTAATAAATAACCTTTAAAAATATATAAAAACAATATAACATAAAGTATTAAACTCATCTTCTTAAAAATCAATATAAAATCAAAACTAATTAACATAAAAGTAAAAGTAAAATACTCTTTGATACATTGTAATGATTTAGAAAAATAATGATTCAAAATAACTAATAACTAGGGAATAGATTTTATTGTAAATACATATTTTTATGAGAACAAGATATTTTAAATCTGACAAAAAATGTGTACGATTTAGATCATTCTAATTGAAATAAACCCAAATTTATTTTACATATTTAGTAAATAAGTACATATTTTAGTAATTTTTGATTTTTTCATTGATTTTCGCCGACGTTTAATATACATTGTCTGCTTCGTTTAAAACAACAAGATATAAAAAATTGTAATTGTAATTGTAATTTTTGACAAAGATATTTTAATAGATAAAATTCAACAAAGATCTCTGGAAATTTAATACACTCTTTTTGATATAGTGAATAAGAATTATGCCCCTATCACATCTGTTGATGGTGAAACAGACCTTTAGGCAAAACAAAAGTATTCTCTGACCAAACGGTCGTAATTTTTTATTTGCAAACCTACAACAATATGATGTTTCTCATTGCTTTGTTCGATTGTTCCAGAATAATATTAATATTTTTATATACCTACCTACATAATTTGTATCACTTTTATTTAATATTTATAATTATGAAATATTTATTTTTTTTTGTAATTTTTAATATTTACATATTTTGGATTTTTTATTCCATATTGTAAGAAAAATTAATACATATGTATATTGATATTTTTATTACAATAAAATCCGTTTCCCACTAATAACATTTAAACTATGTTTTTACCATGGTAAATCAAGTGTTGGAAAAATTTAAATTACTCACTGTTGAATAATAATAAATTCTTGAACATATTATACTAATTAATTGTAATAAAGAGTGATGATCATAGATAGTATAAGACCAATGGATGATGGTTTGTGGGCATATACAGTTTATTGGTCCTTGATCTGCGAAAAGAATAAAAATTGGTAGTGATTAGTTGAATGGGATTGAAATAAATAACAAGTTACATTTATTATAGTTTATAGAATACAATTTATAGTAGACAATTGTTAACAGTGCTGCCAAACACATTATTAAGACAAGATTAAATGCATATGACGAGTAAACCAGTTATATACCCGTGTTTTCATGATATGCTTCACTTCGGCAAAAAGTAGAAATACCATAATACCACTATAGTTGATTTAAATTTAAACATAATAAAATAAAAATTAGATTTAATACTTAGCCAAATAAAATAATAGTAATATAAATACAATTTAATACTATCAAAATAAAGGTTGACAGACTATCAACATACAAAATTGATTTTAGTAAACAATGATTATTAACTTTATCATAAAATTCAAGTTTAACAAATGCATTACCATAACCTACTTGATGAAGAGATAGAATATCAAAATGTACTATACAGCACAAGGCCCTTTTTTATTTTAACTATTGATAATAAAATAAGTATATTTTTAATATTATTAAGTGTCCTATAAGGTGAGAAGTTCCCCACAGCTCTGCTTAAACAGTATGATAGGTACTTTTTAGCTTTTGGACTTTATCTCCTAGTATAATTTAGCTTGGGGCAACTAATTGTCAAACATTTAAGTATAAAGCTTTAACGAAAAATAAAAACAATCATGTTATTTTATGATAAAACTTAACAATAATAATTAAGATAATATTATATTAACTGAAAAACAGGATCTTTAAATAAGAAGTTATAAAAAGTTGAACATTTCAAATGTCAAAAACAAAAAAACCAATAAAAAATATATTTAAATTTTATTACACATTATTATTTATTTATTATATTAATTTTTCTGAATTTAAAATAATTTGAATATTTTTCCTGTTTTCTCTAATGATAGGTACCTATATTATTTTTTTTAATTAAAATTTTGTAATTTAGAATAGTACAATAATTGTATTTTTTTTCTATAATTTAGTTTCCAATTTAAACTAAATATTATTACAACTGATAAAATACAGATAATTAAGCAAATGAAACAAAGTAATAATGAATTATAATATTGTAATGACTAATGAGATACAGTGAAATGTCAATTATCCATGTAAATTGGGATCAACAGCAGAGGGGGGAGGGGGATACGAATAATCAAACAATGAATAAAAAATATACAATAAACATGAATTTAAATGTAGTATATAATTAAAAATAAATATAAAACTAATGTGCTGTACATAAAATGTGTAAGTATAATATAAGATAAATACATATGTACTGTTAAAAGTATTGGATAAAATTAATTTAAAATTCAAAAACATAAAATAAACATACATTTTCTTTTTAAAGCCCATATTAAGGATAATAAACGCTCCACTGTAATAATATATTATCAAACTCCTATAGCAGTATAGCTAGATTATAATGATTTAACTATTTAATTGTTATAGTTATAAAAATAATTTTAAGGTTTATAATAAAAGATAATTACTTAATTTATATTAAATTGAAAAATGTATATTTACTTTCAGACTATTTTAGTTTTTGAAGTTTAATTAACAAAATATGTACATTTTGTTATTTTCATCCCATTAAGCAGCAAAATTTTTTAATTGCGGAGTGCGGACTCTAGTAAATAAAAATCAGCCTTGCGTTCTACAGCAATGTTAAAATAATAATAATAAAAAAATATATTATGGATAAATTTATATTAAAAATGAATGTGCTCAATTGGAATTTGTGCAGAGTATTCCGACTAGTGGCATAGTTCTTAGATAATTCACCTTAACTTGATGTCATCATTTGGTATATACCTCAAGACACTGAAGTATAGTAATTTTATGTGTTGGTAGATTGAATTCTTTTATACAATGAATTATTGAGTTAGATATAACTAAAAGTTTAGTACACTAGAAAGTAGGCATTTGTCAAAGTAAAATTTACTCTTGTATTTGTGTTTACTCAAATAAAGTATTATTAAATTACATTTTTACTTTTAAAGTTTCTTAAAAAATAATTTCATCATCTTACCATCATAGTTGGTTGGACTGAAATTTGGTTATTATAAACAATTCTTTTGATATTTGATCTCATAAAGTAAAATATGTTAATATTGTCAACAGCTAAATTTACAAGTGTGAAATAAATAATAAATATTCAATGAATATAGTAATAAATATAAGATAATTCACCAAGTATGTTCATTACTACTTTACTTTATAATCATTTCCAAATGTTGATACATGGTTATTTTAAGTAAAGTTAAAAATTAATCATATTTATAGCATTCTATACCATTTAAAGAGTTTCAAGTAGCAACCAAGCTTTCAAATGAAAATATTTTTTTTTTTTAACTGGAAATTCTTAGTGAAAATGTTAATAGGTGTATATAAATTAGTCAAAATCAATATTAATATGCTTAAAAATTTAAATTAAAAAATATAATTTTCATTTGAGTAAAATTTATTTTACTACCATAGGAAACTCTTTAAAGGCAAAAAAATGTAAATAATTGAAATATGATCAGTACAAGTATTTAAAAATTTAAAAAATCAAAATTTAAATAAATGCATAATTAAAGA
This sequence comes from Rhopalosiphum padi, assembly GCF_020882245.1. Taxonomy (NCBI): domain Eukaryota; kingdom Metazoa; phylum Arthropoda; class Insecta; order Hemiptera; family Aphididae; genus Rhopalosiphum; species Rhopalosiphum padi. Next base: position 51,011,250 of record NC_083599.1, read on the forward strand.
GGAAAATAGAAGTGAGCATGCATGCTTAGTAAATCATGGATATTACAAACATAAAATCATAAGATTAAAAACTTACTTAAAACAATATATAAAACCGGGAAATGGTTTGATGAATTTTGCAATTCGCTACATATTAAACAGTTATTCTGTCAGAAAAACAAACTGTGTGAAATGTTTCCTAGAATTTCAAGAATGAAATTTATAATTTATTATAAAAGTATGAGCACACAATAATTATAAGATTAATTGAATAATACTTAATAAAATGAGTTAAGGAAGCCTGTAAAAAGAAGCTACGTTTACATAATTTTGTATGGTTGGTTCAACTATGTAATTCAATGTTCCGTGTTTAAATGTAAAATGTGTACAACTTATGTATAGTAAATACTATTAACACTAAATATAATGTTTAGATAAGTATACTTGAAAAAAATATATAAATATTAATGAATCAACAGTTATTTTAATTTATTACTTATATATTTTATTTAGAAATAACCAATTGTCATGTCATTAACAACTTCTAAAGAATGCATAGTAATAATATTTATAATAATTGTTCTTGAAAATAATAATTATCAATAGCATAGGGTTATAAAATATAACAGGTGTTAACAAACCAAAGATTAAACTATAAATGTTTTTGAAAACATTTTACATGACTTTTAGTATTTACAAATCAATATAAACATTTTACTATTTTTTATTATTATAAACTTATTAGGCAAAATATTTTTTGGAGTACTTAAAAATATAGAAAACAAATTTTGGATGAGTATCCTATGTAATGAAAATATTTATAACTTACAAGAGCGAAGTGAAATTGAACAGGGATACCTCGCAAAATGTTAGCCTATTACTTCAGTTATCTAAACTTCATTCAAAATAAATAAATACATTTCTGAACTTTGATTTATGTAATATATCATTGAATTCCAAATAACAATCTGCTTCAGATTATGAAATTAAAAATGTCATCATTCAAAGCAGTACAAAAGTTTAAATTATTATAGTAAAAATTGTAAAAAAAAATACAATGTTTTCAATAATGTTGCTTTGTAACGACATAAAATTATATAATATAAAGATTATTAAATCAATAATAGATTTTTAAAATATACTAAAAATGTTAAATTAGATAACTGATGATCAACTTACACACCTTTAATTAACAACCTATTCAGTTTCTAACAGTAAAAAAAACCCAGCCAAAAATAATTAATATTCTTAAAATTTTAATACTTATGATAAATGTTAATTTACTTATTTAATGTAAATCGTTATACCCATTGCTTTTGTAATATGTTTTACTAACATAATATAACAGCTAAATTTATTTCCAAAAGAATTATCTAAATACTTTATACTTAGCTGTTTTTAATACTAGGATAAATTTACATATTATCAACTTTAATAGTATGAATATTCTGAATAGAATTTAATAAAATATTTGGATATTTTTTTTTCTAGCCAAAGTTATAAATATTATAAGCTTAACGATGCATTTTTAATTTTAAAATGATTATGCAAGGGGACATAACATTTAGGTATAACGTCCTCGAAAAATTGAATTCAAAATTTAAAAAAAAAAACAAAAAAAATAAAAAAAAATGAATACAAAGTAGGTATTGGTTGTGGGTTAAATCTTAAAATGGACAGGATGAACACAATAATTAAAAAAAAAAAAACAAATATGTTTTAACATAAGCATTCATAAAGAATTATATTTTAATTAAGTTGAAAAAAACCATCATATTAATTATAATTATAAATAATACAATATTCATAAATACATAATTGGGCTATGAAATTTAATATAATTGTTTCAGTTATTATAAATAATACAATAATAAATTAATATTTGTAAATTCGGCATGAATTTATAATTCAAAAATAGAACTACTGAATTAATGTTGGTTTTATAAATATTCTTAATAAATTCATAGACAAAATATTTGTCAAATTGTTAAAAAGTTTAATATTATAGTTTAAGTTTTTTATATCATAAAAAAACATAACTAACACTATTAGTTAAAAATTTTAGACTCAGCGCCATACAATAAAAATTGAAGTATATTTAAAACTTATATAGCTAAAAAAGTGAATAACAATAATATATAAAATTAAGCCCTCATGAAGTGCTTACTATTGTAGTTAATTGAATGGTAAAATAATAATAATAATAATAATAATAATTAAAATAAAAAGAACGTACTCATAGAGTAAATCATGCCACTAATAGCCAAATAATAAATATTACTGCAATCCATAAGAAAAGTTTTGATAAGTATTGATCATCTTGATGTAGTTGATTAGCAACTGGAATTTATTAAATATACAAATTAATTCAATTTAACTAATTTAATTTGTTATTGAAATTAGAACATAAAACTATAACTATTATGAAATTACCTCCGTGCGGACGATCAGTAACATTAAGTGATGTTAAAAATCCAAAAGGAAATGCTCCTATTCCAAACGATAAATGGAAACCGCTATCACCAAAAGAAAAACCCGGGAAACCCTAAAAAGATTAAAATTACTTTTACATGAACATTAGAAAAAAAAATGATGCTAGATGTGCTAGATGATATCTTACAGAATTAGGTTCAGGTTCAGTTCTTTGACCAGCAGGCCTAGGTGGCACTTTATTTCTGAAACATAAAAATATATTTAATAATGAACACTAAGTTCATAAAAATTATTTACAAATTATGATAAATAATATATATGTAAAACATTCTATTGTGAATGAGTTAATTATAATTGCTTAAAATAGTAAGAATTAATCTGTATTAAAAATGCAATGAAAATTATTTTTGATAGGCAATTCCTAAAATATAGCATATTACTGTTTCAAGTACTGAAAATAACAAAAAAGTAAAATATTTTGAGTGGATATATTTATTTTCAATGATTTGGAACATAATCATTAGCATTTCAATTTACCTAGGATCTTCTTGTTTAGAATTTCCACGTCCATAAATTGGTATTACTTTATCTTTACTTATTACAGCTTTACATACGGGGCATACTTGACGACTTGATCGAGTTTCTAACCATTGATGCAAACATGGCCAGCTGTAACATATTTTAGTTTTAACAAAATAATATATCATTATTTTATTAAATTATACAGCAATAGTAATTAGTAATTTACTAATTATTAGGTATACCTAATAATAATAGTTAATAAATCAGCAAAAATATGAATGTATACTCTGTCTCAAAGAGAATAATCACTTTTTGCACACACCAATTGACTGGTCTGGCAGTGGCGAGGCTAAATGCTCCTCGCCTAATAAGCAGACATTTCCCAAAAACAATATATAAACATATATGACTAATATTTCTAGTTAGTAATATTATTATACTTAATTTGGGAACCACCCAATAGTATAAGTTATTGGTAGAAGCATGGAAATCGGTCAGTCAACCGATTATTCTCTTTTAAGACAGTGCAAAATTAATTAATTTTCTAATTTTTAGCAAGTATATTAGCAGAATATGTATGAAGGTATTTTAGAAATTCTTTACAATTGGTAATTGTTTTTAGTTTAAAAATATAAATAAACAATCTAACTTATAAATACCTAATTAAATGTTTTGTATTTATACTTCATAAAATATTTTATATTTTTATATTTACCTATTCATAAACATTATAGATAATAAATAATAATGGACAATATCTTAAGAGAACGCCACACCCTGTGTCTCTGTCTTTCAAACGTACAACATAGTAAAAACACTCCACATGGGCAAGAACCACCAAAGGGATGTAGTCCAAATTAAACAAACCAATTTTTACACTATAAAAAGGAAAACTGGTTGTACAATATCGTTTTTAATTTTTTGATATCACTAATACAAAAAAAGTTTTTATTGTTTCAAAAATCATTATATTTGTGTTTTTCAAACTTATCAACTATTTTTGTAGTTCTGATATCGAAAAAATTAAAACGATGTTGCACAGTCCAAAATTTCCACTGAAATTTTTGTTGTTTAACTTGGATTACAGCCCTAGAGGTTCTTGCTGCATAGAACAGAGACAATTCATGCAGGTGTGGCGTCCTCTTAATAAATAAGATGAAATAGATAAACTATTTTTATATCACTTTATCAATTATATTATGATCAATATTATTCTAGTGACTGGTGACAGTTGTTCTTATTGGTTCAATTGTTTTTCTATTGAATACTTTTTTTTTAATATGATTAAAACTATAAAAAAATTTTTAAACAAATCTTTTTAATGAATATAAATTTTTATTTTTTTAATAAATACTTTGACAAAACTAACAAAATAAATAATTAAATAGTTTGACTTTTTTATCACATAAAATCTACACCCTAAATAACTAATAATGATTCATGATTTTGATTATATTATTTCAACATTAAATAGTAAAAATAAAATCATACATACATGTAGGTAATATAAAAATATGTATAAACTAGAGATCAGCACGGGCCGTTATTTTTCGGCCCGATCCGGCCTAAAACTTAAACTTATAAACTGTCTAACCTAACCAGGCCTGTTTGTAATTTTTATTTCAAAGTCCAACCCAACCATGCCCATTTATAAATAAAAATATACATAAACTTTATTTCCTTTCAGTATTGATATAGTACACAAAAACATTTAATTAAAACAATAAATATATTAAATTTTATTAAAATTAAAATATATTTTTAAACCTGCTAATTTCTTATTAACTAATATAATAATAGAATAGAATTAAAATAATAATAAACTTATAATAATTATATTTTCTTTTTGTAAAAAAACTATCAGTAAGCGAGTAGAGGTGTAAAAAAATTATTTATATAATTTAAATTAAAAACCTATCTCATAGTGTTACCAATTAAATTAATTAGTTTTATTTTTGATCGGCCCGGCACGATGAATAATATTACAATCCCACCCATAACTAACCTGTAATATTTAAATCATGGCCCGGCCCATGCTTAACTAATAAATTTACTTGTTATTAGTTTTGATTTGGCAATGATACTAACCAAAATAAATGACCACAGACACTGACAACAGCGTCCTTTGCATTATCCAAGCATATGTTACATTCAAACATGTTATTCTGTTCATCTTTATTATCATTTTCTTCATTGTTCGTATTTTTTCGCGAAGAATCAGACTCGTTGGTAACGGTAGCCATCGTGCCCTGACACGTTCAAAAACAAACAATTGATATAAAAAAAATAATAATATTGTAAAATCAAGCTAATGTAATATTTTATACTGAAAATACACAAATAGCTTAAGCACTAAAAAAATATATTAGACTTCGAACAATTTTTTCAAAGGTATAATTATTGTGTTTGTGAATGACATATACAACATGTATAACTATGGTTTCGATTATATACCTAAACCACACCTACGCACATCATGACGTTCTACGTGATCAACAGAGATTGATAATCTTATGTTGTTTATATTTTAGACTTACGAATTACAGCTAGAAGAATGTTCGAGTATTTGCACAGAACGTTCTCACGTTCTACACTGTTTTCAATGACAATGGGTAAAATATGGCTTACGTGGGATATGAACTCCGGTCTCCGACAACGGCGAGAACAGACTCGTGACTCTGTCTTTCTAGTTATGACCAAATGAAATGGAAAAAAAAAAATAATATTTTGTAGTATTTGATATTTTGATAGTGGCTACTGCGGTAGGAACCAATGGGCAATCATATACACCAGCCGGCAACCACCAGCCGCGCTCTGCGATTCTACCGCGATTAAAGATTGCTAACCAATAAATAATGACATTTCAACCATAATAACATACTACTACAAAATAAATTGTAGTAATGCACCTTTCACTGAGGAAAAAAGCGGTTTGGCTTTGTATCACCATACACTATATACATTATACACTTGAGTAGAAAAAAAAACCGTTTATATCAGTATAATATTCAGTATATACAAATTATGGTGGAGGAAAATTATATGCGTTCAACTTGGAATAAACAATTTACGTAACAGGTACGTGTCGTATAGCATCCAAGGTGAGAAGGTCTCATTACAAGTTTACAACTCTCAAAGTCTCATTTCAATATCGGTCGTGTCGGTACGTCGTACGTCGCGCGTCATATTATAACGATGCAACTTCTGGAACCGATAGGTACCACCGATACGTAACGATACACTAAAACTCCTTCCTCGAAAATTGAACGCTTTTACTGCTTTATCGAAAGCCAGACGCCGAATTTTATTTTGTTTGAATTTGTATTATTAATTGTTTTTCTACTACTCTACTATAATATTATTCATTATTCACCTACAATATGTCCGCCGTCCAGGTTAACTTATTAACTCATTAAGACAAAAACACTAGTTATGCAAAAAGGCATTATTTGAATGTAAAATGCTAATATTTCAGTTGACAACGTTACTAATTCTGAGCGGAGCAATGAATGAATGAATGCATAATTGATTTTACAATGAACTATGATGTGTATTATTTTAAATATTTTATTCATAAATTATATTTAAATGAAAAATTTAATATATTTTCATATATAATGACAAATTATCCATTTAATATGATGGAAATATAAAATATTAATCTATTTTTATCCACTATAAATATTTTTAGCAGGCGATCTGTATTCTGTTAACATTTAAGTTATATTTATGATTACATTGCATTATAATATATTTATATGAAACTAGTTTATAGGTCTATGGGTTCACCAGCGTTATGCTGTGTTCGGGCCTGTGGTCAGTGGGTCCACGGGTTAATCATATAATTTAAAAATAAAATCAATGATATAATAATACCTATACTCATTACTGAATAATTACTAATTAGTCATCAGTCATTGCTCACCAATCATGGTAAATTTGATGTACCTAGGTAGATAATTAAAAAATGGATAACTGTAGATACTAATTTTCCCAAATATTTTTCTATAATAAATATAAATATAAATTTTTTTAGAAATCATGAATTTCAAAGCAATAAAACATTTTAACATTTTTATGGTAGATATGTACATTTAAATTTTTTATTTTTTTAGTAATTTTTCGATTTATGAATCAAAACATTTTTGCTTATTGGTAAAAAAAACATGAAAACTAATAAAAGGTTTTTTAAAAGTTACTATAGCAACCTAAAAATTTCAAAAATAAATAAGAACAATTTTTTTTACACTTTAAATTTAAATTTAGTCAAAATTTTATTTAAATAAAAAAAAAATTAAACTAGTTTGATTAGTTAAAAATTAAAATTCCAAGAAAAGTATTTGGTAAAAATGAAAGAAATGAATAAATGGAATATATAATACTACGATTCATCAAAAGATTTTTTTAATTTGTATTTAATTTTATACCATATTTTTTTTTTATTATTAAAAAAGTGTCCTCTTAACTACAACTTGGAGTGAAAATAATGAAATGAGCCAGTTCAATCGAATGCAAAGTTTATATGGACCACTAATTTAAGTTTTTAAAAATAATGAAACTTTTAGTTAAAATAATTTAATTTTTCATAAATATAATTTTTCAAAAACTTAAATTAGATAAGTACCTGACAATCTAAATATATAATTTATTAAATATGAATTTTTTTCTTGTTTTACGACATTATTCTTTACAATAGGTAGTGCTATGGAGGTAGAATCAATTTGGTACATTACATTAATTTTGATAAATCTGCTTTAAGATTAAATTGATAAATATTATAAAAAGTAATAAATATTTTGATGAGCAAATAATATAATATAATAACGAGTAATTAGTACTTTCTTTTTTTGATAAGATCCATTTAAATTTTAAGTGATGTATTATGTATAATAGCTGACAAAATTATTGATTAGATAGATATCTATTCGTCATTTTAATATAAAATTGTTGCAGACAAACAATCAATTTATTATCAAAAACAGAGGTTTTGATGAAATCAATAACTCAGCAACCTATAGATACAGTTGTTAGATTATCTGTTTAAATTTTTACTATATCAATATCTGAAGTAATTAAAATTGTGAATTATACATAATATGTATATATTATATTTTTCTAGCTTACTTTATACATCAATAATTATATAATTGAAAATACTAGATAGAATTCAATATATAAATGTTGTTTGAATGATCGATTATAATATTTATATAGGTAATCATAACGGTATAGGTAATTATTTATATGTATAAGGAAATCAGTGTCTACTACATAACTTTATTCTAAGTTATAGCTGCTGTATCTCATTTTAATTATATTATTTCATTTTTAATTGTCTATATTAAATTAGTGCCTATTGCCTACAATTTGTAATTGCTTAATACATCTAAAAATTTTTTTTAAAATTCATTAGATAGAAGGTTTGTATTTTAATGTCAAAAGAGAAATTTTTATTAGTTTTCTAATTATTCTGATGAAAATACTGGCCTCAATTACTTATTTATTGAAAAATTTAAATAAAAAATCAGGATTTGCTTAGCCTAACCTATTTTATAAATAATGATACAAATTAAATTAATTTTAAACATAAATTTAGTATTTTGTTTTTTCAAACTAATAATAATATAATTATTTTTCTTTACATATAAATTTATAATGCTTTGTGCTTCTATAAAGCAATACAAAATTATCTAGTTATAATTTTTAAAAACTATTAGAAAAGTAAAATAACGATCAATATGTTTATAATTTAAGACTTTAAGACATAAAAACTATTTCATTTTCGAGCATTGAATGAAAAAAAAACATATGAAGAAACTTTGTGTATAATGCACATATTTGTTTTATATTAGTAAATATTAGCTTAATAAAACCATAAAGATAATTTTAATTAAAATTTATCTGAACCTACTTTTTTTCCTAAATTCTTCGAATACCTTGTACTTTTTTATCACAGTATCTGCTAGGGAATATTTCTATAAATATATTAAACATTATAATATTTAATATAAATAAATTTATTGCAAATAAAATATTTAAGTATGTATATAGTATACTTTGTAGATAGGCCACTTATTGGTATGGAACACTACATTGTTATATTCAAGGCCGTAACTGAAAATTAATTTCGAGGGGGGTTTTAAGCTAAAAAAATTGTGGTTTGATTATAACAAAGATTGAAATAGTTATTTTACTACTACATAATATAACACGAAAAAAATTTCGCTGGGAGGGGAGTTTAACCCCCCCCCAGGTACGGCCTTGGTTATATAGTGGCTAATCTTCTAAGAAACGTTGTTGGCAATAGCATTCAAACTTGTAACAATCCTAGCAAATACCTTGACTTTTTTCTATTTTATTGAACATTTTTCAATACCAAAGTACTTAACTAAAATAATGATAATAAAAAAAAATCTTATAAAACAAATATATTAAATTATGTTAATTTAACAACATATTTCAGTTTTATTATAGGTAAACATTTATTAAGTTATAATGTTATATCCTTTATAAAATGTAATTCTCAAAATTGAAAAATAATAAAGATTAGTTCATTATTGTTGATAGAATTGGTTGTACCTATAACTTTCATAACTATTATAATTTTCCTCTCAGACTTATATTATTTAGATCACAAGAATATTTGAACAAGGTAACATTTGTATACATAACTAATGCTAATGGAAACATATTATATTATTATAGTAAGGATTAAGGAGTAGTAAACAATCCAGAAAGATATGTATCAGTTGTTTAATTGTTTTCAATTTATATCTAAAATACTTAAGATGTGCAGCAAAGAAGCACCCACAGTACTTAAATTAGGTACTATCTTGAATTTTGAAACCACTTAACATCAAATACTAAATGTAATAATTTTGTTGTAGCAATACAGTTTAAAAAAAGGCATCCATTAATATTACTTCTTTTTATCACTATATGAAGAGTAAGCTATAAAAATGTTGACTCATTGAAACTCATTGTTTTAGGATTTATTTGAGATATAGAATAATACAATTATTTAGCAATGAACAATATTTTTTAAAATCCATTTTTGAAAAGTCTTAGTAACCATTTCAAAGCAAAATCATTAAAATAAATGTATTTTTCCTGGCATTGATTTGATGAACATTGATAACATAGGTATTTTGTATTTTTAAGGAGTTATGAAAAATAGAAATTTATGATTTTAATTTTATGCATATACAAATTAAAATTATAAATGGCATAAATAAGTTTATAAATTAAAAAAACTATAGTAGTAATAGTAAAGTAGATAAGTAAATTACTTTCATTACAAGTGTTTGTACCTGCAGCCTGCTTAATATTCTTATAGGTTTAATACATTTTATAAAAATAAATAACAATTAACCATCAATTAGAAATTTAAGTACCTATATTGGATTATGAAATATTATGGTATTAGAGATAAAAAAAACTTACCAATGAAAATGTTGGACATAGTCCAATTTCAGACAGTTATAACGATAAAAATTATAATTTATAAGATAGTAATGACACACAATTGGCCACAATTAATGTAAGGTTCGTCTATGACTACATCTCCTAAAATGTAATTGACAACTTAATTCCATTATAAATACATAAAGCTCATAAAAAAGGTATTTTTTCTTTTTATAGAAAAATTCGATGAAACCCAAAAGCGCAAATCGACTATTTTTTTTCGATAGGCTAAAAACTCAAGTTTGTTTGCACTTTTATATCTTAATAGTGAGATAAAAACGCAAACCAAAATAAATTGTTTACCTAATAGATACGATATTGTACCTGTTACACTATAAGTTTCAGTTTAAAATTTGATGCTTATTATAATTTTTTTTTAAATATATAGTATTTTTATATTTCAAAAGCAATAGTGATCAAGTTCAGTTGAAGTTTGGTATTTTACCTTCTTATCGTACTGTTTTTTTTGTAACAAATTACGGTGATGCCGTGACGGTTAATAATTATTTACATATACCGTAACCGTATATACCTACATTATGCATTATGCATTATAAATTTATATCATATGGTATTTGCTAAAGTCAATTCTAATATAAAAGCACGGGAACTTGTAATTTCCAAATTGGATTTAAAAACTGTGGGCTTCGAAGTTCAACTGTACGGTACTAATTACTACAGAATACAGATTGTAGTTATGTAATTTAAATTTAAAATTTTCAAACTCATTTTGATATTACTGTACAAGCTTAATAAATAACTATATGTCTATATGGTTTTGATAAAATACAATTTATTTTTGAAAAATTAATTTGTGCTTATGGAATATTTATATTTAAATAAATATGGGTTTGAGTCATATTTTACCACAGGTAAATAATAGTGCAGAGTGCAGCGTATTGCGTAAAGGAAAAGGCGTCCTGTAGAGTCAACTAGGTACTGGCACTGGGACACATGGACATGGGGTTTGGACATAGTTGACGTTTCGCACTCGTTGAGTGCTGCGGAAAAAACGTATACCTTATCTCGATTACGATAATTATTAATTACCTAGGGGGTAGGATGACATTATCTTGTTTATTTTTCTATAGATAGGTACCTAAAATTTGTAAAGTAGCAAAAATAGCTGGGTTTAACTAATTATTATGAATTTAATTTCAATTTAGAAATTTACGTTTTCGTGTTTTCCGCTCACCAGCTGGTTAACGACTCGATTTCTTCATCCAAGTCGTCTGTTTTAGATCATCCTCCTGCAGACCAGTGCATTCCTCGCACTTGTCCACGGTGCGCACGACCTCCGCCCCGAACTGTTGATCTTCGTAAAGTGCTCCTAGTCTAGACGTCGTAGGCACTCGGCAGGCGTGCGTAGCTCTTTTTCATGGCCGCCCAACTTGTGGTACACGTTTTCGGCAAACCGTAGTACAGCTTGTAACCGTGCTCAAGCGGCACTTGGAACCGTTGGCCTGGCGCAAGTCTTTATCACGTCGCTCGTACTACAAGCTCATGCTGAATAACGCGGAATATCGGTGTATCGGGGAAAGCGAGTGGCGCTCGATTTCGGCTCTCCATGGAGTATGGACCACGGATCTGATGAATACTAGTGGTTTCCGAAAAGCGTCCGTTAACGAAAAATATGTGACTACGTTTTATTCAGCATTTATGTAGGTAAGTCAAAAGTTAATATTCACATTTTGAATTATTCCGTTATTAAAGAAATAAAAGGAGTGGACGTCCTTGGTGAATCATCATGTATGGTGAAAACTGAAATCTTTAAAAATGTATATATATTTTAATATTTACAAATTTTTAAATATTATCATCATTAATAATTAAACAAGCTTTATAGTTTATACAATTGTAAAATTAAGAAATATATCCTTATAACAAAAATAACAAAATATGAACTATACTCTTAATATTTTTTTTGTGATGTCTTGAAAGAAAATGTCATTACTTATAGAAAAGTATAATAATAAAAGTCAAAATTTTAAATTATTTAATTACATTTTTATATTCATCCAATTCGACAAAATTTGAACTTTAAATGTTTATAAAAATATCGTGCCTATGTATTTGTAATATTTGAAAATCACTGAAAAACCAACTTTTATGGAATCTTGTATTTAATTTTCAAGATTTTTGACCAAATCTAAATGTCAAATCTAATGTCAACATTTAAAAAGTAATAAACATATTCCAAATTTTCTAATTTCTATAAATAGCTTAAAACGACAGCATAAATATTTTGAAAATTTCATCAAATAAAGAAATTTATTTTTTAGGTAATATTTGAATGTATAAAATTTCTAAAATAATATCCTTTGAATTACCTTTATTGGCTTTTTTACCTTAATATCCTTTGGCTATACATTAAAAAAACTAATATAATTATTTAATACACGAATGACCAAGTCCTTCAAAATTTAAATATCAGACGCTCATAAAGTATTAGGTATTAGTTTTTTTTTATAATTCTTGTAAGTCAAACTTATATGGTACCTACTTTGTCACCTTGTATTACTATTTTAAGCTTTTTAACCCATAATATAAACATTTTAAGTAACAATTTGGGAAAAATTAGGATATTTAAACGAAAAATAACAATTTTAGTTATTGTTTTGTAATTTAAAAATATTATTCATGGGAATTTATACATAAAATTACATTTTAAATTGCAATGTTTTCGGTAAAAAGTAATTGAACTTATTATATTATTTAAAGTAAAAAAAAATACTTTAATATATTATCATACAATATACTTAGTAGTATTGACTGTTTGGCCGTCTTAGATTTTCAACTCGTATTACATACAATACACATTGAAACGTCGCTAATACGTTAACGTAATTTTTTAATTTAAAAATTCAAAAAAATTCAAAAAAATTTCAAATAATAAAAAAATAAATGATGACGATTTCTCATGTAGCATAATACGCTATAATTTTTAATATAATTTTCAAGTTTTCAACCTAGCGTCGTGAACAATATATTATATTTTGATTTATGATAAATAATAACTACAATATAAATATATAATATTAGAAATTTTGGTATTTGTTTTTAGCTAAGCCAGTTCGTATTTATATCGTAATTGACGGTAGTACGAGTCACGTTTGATTATTATAGAGGTGATCAGCATTATCGTCCAAATTTTAACTAAAAAATCAAAATTTTCAATTGTCCCTAAATAGCTTAAAAAATGACTAACATATTAGAAAAGTATACGAGGGTACTGAAATTTTAATTTCGATCTCTTAAAAATCACACACACCTACCACCTAGGTTTACTTTGCTATCTGAAGTATATGAAAATTGAAAATCTAAAAATTTTTTGCTGCAAACATTTTAACATTTTAACGCGTTTTATCCGTTTATAACGCGAAATATTAGAATAAATGTAACAGGAATGTATGTCGTGTTGTATCGGTAGTACAATCGCTGCCAGCATGTACCTACAACGTCTACAACGCTGTCGCGCGTCGACATGAAAATTGAAGAAAGAATAGCGACTAGCACATGCAACCCTGGTACCGAAAACTCCCGTCCGTCAACGCAATCCACCGCAGACCGAAAATGACGACATTCAACTCTTTGTTGTCTGTTTTTTATGCAATTAAGTTTTTAACATTTTTAAGATAGCCATTTTGTTGATCGTGTTTTTTAATTCAGTTCATAAAAAAAAAAAAAATTGACCAAGAGCCAATAATGTTTTTGAATTTCTAAAAACAATTTTGTTACCTAGCAAACACGAATTGCGTGATTTCATCAATTTCGATTGGAACGCTGATTTTTCTCATGACAATTTGTAAATATCTAATTATTAGTGAAGCTTTTGGTTAAGATTAAAAATTTCAATTTTTGATAACCGGTATTTTGTTTGTTAATTCTTACAATTTAAAAAAAAATTAAGAAAATAAGGACTCATTTGCGCACAACGAAACCCGTTAAACTAAAAACGGATGACTCGTTTGCATACTACATTAGCACTGTGAAAACATATTTTGCATTTTTAAATTTAGACACCTTAAAGACGCCAAAGTAATTGAATTATCGCCATTATTGGTACAATTTATTAATTTTCGAATATTCTATAACAATATACATTTATTTTATAATAAAAATATAGCATAAAGCATTAACAAAACGCAAAAGATTACTAATGTACGTTACTATACCTATTATCTAGGTATATCAAAAATAATCGTCGTGTATTAAACTTAAACATTTAGATATTAAGATATTGATAGATTTCAAACTTTTTAATAGTTGTTTGCCAGCAAACGGTACTATAACTACTACTTCTAAATCAGTTTTAATTATGGATATACAAGTTTGTAATATTTTTGAAACGCGTTGAGGTAAAAAGTGTAAAAATGTAATCAATGTAGATAGTTATAAATTTAGTAAATATATCGAACTTTAAAATCTAGTGATTTTACATTTTAGGTGTACAAATAGGTGCGCAAACAAGCTGTACCTTTATTATTTAAATCTAAAATATGTGTGCGCAAACGAGTTGTGCTTTTGTGCGCAAATGAGTCTTATCCAAATTTGCTTGATGATTTTTGAATTTTTGAAAAAAAAATTGAATCTTATGCCATTCAATTAGAATTTCCATACTTATTAGTTATTACTATAAAAAATAACCACATTTACATGTATTGATTTTCTTCGGATATATTAAAGATGATACTAGACTTTTGGGACACACTGCATATTATGACTTAAAACACAGTTATAGCAGTTGTATTTGTACGTTGGTACATTGGAAATTTTTCTATTAAATGTAAATTTATGATTTTTATTTCTTATTACCTTTAAGAGGATGTTATATATACCTGCTGTATAGCTCTGTCTTACATACATACAATATGGAAAATTTTCGTTCAGCAGAATTCATTTTGTGTTGTTAACTTTAATATTAGGGTAAATTTACCTATTATCAAATTTAAAGGTAAGAATATTATCTTGGAAATGTCATATGCTTTTATTGATATTATAATTTTAAAGAGAGTTATGAACATTTTAAAGTTATAATTAGATAGATAATAGTCTTACCTTTAAGTTTTATTATACATATATAGGTAAATTGACTCCAACATTAAAAAGCTAACAACATAAAATGTGTTTTGCTTAACCCAAAGTTGCTATGATGTATGTTAGTAAAACAGAGACAACACATGTGTATGTATAACGTTCTCTTAAATAGTGTAGAAATTTTCCCCAAATAACTCGTTGAGAAGAAAATAAAAGAAACACTGAAATTATGTCGTATTAATCAGTAATAATTAATTACTTATCAAAAATCTAACCTACATAGTTATAGTTGAGAAACCGAATTTTAACCAATTGGAAAACTTCTTATACTAGGACAACATTTACTAACTGCACTTAAGTACTCACTAAATAAATTATTTTTAAGTGTATTCATTAAGGATATGACCTTAAAATGATCGCAATATACAGTATGTAAATTAATTGGAAATTCAGTAGTTGTAATTCAAAAAATAATGTAGATGTTGTAGAGCAGTTTTTTAAACTAATATAGCCTACCTTTTACAATGATAAAAAATTAAAAACACTTAAATTTTAAAAATTTTAAAAATAGCCATTTTGTAAAGTTATTTATTTGTAATATGGAGAGTAAAACAATTTTGAAATCGGTTTAATTTTGAACGAACAAAAGAAATTTCTATTTCAAAAAATGACAGCACATATATATTATTATATGATAAAGTTAAAAGTTGTATGGTTTTCACACTTTGATATTTAATTTGCTAATTCATTATTTATTAAGCTAATTATTGAGAACACACAACTCGTTGATATTTTATGTAAGGTTTTTTTATTTATTTTTATAATAAATAAATACCATTTCTACGTATTCAAGAATAGTAAATTTCATTTTATTAAATTAATACGGTGAAATAAAATACAAATTAAGACTA
This sequence comes from Rhopalosiphum padi, assembly GCF_020882245.1. Lineage (NCBI taxonomy): Eukaryota > Metazoa > Arthropoda > Insecta > Hemiptera > Aphididae > Rhopalosiphum > Rhopalosiphum padi. Next base: position 51,027,596 of record NC_083599.1, read on the forward strand.
CCTATACGTAATATAATGTTAAATTAAGTTATTTACGCATTGATAGCATTTTGACATTATAATATGTAACATTAATAACACTATAACAATAACCTCACCAGAGTATAATTTATTAATATTATTATTTAGTAGTTAGTACTTTCAAAAATTGTTAGGTCTATTATAATTTAAATACAACATATTTTCAACATATTATTCAGATAAAACTATATATATATATTTCATATTTGACTACAAGGGAGTTAAAATTAATTTGGACTATTATTAAATAAAACAATTTTACCATAATATTTCATTCAAAATTAAACCGATCTTAAAATTGTTTTATTCTCCATATTTACAAATAAATAATTCTACAAAATAGCTATTTTTGAATTTCAAAAAAAAAAAATTTAGTGGTTTTCTTATTTATTTTTTAGTTTTGACCATTGTAAAAGGTAGGCTATTATATATTTAGTCATATATTACATTGAATAAATTGCACTAAAATGTCTGCATTATTTTTCGAATTATTGCTATACTATAATAAATATGCTATTAAAGTATGTAGGTATTTACAAAAAAATATTCATTTTTATTTTTATTAAAATCAGTGTAAATTTATATACAGAATATGAATATAAATCATATTTAATATCTATAGAATATTATTTATTTATTATTAATTATAATATAATATATATAATGTATAGTAACAAACAACAGTTTTTATTCACTTATCCGTGTACCATGTGTAAGAATTCAAGTGATCGGCAAGGAAAATACAAACACTAATTTTATAGTTTTTTTTATACTTTTAATGTAATTTAAATAAACTAGAACCATCAAACCTTTCACTTTTATATAAAAATGGTCAAATATGAACTCAAAAATAAAAAATTATGCAAAATATGCAACAACACATTTTAAGATTAACTCATATTTTTCTTTGAAACACATTTATACATTACTTAACTATATTTTCGACAATTGCACAAATATATGTGTTCGTCTAGAAGTCCCTATAGCCCTAGTTAGAGTCATATTAATTATACATAATAAGTTACTTCCTTGTTTTACGTTCATCCACTTTTTGAATTTTCATTCTTTTGACAAATAAGGAACACCCTTATTACTTAAAGTACAGAAGTTAATAACTATAATAATATAATAATAATATCGAATTTCTATAATTAATATCTATCGAATTTAAATTGTTTATCTTAAATATACAAAACAAAAAGGTTTTCTATATAAATAATAAAAATATATTAATAAATATGTATGTAAAACAACTTTTTCCAAATCTGTACTCATTATATCCCAAAATGTTTAATAATAATAATATATAATATATAATATATAATATATATATATAATATATAATAAGCTCTATTGGCTAGAATAAATAATACAAGTAAGGCAAAGAAAGTTGACATTCCAAGCCCTAATTTCCTGTACTTAATTATAACATCCTATAATTTATATATTATTATAATAATATAATGTGATGTTTCATTACATTACCTGCAATGATAGATTGTTAGCCACTATTTTTGATTTATATTTCATTACAAAAATTATTATTTAAGTTGATTAGGTACCTATATAAATTAATCCCTATACACGTTGAACCGCGAATGGGATTGTAGTTCAATATAAACTTTGAGACATCAATTTATTTTTGATTCATTTTACTATCACCAAGTGGTTTCAAAATTACTAAAACAAAGTAGGTACACTCAATATAAACAATTTTATCATAATACAGTAAATTCCCGTTACAACGATAAATCGCGTTATAACGAAAGTCATAGAAGTCCCCTGCCGAAAATCAGGGCTTATATAAAGAGCTTATTCGAATTTTTGTTACAACGAAATTTGCGTTATAACGAAAAAAAATGCGGTCCCCTAAAGTTCGTTGTAAAGGGATTTTACTGTAGTTGAAAAATTAAGCGCTTATAGTTAAACAAATATGTATTTGATATATTTAAACATAGGTTAGGTATATATAGTTAGAATGTACCTATATGTAGCTAGTACCTACTTATAACTGCTTCTACCACTTATAAATTGAGAAAAACATTTTAATGAGTTGTTAGAAAAATATTGCCTATTCAAAAAAGGATTCTGAGTTTACCTACATAAAAAAAAACATATTATTATGAAATCAATGCATTGCTACTTCGCTTTGAATATGGCTTTTTTTAAATTTTTATTCCTATATACTTTAAAGATTTAAAAAAAAAAGAAATTTATTATTTTTACAATTATAGATGATATCAAAATAATTGCCTTTATATTTTTTTAGTGTTTTTTACTCATGATTCAAAAATCTATTAATAATTTCGATTTCAATAAGACTTTCTACTTGCTAAATAATGTAGAATATATTAATCTTCATTATATAGTTACTATATGGTAGGTATATATACCTACAACGCTTTTAAAATTTAAAATGCAATTTATATTTCTTGTTTAATATATGAACCACTGCAATTAATGAATTACAAATTTACAACGAAAATAAAAAACCAATTTTATCGAATACTCATGTTTCATAAATATTCCCATTTTTTCATATTTGTTTTTAGTTTCTCTTGATTATTTTGTAAAGTACTGGAAACATTTTACTTTTACAACTATAGATCCAATTTGCTACCACTTTACCAGAAACTTCAAAGTTGAAGTTTGAAGCTTTTTTACTGCTCTTATAAAGGCGACGCGCGACGTCAGACTAACACATATACACATAATTGTAAAACCAATACATTAATTGCAAATATACTTGTGTTTTTCGTAGTATGTGTGGAAATAAGTTAAGTAATATTTTAAAATATATGAAAAAATATGGAATAATACTTAATTAAGTACTATGTATAGACTAAGTATAGTCAATATCGCGGGAAAAGGTAAACATTAATTAGGTAGTTAAAATGTTTTATTTTTAACTTTTTACTAAAACAGTTAGTTCATTTCTGATTTATTTGAGAACTTAACAAATATATTGACTGTTGAAATAAATTGGCTTTTTTCAGTTGATTTAAAAATAATCCATCAAGTTATCAAATTAAAGTGTTTTTTTGAAATTGACGGTTTTAATAGTTTTATACGTTATAATTATTGTATGCGTATATTTATACGATTTTAAATAAAAATAACCGAATATAATAATTTCTGCTATATTTTTTAAAATAATGTTATACACAGATAATCACAAAATATTCTTTATGTGATTTATGTACTAATTAAAACAATTTTTAAAACTTTTTTTAACTGAGTTAACTTAATAATTTTTTCTATCAACTTCAAACTTTACGAGTAAAATTTATTATTTATGATTTATTAACTATTCTAACGATCTCATGTTCACTAACTTAACTTGAGTTAATTATGGTCATTAATTTGCTTTGCTCCTTTAAATATAAATGTTCTTAGGTAGTTTAGTATATTATACTTATTAAGGCTACTCATTTATCTGATTTACAATATAAGTAAAGAGTAAAGAATAGGTATATACATTGTTAGTCATAAATTTCTATTTAAGTATAATCGTAACATAAATTTTATTAAAATTATTGTATTTAACATATTTTATGAAAACGAGTAGATTCCTATTATATATTTTAAAGTCATTTTATTTTATTTCATCGTTATAGGACCATAATAGGTAATGCTATAATTGCCCGTTAACCTCAAATGATGTTCGATTTAATTTTAATATTATATTCCAACAACTTTTTTTTTATTATTAATATTTAGCCTTTATGAAAATATAAATACGTAAGGCCCATAAAGGATTATTATAATTTATAATGACAATAATAATAATAATAAAAAAAATAATAAACCTTCATCGGCAAAGCGCCAGCAACAATATTGTCGTTGTTTTGCGTGCACATTATAATATATATACCTTTGAAATGGTCCCCTCTCCTTATGTTTTTGACGTGTTCTCCTCGCTTTTTCTATCCGCCTCTTCTATAACACACACCCCAACTCACGCGGCTAATAATCATAATCGTTGGTTTTTTCGTCCCGCTCCATACCATCATCCGTTTATATTTAATATTTATACTTCCCTTTCCCCGCAAACCACCCTATCCACCCTAAAATACCGCCCCACCGCCACACAAAGCGCGTTTACGTATATATTTATATATATATAATATATTTAATATATGTACTCACTATTATTATCGCGCCGTTAGAACTTTTATTTCTCTCTTTTTTTGCGTTACTGCCGCCATTATTATTTCTCTTCATCCGTCGCTTTCCAGATTTTTCTTCACCTGTCCTTTATTCGACTTATTCTTTCAGTCGTTTTTCTCCTCTACAATTCACATATTAATATATTATAGTACAGATTATACTTTATATATTGCCACGCATACTGTAATATGCTTATTGTGAGATATATATAATTTAATATAATATTATATTATATATACAGTGTACAATATGATGAATATAACACACAAATGTCACAAATATTTAATATAATAATGTGTATATTGCATAATCCATTAAAATAAACAAAATTGATGTGTTTGCAGTGTTTGGGCTAATCTTCGAAACGATTGAACAGATTTTAAAAGGATTTTCATTTTTCCCACAGAAAGGTTATTAAAATATTAATGTAATAGAGGATATTACAAGGAATAATCTAAGCCATCTATAGGCTACTTTTTGTCTCGGAATTCAACACATGCTATTTTTTACTTAAAACACAAAAATTAAATAAAGTTTCGTTTACTTCTGTAGGTTGACATTGGTTGTACAGAAGAAGAAAAAACAGACAGTTTAACAATTATTTAATTTAGTTGTCACGGGCAAGAAAGTTTCCTTTTAAAAATATCATTCTGTTCGTTTGCAATTTCCACCCTTTCCCTCCGGCGAAGTCAGGTAATTCAGCTATAGCATATATATTTAAATATATACAGATATAAACAAACATAAAATAATAATAATAATAATAATATTAATAATATTGCATTGTAGCCTTGTAGGAATGTATAGGCACAAGTCACGTATAATAATAATACACACTGCGGCTAATGCTATTATAATGTTATAGAAACGGTCCGCGCCCATAAAAGCACCGTCCCCGTGACATTTGACACAGACATCTCGACTATAATATATACGCGCAACGCTATACAGTCAGTCAGATAATATTATATGTTATATAATATAATAACATATAATAATATCGTATTATTATAAAATAATAATAATAATAATAATACGTAATAATATGTTTTGTCTTGCTGTGTTCCGTTTTCTTAAAGCGTAATTCTGCTTTCGCAACTTCCGATGTCGACGTGCGTTTCATTTGTCCCGTATACGATTTTCCGTCGAGATGAAAACGTCAACCTCGGAATTGGGAAAAAGAAATAGGCACCGCGCCCGCGCCATGCCGCGTTCGATGCGACGAGTAAGCGTATATACACCCCTAGCCTAACGACGAGTTTTTGGGGCGGACGTCAAGGAAAGCAGAAAAACGAGAAAACGACGACAGCCGATTACGTTCGTGAATTATTATTATTATTATTAGCTCTGCGCAACTCTTATGCCGGCATCAATTCTCCATCCATCCTCTTTTTTCTCATTCCGTCGTATACCTGCTCTTACACACACACACACACACACACACACACACACACACACACACACATATATATATTAAATAATTTAGCCTCGGTACTTCTGTTTTTGTCATATTATTGTGTATATATATATATATGCGTGTGAGTGTGTGTGTGTGTGTGTTATGTCCCAGCCGGGACGATGGGAAAGGTCGTCGGAAAAATTTTTACCTCTATTTTGTTTTCTCGTAGGAGGAGACGAGTTTTTTCTCGCTCCCTCCCGCGTTAGTGTTCGTTTGTCAACCGACTCAACGGGTTTTATTCGCCCAACTATATATAATATGTTTTATTATTGGTTATTTTTTTCCGCCCCTTTATTCACTTTCCCACATGTTGTGTTCGCATTTTTCACTATTCAATAGTACCTTAACAATATTATTATATTATACGCGTGCTTGTATACGCACGGTCCTTCGATTGTGCGAAAATTTAAATGGTAAAAAAAATGGTATACCGGTATAATAATGACGGTAAAGAGAAAAATTCATAATAGTATTCCATTATACGGAAAATCTATGCAATAATTAATTTTTCTCATTGTTTTCGTTATATATATAATATATATATATACTTATTGTATATAAACAATACATACATTTATATATGATATACGACCATCGCTGCTGCACGCTTTGACATGTTTTATATTATTTACTGCTGCAGTTTATCAGAATGTCGGAAAACGACAGAAAAAAAGCGTTCAAACAATGATTTCGATATGGGAAATTTTATTAGTCATGGTACGTATTATTATTATTATTATTATTAATATTATTATCATTAATGCGTTAGGTATAATATTTAGGTATATAATAAATTATTATAATAAAGTGATTTATACATGCATACACATAATATATTAATATTTAAAGTAATACAACAATATCAGTTTATCACTGTTAATATATTATAATACATACGTATTATATATTGTTATTATATAATTATAATTATTAATATTATTTTTATTATTATTATTATTATTATTATTATCGATATCGTTATTTAACTACAACACTTGCTGTTGTCTGACTACTAGTGGCCCGCCTGCACCACCGCTGCCACTGCCCCTGTTCAGCAGCATCTGATCCACCGCCACGTTGATCTTCTTCTGAGGTATCTGCTTCTGTTGGACCGAATGATGCTGCTGCTGGTGATGTGGATGCTGATGGTGGTTTTTCATGCCGTTGGTATTTTTTTTTTCCTGTTGGCCGCCTGCCGATGCCGGTGTCGTCGACGTTGCCGCTCCGGATCCTGCGGTCGGCGTTGTCGCGGTGACCGTCGACGAAGACGGCAACGCGCCGCTGCTATTCGACGCTGCTGTAGACGTCGTAGTAACGTCGCTCAGGTCCGGATTGGGATTGTTTTTCGTCGGCAATGTCTGTTCGCGACAACCCGTGCCGGCCGCCAACAGTTCCCGTTCCTTGGTGTTGCGCCACTTCATACGACGGTTTTGGAACCATATCTTTACCTGTACATAATACAAAATAAATTTTCAACTAAATTTTCTGTCAAGAAATGTACACTTCCCCCATCAGTGTCCCAATCACGTATAAGAAACTAACGAAAGCAATCTTATCCCAATTTAAAATTTGAATGTTCTTCGAGTTTTGGCCCTTCACACGGTGGACATAATATGACCACTGACACAAATTATTGCGTGTTAAAAATAAATGTTTTAATAATAACTGAAAACACACTTCGGATTTGATGGGATAATCAATGTGACTTGTAACTTGTAAGGAGCATATATTACACCCAGTAAATTGTGCGCCTATATAATATCGTAAGAAATAATAATATTATACTTTTGTTATTGAATTTTGTGCAATTTATGTTGTCAAACCTCAATGGTCAATGCGCACCGAAGAATCGACGAATAATTACGACACATAATATAATTTATATAATATATCTAATAATATACGACCTAATTATGCATAATATTTAAACGTATAACATCCGGTGATTTTACTAAATTTTAGAAAACTAAATTCCTGCAGTAGCTACATCATATAATTTACAGTCAATCTATATTATACCGGTGGTAATCCGTTTAACGTAAGACACTATCATTATTTAAATTTACTTTTATCGCTTTGGAAAATATTTTCTTTACATAATTTTAAGTCGTAAAAACAACGTTTTTCTAGAAAAAAAATATATTTTTCATTATTTCTTATCGTCATAACTTTTTATTTGTCTCACTTTGTTAAAGACAACGAAGCAGATTATTTGTGTGCATACTTAATAGTTAATACTTCGATAAACTAAATTAAATTTTAAACACGTGTATAACCTATAAATTATAACATTTATAACTAATTATTATAGTACTTATTAAACGTTTCGATGAGCGGAATGGAGTGGTACCTCGCAATATGTTGATCCAAATCTGTGGACACTAGGTACTCCACTTATTTTTATTTAATACTATTATATTATAACTAATAAACTATACTTGTCCCAAGTTTTAAATTAAAAATGTATTTTTTCATTCAAAACAGAACCAAAATCAAGAAATAAAAACTATAAAATATAATGAAAATTTTGTTTTGTAATGAATTAAAAATATGTAAAAGAAATATTTTCAAAAATGTTAGTGTTTTACGGTAAATGTATATGTATTACTGTATCACTTCATTTATTAAGCACTAAGATTTATTGATTTTAATTTTAATCTTTAGCTTTAGCCCGCCCAAGGTGTATACAACTATAATAATAATAGTTAAGTAAAATAAAATATAATATGATATTAATTTATAAGTTAAATATGTATTTTTATAGTTTATATAGACAACATTGATGTTCAAAGCTTGTGTCATTGAACGATTTATAACAATAATCGTGTACATTGTACATAATATGTTGTATGGGTACATATTGACGCATTATTGATTTTCTAATTAGAGAGTTTAAACAATGAACAATCCAAGTCAAGCGATAAATTCGACCCCCTACACGCGCCCCGACTGTTATTTGTAATATTAATAACATTATTTAAAAGTTACATGATGCAACACATTTTTGTATTGTCCATCTTCCTAGTTCCGGCTAATATAAAATAAATATTTATAGTGCACCTATATTGACAATTTATTATATTGTCTTTTAAGCGGTAAGTATACCTATTAAGTTCCGAGACTACAGATGTTAGTAAACTAGCACAATGTTATTCGTAATAAATATATACATTTGTTAATTGTTCTTTTAAAATTAAAATTTTGTTTATATTTAGAAGTCTAAAAAGATAAAATTCATTACAAATTTTCGAAAATAATTTTAAGTGGGACTAACCTCACCCTTTCTGAAAATGTTTACCCCCCCCCCCCCCCTTCTGCCACTACCTAATGATTTACATTATATGCATACGTGGAATATTTTAACAGTTTGTAATTTGTATGTATAACTTATTCAAAAGAAATATAGGGTATTAGAATTTGTTATTGTTGTCAATGTATTGGACAAGTTACAAATACATTTTTTATTTTAACACTTACCGTTTTTTATACATGCTGCAATAAGTAACAACTGGTACCTGCATGTATTTTAAAATGACTTTCAATGCATACCTAAATTCGCTAAACCTATGAAATATTTATTGTCACTTAACAAAAATAATATTATGACAAAGTATCTCCTGAGTTATTTCCAAACTAATAATTCATTTAATAGTTGTAACTTTGTAAGATCAATACTTAATCATTTCATTCTCGAGTCTATAAAAATAGATCCTAGTTATGTAATAGGAGCTTACCTATAGTCAATATAGGTTCACGTGATGAGTTTGTTTTTATGTATTTGTTAAAGTAAAGTAAATATAATTTAGTCTTGTGAAAACAGAGTACCTATCTATTGCATTGCTGTTTAATTTGATATAGTTAGCCTTAGTTTCGATAACTTGCTACATCCGATGTTACTATAAACATTGTTTACAATATAAATCACACAACTAGCATTACATTAATTAATTATTTTTCTGTTCATAGAAATCGTCTATATTTTTATACAGTAAACTAATAAAATCATATTATTTTATTTTATAGTATATTTTGCTTGTGGCTATAGACAATGTTCGCAAGCATAATTTATTTTTTAAATGTCAATTATCATAATCTTGCCAGACGCCAGTACTAATGTACATAGCTACACTGTTTTAAAAATATAATTTATGTCGAATAGATAACTCAAATTAAAAGAATTTGAAATTTTGAACTATCGAACATTTTGGACTACGTGTAGGATGAATTACGATAAAAAATATTCAAACGATTTCTCACATAATAAAAGACTATCCAATAAAATAATAAACCGGCAATTAGGAGAACATTAACAATGCAATTACAAACGCCATTGAATTAATGCGAGACCTTGATTTGAATTTATAAACCGACCTTTCATTCAAATATACTTATTTTCACTATTATTATTATTATTATCAATATCAATTGTATTATCTTTATTATCTCTATTATTTTATAATTTATATTAATTAGTTATATACGAATAAATAAATAAATGCAATTTTAGGATTAGGGTAAAATTTAAATATACATAGGTTATTTAGGATTATTGCAAAGAATAAATATCTAAAAAAGAATTATTATTGAATTTATTTGTTTCACAACTACCTTATATTTCTACTAATGGTTAAATATATTTTATATTTTATATCAAGTTAAATTTATTACAAATGTATAGTGTAGTGTGTACTCATATTTATATCATATATTTTTTTACTCGTATATGATATCTGTGTTAGGCGGTTTAATATTTATCATATTCTATAAACTTCCACTTAACTTTCCAGACATCCATCTAACTTTCTAGACTTTCAATAAACTTTTGAATATTTGTACACAGTTCTAGAGTCAATAACTCTTGTCTGAAGTAGTGAGATCACTATATATACAATAATTTATGAAAAGCATATATGTACTGCGATATTGCGTTAAAATGACAACAGTTTTTTTTATAGAATAATAATTATTACTATAAAAATTTTATAAACCTATATAGATGTAAAGTTCAGTCATTAAATAATTTAAATTTAACAGAATAACCATCGACAATAACAATTATGATAACGATCAATCAATTCGTCTCTTTAGTATTTACTTATAATATAACATTATAGTTAATAATATTTGTGTTAGCACTGACTAATAATAATTAAGTACCTATAGCATTTTCCTTGATGCTTTAATAAATCATTCTTATGGAAAAATTAACACATGCCCAGAAAATTTGATGGTAGTAGTAATAAACAAATTTCTGATAAAAATCTTTACTTTCCCCAAAAATAAATGTTTAGTTTAATAATATTATAGTGTTATACATATTAAATAAAATATTTAAATGTATAAATATAATATATACTGCATATAATGTTTTATAAAAAATATATATGAAACGTAAATGTTTATTTTAAATTACCTGAGAATCTTTTAACGATAACTTGTCAGCCAATCGCTTTCTATCCGGTTTGCTAATGTACTTTTGCACCTGAAACCGACGTTCCAAGCCCTTTCGTTGTGCATCAGAGAACACGGCCCGTCGCATCATGCCTCTCCGTGGTTTTCCCCTGTTATTTCCACCGACCACTACCCCGTTCATCACATTCAAGGTGTTGTTGTTGGTGCTCATTAATAGCATGGTTGTTGCTGACGGATGATGCTGATGATGGTGCAATGGCGTAATTCTATGATGATGTGAATTTGTTCCGGTTATATGTACCGATCCTCCTCCGTTTGCACTGGATCCCGCACTATAAGGCCACGTGGTGGAAGATGAAAAAGGTGACGGAGGAACAGCAGCCATAGAATTCGATGTTCCGTTATTGGAGTTAGATACTCCATTTGATCGAGACTGCATCATGAGGATTTCATGATGAGTGTGAGGATGTTGGTGAGCTAAATGATGACGATAATTGTACTGAGGGTGTACTATAGGGAACCTGTTTGTTCCAGAGCCATTAGGTCGTCCTGGACCTAAACATATTTGTAAAAAAAAAATACTTATGACCAGTATAACACATAATGTCATTATATAGATGATTATTTAATATATTTCCCAAAGGCCAGGATTAACAATTTAACTAGTAAAGTTGTCACTATTAATTTAATCAAAAATAATACAATTTAAGATCTAATATATTTTAAAAGTAAGAAATTCAAAATATGAAATCATATCTACATTTTATATAAACATCATAAAAAATAAATTTAATTTGTTTTTAAAAAATCAATCAAATCAACAGCTGTTCATTTTTTTATGGCAGCAGTTGTAATTGGTTTTATGGATTTATTTTATGTTTATTAAATATTTACACATAAATATGATTTAAAGAGATTTAAAAAAAAAGTCAAGGGCCTATTACAAGCCAATTATTTTATAAGGCGCATTTAATGTGGTTATTGTAAGTTCAACAATAGTTCTATATTAAGAGATAATTCATTAACCTTTTTCATAGGATTAATTAATATTTACATGAGACATAACTTTTTGCTTTTAAAGTAAATACGACGACAAGCAGCTTGGGAGGGCAAATAAACTGCGAGCCTGTAAAGCTACATTTACCGAAGTATTACTATTGTTTAACCCGACTAGTCAGTGTATAAATAAATAATAATAAATAACCACAGCGACGGTGTTAATAATAATATAAGCAGCTACAGCTGTTACCTTCTCATCTTATTATGATTATTACTACGTTACGTCGACGCCACATTGCAGCAAAGAGCAGGGCGACAATATTCGCGCCGCCAACAGCACGTGTTGCAATAATAATAATAATAATAATAATAATAATTTTTATCCTTAAAATAATTCAAGTGTTATACGCATTTTAGTCACGGACCTATGATATTACGTCGGGCAGCAGAATGTTACACATCTATCGCCTACGTTATAGTAGATGATTTTTAATTATTTATTATTATTATTTTTTATTATTGTATAAAGAAGGGGACGACGAAATATATATATACTATATTATATATATAAAAAAAAAAAACAGAAATGCAATCCGGTGCAACAGACGCTAATAACGACAACAACACTAATCGGTGGGCAGTGTGTGCAACTGACTTCAATAGTAAGAAGAATACGGCGGAAGGGTCCCTTTTTTGCGGCTGCATTGGATTATTAAATATATTATAATAAGTGAGTGGAAAAGAGAGATGGGAACAAGGGTAGTGCTGAGGGTAGTGTGTAGCGCGTGCGTTTGACAGGTTCGCCCAGGGGTTGGCGGCGGCGAATGAGTTTGCTGGCGGAACTGGGGAGGTGTATTAGAACAACAGCGACGCTGAAGCGGAGCGGGGTGGTTGGAATCACAGCACTCGATTACACTGCGCCGGGACGGGGTGAAGTCGGTTATTTCTCTTGTTCGCGCATTCTATATTATTTTCCTTATTTTTCCATTCTTCTCAAATTCGTCTCTATATTTATTATACTCTCTTATACAACTACCGGGTTCTCGTTATAATTTTATTGATTATTTTTTTTATTTTTATTATTATTATTTTGCTTTTATAATAGGTACCTTATCGTATTCGTATAGTATACACAAACAGAACAAATATGAAATAATAAATAATACACGGCGATTAGACCGACGATTATGGTCGTTTAAAGCGCAATGTCATGATAAAATATATATAATATTATATGATTATACGAATAATTGTTGTTAGTTGGTGCATACGTATACCGTTGTTGTGTTGCATGTGCTGCCAATGACATTTCAGTCGAACGGAGGTCGGCGGCACGTGTCGGCCAGTCGCCGTAGACGCGACTGTATACGAGCTTGTGTTTACGACGTACGCGAATGCGTTTAACGATCTATTTTAACGCGTGGTATCATTCGTCAAAAACATATCCACGTAGATCGCATATTGCTAGTCTGTTTTTGATTTACTGTGCTCAGACTTTATATCAACGATTTAAGTAATGAAATAATAGGCGCCTCTTTATGTATTTATATATAATATATGTATATCGCATTATCGCGGTCGTAAATACGATAGTGTACACAGGCGGTATAATAATTATTATATGAGAAATTATTATTGTTAGCAACTGTGCAACATCCGCGCTCACCGCCGCGGCTAACTCTTTCGACAGACGATTATTTTATAATTAATGATTATTGTACGAGGCATGTTTTTTGACACCTTCGAAAGGATCACACCGTTTGAGAAAAACGTTTTTCCGGGTCAACGGGAAATTATAATATTATTATTAGTTTTTTTTTTTTTTTTTTTACAAAGTTACACTAACAAACTGCTAACAGAAACAACAAACTTTCTGTTATAGGCATAAACGCTATACTGCCTACTAATGCGCCTATGCCGCCGCCATCATAGCTGTACTTTATATGATTCACTGTATACATCATTAACGGTGAAGATTACAAATTACTTTAAACGAAATTTAAGCAATTAATCATTTTATACGGTCTGACGTTGGCCCTGCAGAAGCAGCTTATATTACAATATTGCGATATATATATACAATACAATATGGATACGACTGTATATTATATTATATTATATACACTACATAATATATAATATTATGCAGTAAGTGATTACGTTGAAATGCTGAACATATAAATCATATAATATATTGTAATAATTAATCTCTCCGCAAGAAATAATATATTATGATAATGTGCTATAATTACCGGGAGTAGAGGCAGACGAAATGGACGTGTTCGACAGTGCGGTCGAGTTGCAGACATTTGCGCCGCCGCTGCCGCCCGCACCGTCGTTGGCGTTGTTCGCCAGACCACCGCCACTGCCGCCGCCGCCGCCACTCGACGGACCGTTGGACGCCAAATTTGCGGCGGCCAGCGGCAGCAACGCGGAGTTGTGGACGTTGCCGTTGGAGCCCGCGTTGGGATTCGCGGCATTGGCGGGCCTACGTGCGATGGGCTTGGCGATGGTCCGGAGAGATTGTGCGGCCAATTGGGGTGCGGCGGTGGTCAGCGTGCTGGTGGCGTCCGTCAAGAAGGTGCAAGTGGACGGCGTGTTCGATGCGGCGGCGGCCGGCAGACAAGACGGCGGAGGTGTCGGCGACGGACTGCAGGTTGCCGCGTGTACTCGGTTTTGGTGTAATTGCTGTTGCTGTCGTTGCTGGTGATGGTGGAGTGCAGCGACTGAAGCTAGATGATGGTGATGGTAAAACATGGGACCTATAAGAACAAGAACGATCACGTCAAATTCGGTCTCCGTGAAATGTTAATAAAAGTATATTTCGATACTTGTAAGCATTCAAAGTATAATTTCTAGTAGACAGTTGTAGCCCTGCAGGGTCAGTGCCATTATTGGATGTTACTTGTTGTGCGATTGTGATATCGTCATATATGAAAATACTAGTTTTGCGCTGATAATAAGTACTAATTTGTAATCAAATTATATGTATACTAATTGGTCTAATTGGGTACTATTAATGGTATCATTTATACACTGATTAGGTAGATACTATTGTCGATCATCGTGACTACCTATCAATGATTTTCCGATAAACTCTATTTTGTTATTGCGACTATGACAGGTTATAACATTGCGTTCTATTATTTTTTACATAATCTTGTAATCTAGAAGACAAAATATAGTAAAAGTAAGTCGGACCAACAAGACTCAAAACGTAAAGCACATAAAAGCAAATAAAAAATCAAATTTCAATAATCAATTCTTTATAACGCGCATCGTTTTATACACAAAAATCTGAACTTTACTGTGAAAAGAAAAGTTGACGGTGACTTTTCTAAGAAATATTGACTATAATATTTTATCGGAAAGATTAATATGTGTATTAGATCACGAAACCAAATTATACATAGGTACTTAAGTAACGTGTATTTTGGAAATGTTATGAAAAACGCATACAATTAAGTAAACATGTACTTAACTTGCTTATGTGTGTTGGAGGGGTGATTTGTTTTGGTTTGTTCACTTATTACACTTTGTGCATTAAAAGTATTCTTCGGCAGATCTATTTATATTATTTTGTTTTACAGCCATACAAGTAACAAAGTTGTTCAAAAATAATATTATAAATTTATAACGCAGTATTATAACTTGCGGTAATTATAATTTATGATAATAGAACTGAATTTACGATTTTTACAGTGTATATTTTTTACTTAATATTATAACAAGTGGATTACTATAGTTTTTTATGAGCATATTTAAAGTTTTATGGTTCGCCAAATGTTTGACAAAAAGCTACGAATAATCGATAATTAAATTTTTCAAAGATTAGGTAAATCTATTTTCTATATACTTGATTTAAAATTGATAAACTTCTAATTTTTTTTTTTTAATTATTATACATGTTGGTGTGACATTTCAATACGATCACTGTTTAGGAGAATATTATCGTGATTAACATTGAAATTTATAAATAGTAATATTTAATGCCCACTAAATAACATTGTGTACATATATAATATTAAAACAAAAATAGTTTTATAGTTCTGAATGTTGAAGGAAATCAAATTCAGTTATTATGATAAACGAGAAAATTGTTTTTTGGCAAAATACGTATAGCCTTTAATGATATTATGTAATTACTGTAAAGATGAACAAGATAATAAAACAATCTAAAATATAATACAGATCTTTGAGATTTTGAATTGTTCTTAAATTATCAATGGCTAAATATTATGCTATTATATATAAGAAAATTGTCGATTATATAGTGGATATAACAGACAGACACTGTTGATAAATAACATACCTAAATATATAAAGCCATTTCATAATTTTTAATCTCTAATTATTAAATAGTTTAATGTAATGTAGTAGGGTTGTTTTCATTTTTCACGCAATATGCAATATCGCCAGTATCGGACGCATATGGGAAATAAAATATTTGTGTACTCGTGGTCAATATTAAAGTCAATTGTCTTATACTATCAAAATGAAATAGGAGAATATTATTTGTGACGTTTATACTTGATATATGATTACACAGTGACAGTATAATGTATTATAGTATAAACCTATCTATATTATATATTATGTATTTATGTATATGTATTTTGTATTTGATCTATGACATTTGATAATACAAAAACGTCTAGGAAATAAACATCAGTACATCACCATACATGGAAAACCTAATATTGCAAAACTAACATTTTGAAAATATTTTATCCATGAATACATTTTTATTTTAGATTCTGAGCAGAGCGATATTGTACCAGTGAAAAAAAAATATGAATAATCAAACATCAAACATTATATGTAATTTGATTTTTATTAATTTTTAATTTTTTTTTTTTTTGAGCGCAAAAAATGTTCTTTGGTCTTTTGCTTTGAAGGAGGTTTTAGTAGAAAATGTAATCTAGTTATTACTTTGATCGACAAAAAAACAGCGGTAAACAAGAATATATATTCCGTATACGCAACACTAATTTTTGACATAACTAATTTTGTTTTTTTTTATTGTAATTCAAATTGAAAACCGTGGAGAGTTTTACTAAATATTTATAATAACATTTTCTAGCTAATATTTAATTCTTAAAATATGATGGTTTTGTTTCGACTTATTCATAAAAAATGTATAGTTTTTTTTTACTTTCTTTTGATTCATATATATTAACACGTGTAATAACTAATTACAAATTATACCTATGTACAATTGCATATATTTTATTAATTAAACATAAAATACAATTTTCTTTTTAAGTCTGAGTTCTACAATGATCTCAACTATAGGTATACTTATTTTTTTTTTTTAGCAATTCCAACGCAGTTAGTCTTAATGAATACTATTAACTTATCAAATTAATAAAATAATGTACTAAAAATATGATGTTAATTCATGCAATTGGTAGTTGCAAAATTTAAGTCAAGAATATCCATTTCATTATCACTCAGTTAATACGCAGCTAGTTGTAACTATTCACTATCTTTAGAAATAGAATGCTGGTATACTCGTATGGTATCCTTTGCTTAGAATCAATGACAATGATTATCATGGAATTTAAATTTAAACATTCTACTCGAAAACATAGACACATATAGGTAGTACTATTAATCAGAGTGCAACTTTTTTGATTTTTAAAATGTTGTTGTAACCTATGATTATATTGATTAACTAAACTAACTAAACACTGATGTGTTTAATGTTAATATGGTATGTACAATGTACAATGTATGCGAAAAAAAATGTATTACATAGAAAAATAAATTAAGAAGTTTCCTCTTAATACCGCTATTTTCAAATAAATATAAATACAAATTATTATAGTTTTAAGGTAATACAATTTAATGATTATTTAACTATGATTTTTTATTCTTACATAAGTATACATACCTATATAAATAACATGTACACTCTGTACAATGTACCTATACGTATCATAATATGTATGTTTGCCGAGTAAATTTAATCCACGAATTAATGTATATAATATTATATACTACCTATATATTACTTATTTAGTTAGGTATATTATTTAAATTATTATCTAAATTTTTTCTCAAATAAATAAGTAATACACAAAAATTAGTTGTGTACCTTAACATTAAATACACATACTTATAGGCCTATGGCATAAATAGAAATGTCAGCGAATCATATTTCATTTTTCTAGTGTTTACTTTATAATAATCACGGTGTTTCATGTCATTCCTGTGTAACTCTATACAAAGATCGATTGACTAACAGTACACACACATAATATACATTGAACAATATAGTCAGCTAAATCGTAGTTCAAACATTTTGTATAAGTAGTTTTATGTTACTATTTGTAGGTACTAAAGAGCTTCAATAGTATTATTTCAGCTGTGTTTGTGTTATGTTACATAATGTTCCAAATAAAATAATCGATTGTACACTGTATACAATAGTACGAATGTACAATGTACATAAATGTAAACAGAGAAGTGTTTAGTGTTAAAAGTGTTATAGTCGGATGTGCAGTATTTACTATTATAGCATATCTTATTCTATCTATAATGTCATTGACGAAAAATCGTAATAAATAAAAATTGTCATATTTATTATAAATGGTAAACTTTTTAAACGAAAAAAGTTATCACTATTCATTATGAATTTATGACATATAACTAATAAGTTACTATTATTAGTTAGTTTTTCAAATAAAGACTTCGCATCTAATTCGAACGTAAATATTACTGTGAATAGGTATGTTACAATAATAATAATAATTGTTATAGTTGTTCTAATAAGATATTTTTATTATTATGTATAGACTATAGACTGAGATAAATGTGCAAAAAGGCTGTGAATGACAGCACTAAACGACTAATGCTATAAATTTAAGAACATGCCACTTTCTACCCGTTCGGGAATAAGAAAAAAAATGAAAGTTATAGCTAAAGGAAAAAAAGAGAAGATTGAACGGCAGCCCCACCCATTATCACCATAATAATAATATACTTCAATATCATTGCACGTACGGGCCCTTTATAATATTAAGCATTTATATTTTTATATTGCATAAAATATGATACCGTTTAGACGTAGAAATTAACTATATTATGTATTGTTATGTTGTTAACTACCCACTACAAGAATATCCAAAATAAATATTTTTATATTTTATTCTATTTCTACATATAACGTCTTATACTTTATGCCTTCCTAACTAATATAGTAAACTTTTTACTTCATTTGCCTATACCATTATATTATTAATTACAAATTATAACTATATGATTCATTCATTACCAAAATTTAATATGTTTTACCAACGACGAATTCGCTGCGCACATAGCTTTTACAGTAAAAGTTTTACTATTATCACTGAATCGCTATTATTAGCAAACACTTATTTTAATGTTTAACGATGTTGTCGTATTTATTTAAAAACTATCGTTCTCCATTAAAGTTTTTATTGTTGTGATGATGGAACATATTCAACTTACCAGAAGGCGATGAAGCGGAAGCTGCAGCGGCCGCTGCTGTAATTCGCAAAAAAGCTGCAGAAGCCAAGTGTTGGCTGTGCTGTTGACCAGTATCATAAATATTTTGTTGATGTGCGATCGTTTTCCCACCGTATCCGAAACCACTGGACCCGTTACTCCCATTGCTTCCGGTGCTACAGTTACTGCTAGTACTATTGCTTCGCCCATTAGAACATCCTCCGCCACTGAGAATGGCATTTACACTGAAGTTTAACGACGACACCGGCGTGGTTGACGTTGAAGTATGTGTTTGGGTTGACGTTTGTAATGCAGATAGTTGATGTTGATTATTCATGGTTGTGGATAGGTATATTGAAATAGGCGGTGGTTGGGTTTGCATTGATTGTGTTTGTGAATCCTCTTCTGAAACTTTTAGTGATGCTGATTCTTTATCAGCTGTTAACATTAATGCCAATGAATTAATAAATTAAGCAATGCGTGTATTGACGACAAGAATAAATAAACAATAATAGCTTTAATATTTATAGGTGCATAGAAATAAGTGACTACCAGTAAGGCAGTAATTACAATTACAAAAATTGTACATAGATATTTAATAAAAAATTATTTTTTATTACAAAACCAATTGAAATTAAAAATTATGTAGGAAATATTATAATTATTCCTGGGAGATATATATTATTCAGTTATTGTTTTTAAGTCTACAAATTTATGTGAAAAAAGTAGTTACAAAGTACCAACACTGCTGTTAGTAATAAAAGTAATAAATAATAAATAATAAATAATAACTAATAACGCATATACCTGCCGGATAATCTGATTATATAGTGTTTCTAAGTGTATATAGGTTAACATATAGTATATTGTTTGTTATTTAAAATATTAAATTAATAATGTATATTTTATAAAATTAAATAATAATTTATAGCTTTCACATGTATCAAACACTGCCTAACGTATAGGTACATGATTTAAAATCACAATCTATGCTTTAAATTATGTAAGTATCTATCAGAAATAGAGTAAATCAATAACAATTGATTTTATATGGCTTATTTTTCTCAAAAAAAGCTTATTGTTGTTTTATAAAAATTAAATCTATTTGGGCAAATCTTTAAAACATATTAATTGTATGAACTTACTTGTACAGTTGTACTCAATCCAACAATACAAAGCAATTTATTTTGTTATTTTAAACTAATTAACTAAATTGGTATCTATATGTTAATAAATAAAAATTTTCCAATGTATAATATTTTATTAGATTTCAATTTATTAATTGTTTTACTCATTGATAAATAAGACAATTATGGGGGTAATCGCGTAATTGTTATACATAAATTTCTTTATAAATTTCTTAAATGTTATTAATTTTCTTACTTTCTCTTTTTTCAATATCACTATCACCGCTATCACCAGCATTAGTACTGATGCTTTCTTTTTTCTTAGTCGTTCTTCTTCTAAAAGGAATAGTGCATTTACGTCTCTTAATTCTATAGTGTTCTGCATCGTACATTCCGTCAATGTCTTCTTTTTCTTCTTTAACGTTCATTACGGGGGATGATAGTTGTAAGTCTTGTGGACTACAACTTCTACTTTTGCTTTCGCTGCTACTACTATTATTGCTAGTATCTTCATTGTCGTTGTCTTGTTCAACAAGCGGAAGTGATGGAGGAGATATAGTTGTTTGCACGTCACTAGCATCACCCGAACAAGATATAAGTAAATTGTGTATGAGAAATGATGTAGATGACCGCGATCGAACGCTACTGGTACACCACCGACCATTTCCGGTATTCCTTTGCCGTCTTTGATGCTGTTGTTGACAATCTTCGATATTATCCCCATTTTTCAATTCGTTATTTTTGTTTGACGATTGATTATCAATTGTAAATGCGGTAGAAGTAGTATTCTCCATCAAATTAGTTTTATTAAAACCAAATGAATGAAATACCGATAAATATATCTATATAGAAAATGGTTTTAAATTTATTTTAGTAATGAATACATATACATCGAGGGTAATAAGACTATTCGATGAGCATAAATGCTGTTACCACCGTAAGAATCGCGTGCCAATACTTTTGTTTCACAACATTTTCACGCGTATTTCACAATATAATATAAAATAATATATATATTATATAGCGGTGGCTATTATATACACCATCGTAACATAACAAAAAATAAATAATAATAATTTAAAGAACCTTTTTATTTTATTCTGCCGATGCACAATGAACGTCCAACACAATCCTTAATCGCATGATACACATTTATTCACTACACTGAAAAACTATTATCTGCACAACTGCTAACAGTAAACTCTATAATACATAATTAAACACACAACAACTTTATTATTATTACTATTATTATTAAAATTATTTTTCTTGTTATTATCAATAATGTTAAAATATTATATAGATGATAATACAACAACGGCGGCTGATTTCGCACTGATTATGACACTGGCGGTAAACGGCGGTGGTCTTCTCTCGGCCTTAATGTTTTTAGCCACCACCATCATTGTTTTTCCTCTCAGTCAACTTACTCCGCACCCCCTTTAAGCAATAGAAGGGGATGAAGTGGATGCCACCGGGTAGAGTGAGATGGGGGATGCTGTACGGACGATAATTGTCGAGTATGGTCGGCCATTGCTGCGATTGCTCCTATGGGCGTGCCTCGAGAGAGCAGGCGTCACGCCCAGGTTACCTCCACCAAGCTGCCGTTAGCTACCCCACATCCCGCAGTGGAAAACGAACGACGATAATAGCAAGAGAAAAAATGACAGCCTTTAATAATAATAATGAGATAATACCACTGAGTGTAAATATAAGGTACCTAATCGATTTAAGGATTTGGGGTAAAAAAATAACCACTTCTCTCTCCTCAGTTTATGTATTTATTATTTAATATATCTTACAAAAACAGAAGCTTACACCAACAATCACATTGTAAATTACAATTTGATTTGTATATAAGTACCTATAATAGGTAGTATTATAATATATTTTGTATAATATATTTATACTTAATACATAGTATATAAAAACAGAACAGATATAATTATAGATAGATAAATGCTATGTTTTAAACCGAATCAAAATTGAGATTATACAGTCAGAAAAATGTACGTATAACTTGAATTTACGAGTTTCTTGTATTATAGACGAAACATAAACTATTTGTCCTTAATTTTCGGCCCGGCACATTATAAAATATAATAATTTTTTTATCCCAACAGAAAGTGCGTATACCATGAATTTTTTTAAAAACAAAACAAGAAAAATATTTTGTTGACATAAATATTATTATATTCTATTTGGTGGGAAAATATTGAGTCAACGTTCTGCCGTACATTGCCCCCTGGCCTTTCTCGAATGTCAGCTCGACTGCTGGCTGGCAGCGAAAAGACCGTACATGACAGCGGAAAAAAAATACGATGGGATTGCATATTAGAATAGAGATTTAGAATAGAAAACTGAGGAATATGGGGATAGAAGATTACGCTGCTGTTTTTGACGCTATGAAAAAGAGTATGGAAGGGGAAAACCGATAAACGGCAGCAAATGGACATGAAGAGGGTGGAAGAGGTTAGGGAAAAGAGCAGTAGCTATATACTATAATATAGTGTGTGCGCATGACGGCAATATATATAATATGTATATATACATAATACAATATGTGTGTATATACATTTATATTTTATATATATATATAAGCGTGTTTTATATTGTTATGTGTATAGTGTGTAGTGTAGTATTTAATATTTATGTTGAACAATTTATAATAATAATAAATTACACGATTAGATACATGCACGCGGTGATAAAAATAATTGTGTACCTAATAAATTAAGACTGTCCAAGCTATTGAATAATGATTAACCTACATAGTTTAGAGTTACTTCATTAAATAAATGTTAAAAAGATTAATAAAATACAATAGGTCGACCTACAGGTTTTATAATGTCTGAAAATACCACATTAAATTCGCCAGTGTTAAATTGTTTGATTACAGTTTTTTTGTAAAACCATTAGTTTCCTAAAATCCTATATTTTCACGTTTCCAAAATATATTTCATCGTTATCAATTTTAAAACTACATCAATCAACTATATACTGTATTATAAAGTCAATTTAAATTTAAAATTGCAGAATAATGTTTAATGAACGATAAAGCACATAAATAAATGTCTACTCTTGAATAAGTTTTTAATTAACTAACTATATAAATGCTGAATGTTCAAAGTTTTTGATAAAATAATAGCAGAAGAAATATTAAAATATTTTTGAACTCACCTTTTTGTTTACTGAACTAACTTCCCTCATTTTAAATACTTCTTTGTCAAAAATTTTAAAATCCGTACTTTATTAAAATACCCAGCACTCAGCAGTATTTATATGGTAACAAATAATCGTGTATTAATTATATTATAGTCATCCACATCAGTAGGTTTCATAGGTATAAAATATAAAATTATATAAATTGAATATAATATATTAGATCTATATAGACTTGGTAAATTTGTAAATTACGTAGGTAGGTAGGTACACGAGTTATTTGCTATGTTCTACGTGTGTGTACGTTAGACTGTAAAGACAGAAACGGTCGGTATCGAATCCTAAATTAAAGATGAAAAACCGTGGTATGGCTAGAGTTTTTTTAGAGAAGACCGAAAAAACAGAATACTTTCATACACATACAAGTTCAATGGAAACCGTATTGATTAAAGTATAATTTTTTATTTTTAAACATAAAATTAAAATAATTTAATGTTATTGTGTATTCATATTAATGCATGTTATCTCTAGATCAGGGGTCGCCAACTATTCGATCGTTATAAAAATTAATTTTACCATTATCAGTCAATCGCGTACAAAAAAATCAGATAATGTGGAATATTCTCAAATAATTATTTCTTTGAAACCTTCTTTTTTTGCTCATCAAACCTATAGAAATACTTAAATTCTCCTAGAATGTTGATCACCAGGGACTTAAAATTTCGAATGTAGCTCACTTTTTTTGAAAAGGTTGGCGACCCCTGCCCTAGACCATAATTATTGCATAACTATAAATTCAACACTAGATATTATAATACTTATAATTTTATGATTATTTGCCAAACATCAAACACTTAATTATTTTTATATGTAATTTTCTTCATAATTTTTTAATCATATTCATACGAAAATATTTTATAATAATAATATTATTGGCTATTATTATTAATTACTACTCACCTACTCTAATTATTACTTTATTGGTCTAATGTAATATGGTTATTATTATGTTACATTTTAAAAAATTTGCAATATTTTCGAAACTGTTTTATATAAAATTTACCAAATAAATAAAGTAATAATAATAAATAATATGGGGTAGATTAAACAAAATTTTGTTAAAAATATATTATATTATATAGTATAATAATTATTAATATAATGTTATTTTACATATTTATGCAAATAAACTTGCAAGTCAATATACTAACAAACAAATAATTTATATTCATGTTTTTTATAGCTTATCATTATAATTTATAGTTTTGAATACAACATAATAACTAAATTTCGTTCGTAGAAAATCATTATATTATAATATCCGATTTTGCCAAAATGTGGACTTAGAACGCTCATAAAAATGAATGCGAGCTTATGTTACAATTATATTTTAAGGACCAGTAAAAGAATATGTATGGAAAAACATATATTACATTTCCGGGTTATTTATAAATGGTGTTAATGATAAAATTAAATGAATATACATTTTAAATGTAAAATATTATATTAACGAATTTTTTCGAAACATTTTAAAAATTGTGACCATATATTTTCAATATTTTTTTATTACTGAAGAATAATTCAAGAAAAAGTTTTTAATTATCAATATTTCTGGGCTTTTTGACTTTTTAATTAAAAAATAAATTAATATTTATTATTATTATGATAATTAAATAAATTTAGGTAATTATCATAAATTTAAAAATAAAATTCAAAAATATCAAATATTTATAAATAATTCAAAATGGCCTAAAATATTAAAAAAATTGTATTAAGCTTGGAATATACTTATAGGCACCGATAAATTTTTTATGAAAATTGCAAATTTGCTAATTTTTGAATTATGTATAATAATATAATAAAATTGGTTTTGTCAAATACTGGTATAGTAATATTGAGTATATACTCCGGGTTTTCTGTAAATTTTTAGTTTTAGGATTTTGATTTTAACCTGGGGGACCTCTCACCAAAGTTACAACTAGAATAATTCTATTGGTAGTTGGTACTATAAATTTAGATTGAAGCATTTTTACTAGTTCAAAAAGGTAATGACGGATACAAACTTTTTCTAATTCCTCCTAATTCCTAGCTAATTTAAAAGATCTTATTTTTTCATATATATATGTCGTAGGCCATATGGAAAATTAGTGTTTTTGCAAAAAATTAGGCTCTTTGCAATGGGGTAGCCCGTTTGCGAACTACTTATTATTTTTTCAAACAGCCAGCGGTTTTTCAGGCTCATTGCATACAGCAGTTAGTCAGGCCTTTTAAGAACTATAATCATTTTATAGTAAAAACTATTTTAATTATTTTATTTTTAGGGTTATTGATAATAACACAGTACAATATACCTATGTAACATAAATGTAAAATGTAACATTATTATTCATTACATATTATTTATTAATTTTGTACAGTTGTTGACTATTGAATTACTAGTTTTATTATACATTACTAACAAAAAGATGACATCTTACAAAAGTTTATACAAAAATAGAATTTTATATAATGGTAATTGAATGTAATAACATTTATAATAAATCTTGCACATTAATATAATATGATAACAATCAAAAAACTAGTCAAATAGTCAACAACTACATGTACAAAATTAATAAGTAATAAGTAATACTAATGTTACATTTATGTTACATAGGTTATAGGTATATTATACTGTGTTATTATCAATAACCCTAAAAATAAAATAATTAAATTAGTTTTTACCATAAAATGATTGTAGTTCTTAAAAGGCCTAACTGCTGATAGTCTGTATGCAATGAGCCTGAAAACAGCAGGCTGTTTGGAAAAATAATAAGTAGTTCGCAAACGGGCTACCCCATTGCAAAGAGCCTAATTTTTTTTGCAAAAAAACTAATTTGCCATATATATATGTATATACTAAGCCATATGGAAAATTAGTCTTTTTGTAAAAAGACTAGGCTCTTTGCGATGACGTGCAACCCGCCCATTTGCGAACTACTTATTATTTTTCCAAATAGCTGGCTGTTTTTCATATATATTGCAAATAGACTAAGAACAGTTAGATCTTTTAAAAACTACAATTATAGTAACTTAATTGTAATTTATTACTTTACAAAAAAAAAAGGCAAAAGAATTATAATATTTAAACTATATAAGTACCTATTATGTTTATTAAGTAAAGTTGGGTGTTATTATTGCATTATACAGTTTTTAAATATTATATTACTAATATATTTTTAAAGCATATCGCTAATGTCACTAAATAACTAACAAAAAAGAAAGTATATAAATAAATTTTTATTTACTTATTGAGTTCCTTTTCGTACATCGACAGAGTGACGATTAATATTTAATAAATATTAAATTTAAACGTGCAAATGTGCAATTCATAATGTATGCATTGCTCGCTCAGTAATTAAAATCCGGGCACTGACCGCGTAATTACTTTTGAACCAAATCAAATACGCTATATCACGAAACTAGCTTACCGTTCTAACAATTAAAATCATCAATAATATAAATATTACGGTCCAAGTGGATAAATCAGATAAATCAGTCATTATAATACAATGCCCGGACATTGTATACAATGTCTAAGATGTTTGGGTAAAGTAAATAAGACATATAATGTAATTTCCATAAAAACTAGTCACTGTATACAATGTTGTAGACGTTATAGTAAACAATTCTAATACTGATGTAGGCAATGTAAATATTAGAGTTATCATAGAGTGTTATATTTTATAACTATGACCGATGTGTACTTGTAACCAGAAAGATGAAACAAGAAGATGCAAATGTATCATTTTTGTAAAGCTACAGGAATTTTATGCAACTCTAAATGTCACAATGGTAATACTTGTAAAAATTAATAGTTTCAATATTCAATACAAACTAATATTAATAAAATATTCTTCATTTTGTTTACAATAAAATAAAATAAAATAATATATGTATTTTTTTCACTTGGCATTTTCAGTACTGGCCATATATATGTGGGACTTACATATGTATTATTTACTTTGCCGAAACATCTTAGAGATTGTATACAATGTCCAGGCATTGTATTACAATGACTATTATCACCTTGGACCGCAACATAAACAAGGTAAATCTAAATAAAGGTAAACGCTCAATGCTCAATCCATTATCTATATTCTCGCATTCTCCGTGTTCTCCGTCAACCAATATTAATAAACTGAAACTATTAGTGACATCAAACCACTACGAAGCCCTAATTGCATACGATGAAGGCCCAAATATTAATAATAATATAGTCTATATTATAGATCAGGGGTGGCGAACCTTTTTATGGTCAAGCTCCAAATTTTCCCAATAAAGGTTTTGAACATTTTTCAAGTGCCCAAAGGATATTATATTTTCTAAGAATAAAAATAAAGTTACAGATTTATTATGTATTATTTTATTAAGTAGGCACACCTTTTTTTTTTTGTAATTATGATTTTTAAAATGTATATGATTTATTTCTTTGAATTTCATATTACAGTTATAATTAAAACTTTATAAATAGCAAAATTTTTAATAACTTTAATTTTTTCACATGCCATTTTTGGCACGCGTGCCGCGTAGGTTCACCACCTCTGTTATGGACCTTAACCTGCTCTCAGTCAGGGGCAATTACATACCACACATAATGCATCAAAGACTATTTCGCCTCTACTCAAATTTGTCAAAAGCGTCTTTGATTACATAGGATTACGAAATAGTAATAGAGACCAAATTGGTCCAAATAGCTTCTCGTGTAAATCCTCTACAACTCACTTCAAAATTCAAACTGACAACCCGGAAAACTTTAGAAATTAATCGATTTCCTTAAAGACATCAACCAGTACCATACATATCAACTTCAATTGGAAAAAATCCTTTAGTGTAGTTATTAAAAACCTCCATCCAAATACTCCAGTTGGACTTATGGTTGGATACCCACAGTAATCGAAAAACTTAGCCACTCAATTAAAAACATCACACACCATTAAACAAAATCTTCACTCCTATGTTCTTTGTTGATTTTAACCCTCAAGAAAGTAACAGCGAAATTTTCACTATCACTATCCAACTACATACAAATGTAAAAATCGAAGAACCACATAAAAATAGCAATTACTGCATTGCTTTAATTGAAAATCTTACAGCCATACCTGAACTTACTGCGCGTACGTCAAACGCGGTAAAAATCACTAACATAACTTTAAAGGCTGCTTAATTTTTAAGTTCAACCATAAAATGCTACTTCAGCCCAGGACATCACTCCCAACCACATGCACTGATAAACGAAAACTGCTAAACAGATAAATGTACGTATGGAAACGCAACTATAGGCCACCTTCTAACACAACCTAGTTATGATAACGAAATCACACTTATTAAATTTATCGGTGAATTCATTAAATTGATCATAAATCCCCTATCACAAATCTTATAAATAACAAAAATAATAATTTTACTTTTAACTCTCTCCTCGTCCTGACCACCTGACCTGAAATTAAAATGGTTTAATCAATGGTGGAAACAAACTACTGGCCACCTTCCAAAACAGTAGAACTAATATTGCTCTCATTTCAGAAACACGTCTAACTAATGTCACTCAAATGAATCTACCAGGTTTCCAAACCATTAAATCAAACCACCTACATAGCACGCCCACGCTAGTTCCGCTATTTTTGTCAAATCATCATTTTTATTTTACTCACTCTCACAGTACCAAACAGCTCATACACAAGCCTGCGGAATTTCCATAACACTAAACAATATCCCGATTCATATCTATATTCTATGTCATTTACAGTATTCTCAGTCATTCTATAACACCAACTCTTTTTTAGCACTTCTTCAATACACTTGGTCGAAAATGTATAGTTGGTAACGACCTAAATGTAAAAACTTACAGTGGAGCTGTCGTGTCAACAATCCTCATGGTAGCACCTTATGTAACACAATAACTATATAAAATACTAGCTTCTTCTTCCCCAACCTATTAGTCTTCCCCAAGAAAAATGCCAGACATTTTAGATATCTTTGTTATTAAAATCTCAAAAAACATACACATCATATTAACTTACTTTAACAATCTGTACTCATACCACTTATCAGTTCTTTTCACCACAAAAGACACTGTCCTTCCATACAAACTAAGTAAACTCAGTCTAACTCAAGATCAAAAGGATCCAAATTTTCCACTCACAGTGTCCAACACCAACAATAACCCCTTTAAGATAAACCAACAGCACGTGGATTTAGTTAGCAAACACATTTAGTTATCACATTCAACTTTTCAACTACATGATGACGTAATACCTCAAAACAAAATAGATGAATTAAACCACTTCCTATCTAGTCATCTGCCTCCCACCTTTCCACCAAAATACATCAGACTAAGTTAAATCGAAAAAAACTATTCTAGCCATCCACCATGACTCTCTAAAGGCATCTAACATGATTCAAACCCACCTCAACATGCTATCGACCTGGTACAAAGAGTAGGGAGTCATAGTTAATGAATCCAAATCCATCTACTACATATTTACATTTAGACATTCTGCAATCTGCCCCAAAATCACACTCAACAACCAACCTTTTCCAACTGCCCAAAATGTTCGTTACCTAGGTCTATACCGCGATCGCCAATTTACATGAGCAGCAACATATTATGTAACAAACGTCTAGCACTTAATAATCGTGACAAACAACTTCATCTCCTTCTCACTTCCAAATATGTCACGCTACATAATACGATAAATTCTTCTCTACAAGCTACTCCTTAAACCTGTCTGGTCTTGCGATATTCAACTCAGAGGTCAGTACAAGTCTCAAACATAAACAGATTCCAAACCTTCCAGTCCAAATGCTTCTGGCAGATAACCAAAGCTCCGTACCGAATGATACTCTCCACGAGGACTTCCTTATCTCGATAGTTAAAAATGTAACTAAAATACTATACAAAGGCTTCCACCTTAAACTAAAATACCACCGAAAACCCCTAATCCAAAACCTTTATCCCCACATAATCTCAGTTAACCCTAGTAAGTGTTTAAAGCGTAACTGGTGCCTAGACTTGTTAGTTGACTAACCAATACCGTCCGCGTCATGAAGTACTATTACTGAACAGTTTCTTCAATCAAAATAATCAAGCCCTCTTATTTATCTTTTCATACATTGTGCTTACTGTAAAGATAATTATACAAATTGTACAAATTAAAAATATATATGAAAAAAAAATATTTTTATTGTTATAGATGTTGTTTTCGGTGGAATTTTGAAGTACATAGCACATTATTTTTCCGACAAGCCCATTTATCTGTTTTACTCCATGTTTTGCAAAACATTTTTGTTAACCCTGCCTTCCAAATTCTGAATGTCTCTTCGTGACTGCTGTTAATCTCCAATTAGCCTTAAAAACGGCAGACTGTTTAAAAAAATAATAAGTAGTTTGCAAACTGGCTACCCCGTTGCAAAGAGCCTAATCTTTGGGCAAAAATCCTAATTTTCCATATGACCTAGGATATGTTATATATATATATAAATATAACAAAAATAAATAAATTAACCGTTCAAACAACAGTCGAGTAAAATTGATGTAGCGTAATAAAGAGATTAGCGCGAGAATTATAAATAGTAAAGTTGTATCAACAATCTGTATGTCTGTATCAATTTGAAATAAACGACTTATTTATTTCTATAATATTCATAAAATATTTAAAACTAATTAGTTTGCATATTATTAATCATAAATTATGAGTAATTATATGACTCATATTAATACATACCTAATACCTATATACATATAATATTATCATATATTATTTAATACAGACAATAGGCAAATACAGTTTTTTAACTATAATTAGTATACATAGTATACTGTACTCGTACTATACCTACAATATAATACTATGTATAATTATAATAAGTAATGAAAAAATATTTTATTTTTTTTACCAACTACATTTATATATAAAAATGTAATTATTACGAGTAATTAGGCACTCACTTAATAATTTGATAAATAAATATATCTTGATGTAATATCAGGTATTGAGGTATACATAATAAGTATAAATAAGTATAAATAAGTAAATATTATAATATGCTAAAGGGCAAAGGCTAAAAAATGTATAATATGAACAACTTATCTATATAAGTTATCTGCAATTGTAAGTAAATACTTCTAAATCAACTATAAATAAATGTGAAAATAAAAGAGAATTCAGAGCATAATATGATGTAAATATTAAGTACACAAATAAACAATTTGGTCAGAGGTTTATTGATTACTTAGGCCCAGTTATGTATAACTCATTCATCATTGCCTTTAAATATTAAAAAAAATATTTTTGTTCATTCGACTTTAAAATCTAAAAATATGTTGTACATTAAAAGAATTGTTAAAAATTGGTTAGGTATTAAGCGAATTTGTGTAAATAAAAATTTTATTGTGTAACTTTATCAGATAGTTATCTGTAAAACTTAGTTTTAGTAATATTTGTCAACATGTAATATTTTATTTTATTTAATACTGGTCAATGTATTGTAACTCATTTAGCCCACCTCAAGCTTTGCTTTCTGTGTTAAATTAATCAAGTTGTAAATTTTCATATAGTATGTAATGCATAATTTTGATTCAATAAAAAAAAAATTCTTATAATAATAATAAATTATAAAAATTAGTAAGTATACGTATACGTCTATATAATTCTACGGTACTAAATAGTAGATACGTTTAATGTATTACCGAATAAATTTACAAAAATTGTACTATTTGTACTAGTATTACCATTATTAATAATTTTGCATACTACTGTTAATAATTTATACTCAATCTGTACTTGTTACATAATTGATACACTTGTAATTGTATATGTTTTATTCGATATTCATTAAATTTGAACAAATTTTAAAGTGATTTATGAATTATAAACAACTATATATTTTTTAAACAATAAATTACTAACGATTCCAATTTAAAGAATATCGTATAATAGATATAAAAATAGCTTTTATTTATCTCGCCCAAGGTTGCCTTTTTTATGGTTTCGCGAATGTTTGCAACAATTGCCATTGATATTTATACTAACACTTGACATACATATTCATCTCTTGAATATAAACATATTTTGGTAATTATATATTTAGATAATTTTTGTTTATTCGCGCCATACGATGCAAACAACATAAATATTATTGAGATGACCTAGTTCTTACACTTAACCATTTAAAACAACAGTATGAAAAACCTTGCTGTACTGAGCAGATTTATTTATAAATTATAATCATACTTTTGGAGGTTAGTCGATAGCTTTGGTAATTAAATACTCTTCAGTGGGTAGTGTTTAATAAAGATGATAAAATATGAATTGTACAACAATTTGTAACAACGAATAAGAATGAAATTGTTATTTATACACTATTGTAAATTATATTTATATTATATATAAAGCTGGTCCTAGACCCTAAAGCAGGTTAACTTATGCATTTGTGATTTGTTTTGTATCCTAAATGCATTTTAGTCCTACGGACACGGACAAGGCCCAACACCATAAACTACTTTGCAAAAAATTAAAAAAATGTGCAAGAAAAAAAACTTTAATTTGTTCACATTAACAATAACATTTTTATAAAAATGTAAAACATTGGAAATCAAAGATGTCATAATGATAAATAATTATAAATAATAACGGAACACACAAAACAAATTTCTTATCTTAAAATTGTTAGTTAAAGTAAAATTGTTAAAAAAAAATAAAAACGATTTGAAGAAAATCTTATTTTAACTGTATATTTGTAATATAATTACAAACTGCACCAACGCTTATTTTATTCCTCTAAATATTGCTCAATTCATACGAAAATGTACCTTAAAATTAGATTTTTATTTCATGAGTTTTTGTGTAGAATTTTACGGTGCAACTTAAAACAAATAATTTGTTCATGTATTAATATACTTAAGACTTACATATTATAAAATGTAATTTTATTTTTACTATATAGTAAAAAAACATTTTGAAACGATTAAATTAATTACTGAGAAAATCAGTATACAGAATTTAGTTTTTTATATATATTAAGTAATATAAAATATAAATACAAACGTGGCACCAATACCATTTCTTTTAGAATTTAATATTAAACGTACTTGAAAGCCAACTATACTTATTTTTTATTTTTTATGTCTTTTTGAAATTCTTTAGTAAATACCTATTAAATAAATTATTCGAAATGCATAAAATAATAATAATAATAAAAATAATTATGTATTCCTCAATTTCGGTTGGGGTTTGATAGACTAATATGTTTTGATAAACAATAATCAACACTGTTTAATGGGGAATTCAGGTTTTTAATGCTTTTTAACTTTTTGATTTATCGCCTTATTTTAACAGAGCTAAATTCAGTTAAACATTTAATAAAATACAGTAAAACCTCCCTTAACGGACACCTCTAAATAATGGACATTTTTTAGGGAACGGGGACATTTTTACTACTTTTCTATAGGAAAACCTCTAAATACCGGACACTTTCATGGCATTTTAAATTTTGATTTTAATCATTTCTATTGTACATTTGTGCAATTAGAAAATGCATTAACATACGAAATGACTTCGTGTCAAAATACGAAACAATCTAAAGCAGCTATAGGGGTAACCAACTGGCAAAACTTTTTTTACGAATCTTATTTGCGGAGTAGATTTTAAAATTATAGATTCTAAAGTAACTGATTTTTTTAATGCCTATATGTTTTAATTTTTATATTATCAATTTGTTTTATCTTTTTGCCTTCGCATTTTTAAAAATATAAAAAAATAATTAAATTTATTATGTACCTATAAATAATCTATAAATAACTAAATAAATAAAATAGATTTTTTATAATTTATAATTTCAATTTTTTATTTCTCTAATATTATATTTTTCCCTCTAAATAGCGAACACAATTTCAACGACCGAGGGTGTCCGGTATTTAGAGGTTTCACTGTATTCACATGCAAAAGATTTTTAGTAGTTATTTCATTGAAATATAAGTACTTACTATGTAGTAATATAAATTATTTTTATTTTGAACTTAACATCAGGTAATCCAGTTTTTTATTAGACAAGGCTGAAATTGTAAATTACTCTTATTGTACAGGCTACAGTTTAATACAAATGTAATTTAATTTTTATATTATATTTTTTTTTACATAATACCTAATTTGAATTTCTTTAATAAACAACGCATTTTTAAGGGTATTTATATGCGAGCCCTAGTTATTACCTAAATAATAAACAACTTTATAAATTTATAGGTTTGTGGACTAGATTTTCTTATTATATATTAAATAAAAATAAAACATATTAATATGTTACCTATAAAAAGTAGATATATTTATGAATATCATTTATCAAATTGATTATAATTATACAATGTAAGTAAATTAATTACTATGGATGAAATACACAATTTAATGAAAATATTAAAACGCTTTTCAAAATATTATGTATTTATGGAAAAAAAATACAGAAAATTATTTTGTCCCGGGACCCACGAAACCTAAGACCGCGCTGATGGTATAATAATATTAATATATGCGTGCGTAACAATGTATAAATAAGCTTAATAAGTTTATGTTGATATTATTATTGATCCATCATCATTGCCATTGCCAAATGCCAATTGCTAAATGTATATATATATACAATGTACTCTCGCTTATTTCCTCGGTCCTTGATATTATTCTTATTCACATTAGAAAACAACGGCGGCTGTTACATATTCTGTTCTAATAATAAATCCTGTTACAGGCGTCATGCTTCGGCCGATTAGTCAGCGCCGGTGGACGCCGAGTGCACACCACTCGATGAGCATATCCCCTCTTTAGCTTTATGTATGCTTATATATAATGCTATTTTATTTAAAGCATTTTAGTGACAACAATACTTTGGTTTCAGACATTTACAAATAGCTGAACCGTTCGCACGATCCACTAAGCGCAGGGCTAACTTAGAAGTTTATCTCCACCAGTCAAATACACTTTAATAAAATAAATATGGTTTACTCTTCGGACTTTTACACTTCTCGCAGGCCGGCGTACTACAAACCAGCCAGTTCTTATTCAGTCACCGTAAGTGTTTTTGCCGTTTTTTTGATTTGTTATTACCTACTATTAATTTAAAGATAGTTAAGTTGTGTCTTAACTGTTAGCGATCTGCTGTCAGTATAATTGTTAAATTAACGTTATCAAAAATCACCTACCGACTACTTATTCAATTACTATGCCGTCTTAAGGGTTATGTCTGGAATCTATATACCACCCATCATCATTATTAATGGTCATAATGGACCCCGTATATAATCGTTCATGACTTATTTTTGATTATTTGACAACAAATAGTTTTTTAAATAAAATTAATGTGGTGTGAAAACTAAAAAGTTCCGGAATGCATATTTGGCACGGAGGTCTATCTGAACCTTACGGCGGCACTGTTTGAAAGTTTCATTAACAACAGACAAAGACATACCTCCCCAGTTCCCCACGAAAAACCTCCATCACAGGCAATGTAAGTTAATTTAAAAAAATTAAACAGCCATGCAATTATGGTTTAATAAAATAAACTACGAATTCTTTGCGAGGGGGGTAAAATATTAAATAGCCGCATTGAAATTAAAAAAAAAATTGTATATTATGTATATATTTGTATTTTTAAAATAAAACTACTGGGAAATGTATAATATGCCACTCACCATTGGCTGTGGTGGAAGTATATAGATCTAACAACATCGAAAGAAAGTACTAATAGTTATATACTAAGTGTGTTTGTGTATGTTCGACAACGATGACGACCATATTGCATTATAAATTATACCTATTAAATAATTAATAATAAGACGTTATAAAATAAGTTATTTTGAACTTCAATATAAATTGTATTACTTTTACTTATTAACTATTACCAACACCAAAAGCATCATCAGAATATTTTCATGAATCATGGGTTTATTTTTTCAATCGTTTATAATTTTACACTTATTTTAGTACTTTATGTTTATTTTTTAATTTTGTATAGAATGTTCTCAAGTGTATAATTTATGTGTACCAATATTTGGCGACTTGACCATTTCTGGGGCTCCGTATTTATTAATAACGCTAACAGTCAAATCTAATTTTAAGTTTGTAAATTCTTTTAAACTTTTTTTCTTACACACAAAAATTATCGAATACATTAGTAAATGGAATGATTAAAATGTGATTTATAAATAAACTTTGCATAAACTTTATTTTCTCTAGAACATTAATAATTATTATCTTTCTTCTATATTACATACATATTTATATAATTCAATAAATAATGAAAATTCTTTGACTGCATTAACTAAATACGATTTTATACATCATTGATACACTTCGATTACTGTTACGATATATTGTGTTATTTATTAATGCCTATCATAAGCACCCGGTAATTTTAAATTGATTTTTCTTTTACTTGTTCGTTTAATTATTATATTTTAATATTAGTCAGAGTTTGTACTTATATTATATTCTATTTTTTTTTTTCTACTGCCTTAAATAATAATTTGTTTTGTATTATATATTATTTAATCAAAATATATTAATAGCTGTTAACAAGCATTACAAATTATACGGATTTATACAACATATTAAGTTAAGTTACAAAATTTGTCACGAATTATTTTTAAGTTAAGCTTATATTGTGCACCCATGACCCATGAATATCAAGTGTTTGTTATAATTGTTATTGTAATTTAGAAATGGAAGTCTCGCTAAAATATTATATCGGTCGTTTGTGTAACCAACATATACACACGCACATTTTAGTCATAACGTACATGCGTAGGTACCCATACCCCAATTGGAAACCGACCAAATTCCCGTATTTTGCATATTAAATAAATACAAATAGAGGCATAGATATACTTATCAGTGTGGGTGTGTGTGTGTGTGTGTGTGTGTGTGTTATAGCCAGAGCGCCACCAAGAACACGGGCAACCCAAACCGGCCGCGTTTACCAGAAACACGGTCCGTGTCCCGTGGCACAAGGTCCCCAATGTCCCCCGTCCCAGTCAGGTCCAGTTGCCTTATCTAGTGTTCGGGAGAAAAGGTGACAAAAATCAAATGCAACGGGAGTTCCTCGGGGCCGGCAACGAGACGGACGTAGAGACGGAAACGAAAGAGTTGATTAAGAGCGCGCTGGCTCGCCGACACTTGCACGAAACCGAAACAATACCTTCCAAGGGCCGCCTGAGCCACCACCGGGTGGATACCGAAGGGCACGAGGGGCACACCCGGCGGCGGATACTGTTCAGCTCGTTGCCGCCGACGTTTTACCGATATTAGAATTTAGAACACAAACGACGAACTGCCAAACGATGATTATACCGTTCCTCGATCGATAGAAAGAAAAACAAAAATACAGTAACATTTACAATTTTCGCGCGTTCGGCAGTCGTGTCATTTTCTTTATGTATACAATTTCGCAATAATAATAATAATAATAATAAAATTCGATAAGAGGTGTTGGTAATATTACGTCATATACATATTATACTTACGTAATCGTACATATACAACACAACACATTATATTTTATACTATTAGCCGGCGGTGTAGGGGTAGACGTATATTTACCCGTATAATATTATTATAATATTATGATACATCACACCGTGTGCAACGTGGTAGCTACCGGAGGATTTTGTTTTTTCAAATTTCGACTTGCGTCGCGACCTATTATCGCTCGCCCAAACGAATATCGGGATGTTTTATTAGATATTAGAAGCAATTATTTAAAAAAGACAGTATAAAGAAATGCGTGACGTGCGCGTTGTGTTTTATATGTATATAGACGCCCAGCAGATACTCTGTGAGCTCGTCGTACAGCACACCTGCGCCGGTTGAAACGAGAAGACAATACGAATACCACACCGAGCAACGCATCGAGTCCTCAGGACGCCCGGGCTCGAGCTACTCGACGGAGAAGGTGACCCGTACAAGTTCCTCGTCGGATGGCCGTCCCGGAGGTTACCACTCGTCTTACTCGACCACCACCAGCGGTCGCTTGCCCGGAGGCACTCCCACTTACCGTCACTACTCTTACCGTGTCTGATTTACCGGTCGACTGGAAGCCAAGAACCGAATAACATGATGTTATTATTTTGATATAATAATATTATTAGGTGTC
Organism: Rhopalosiphum padi; assembly: GCF_020882245.1. Taxonomy (NCBI): domain Eukaryota; kingdom Metazoa; phylum Arthropoda; class Insecta; order Hemiptera; family Aphididae; genus Rhopalosiphum; species Rhopalosiphum padi. Next base: position 51,066,596 of record NC_083599.1, read on the forward strand.
GTTATACCTACACACGCAATCATTTATATATATGTATAGGTACACATAAAATACTAATTGAAACCGCATATATTATATATATATACAACGAACAAAATTATGGTTTAACAATATTTACACAATACGCACGCACGCATTTTTAATAATAAATTATTATATATATATATATTAACTTGTAACTGGTGTATAGAACCTAATATAGTTTATTTTATACTGCAGTTAGTTAATTTTAATACCGACACACGAAACATAATAATATAACAAGCACGTCGTTACGACCACTATATTATATTATATTAAACTACTACTGCTATTACCTATCTATACTACTAAATTAATTTTTAAACATATAATAATATTATATAATTTATTTCGGTATTGTCGTTATCGTTGTTGTTGTTATTGTTAAAAATAAATATTATTTATTGAAAAGAAATACTTCATTGTGTGTTTAATATTATTTTATTTTCAACTTTTTTTTCCTACAAATGAATATTATTTATACTTGATTACAGCCACTGTACTCGTCCGATGGCTATGATTTGCCACCTACTTACTACAAGGTAATTATTAATTGTCTAATTATACACAAGCGCAAAATATAATATGACATCATTGAATAGGAATTAGGCAATTTTTTTTATAAAAATTAAATGTATACCTACGTAACTAATAATTTTTATGCCAGTAGATATAATTAGGTAAGTCTACCGGCTCCAAATTATAATAATAAATTATTAATTCTACATTTGTTCTCGATTATATTTCAATTTCAAATTTCAATGAAATATAGTAACTATACAGAAGTAGTCTATTACTGTCTCGCCACCATAAAACGTATTTCAATTTTAAAAACAAAAATTTCTTAAATTTATAATATGCGTGAATGCGTGATACTCAAATGCAATAATAACTTTTAAAACGTATCATTTTAACACCAAACTATTTTTGTGAAATTAAATACTCCAACACTGAAATAGGTATATGTTGATATAAATATCCACGTTATTCACTAGCTATAATGCATATAAAAGTAAATATATTTTGCACTACAAAATGCATACTTGTAAATTTATTATAAAAATTATAAGTTAAAAGATACAATAGTCCATACTCCATATTATATTTGTGCTTTCTTCATCAGCTGGTTAATAGGTATATACCTACATCTATAACACAAGTAATGAAGTAAATAATAGACATAATATTATATAATAAGTTTTTATATTGGTTCAATATGTAAATATATTTTATGTGTTTGTGGAAATTTAAACTAAAGTTTTACGTACCTTGTGAGTAGATAAGAATTGTGATTTAACGATATATAAATAGCTTTAGTAGACTTTTTTATAATAATATAGCTACATAAATACTTAATGTATTATAATCGTAACTCATAACTCATAAGTTACAATTTCAAAATATGTCAAATCGTAATTTCATTGATTTAATTTTAATAAAACACCTACCTTAAGAATCGTAAGAAATCTACCCATAACTTCAATAATTTAACTAAAGTATTGATTAACATACATGAACTCGGAATAATCGATGGAGTGAAGCCATAGATTTTATTTTTGATGTTTTTTTATTTTTACTTTATTTTATTTAGGAAATATGTATAAATATGTAGGTGTAAAATTGTTTTTTACAATTATAAGCATGTATATATTACATATATATATATATATGTCTAAATTTACGTATACACGAGCACGCAATATATTTAATATATATATATTATATATATGCAAAAATTGCCACCAAATAGTTATGTTGACACATTGTTATGTTTGTGTACCTATAATATTTTAGATCTTTAAAAGATCATGGTCCATGTCCATGGACAATAATTTTGCTATTTATTCATGAATGAGTAATTTGAATTTTAGCCAGCAAATGTTATGAGTATGACATTATAACGTTTCAAGTTACATTCGTCTTATTTATCATTATAATCCGGCATCCTATAAAGATCTTCGTCTATTATCAATGTAATCCAATAAATTTGTTTTTAAAAATTCATGAAAATTATTTATAAATATTAAAATATATAAGAAATTTTTAACTTATTATACTTCTATATTTTAAATAGGTTTTTATCAGATTCTTTAAAATGTTGTCTCTCTTTCTTATCCTTAAATTTTTGTAAAAAATCATACTATACTGTTGGTTGATTATTGAATATTTAAATTTTTTAGTACAAAAATATCTAAGTACATACCTTTCTCGCAGTTTTAGATTTAAACATATAAACTTGCCATTAAAAAAATAGAAACCCCGGGAATTGAGTATATTTAGTATTGTTTTAGATATACTATCTGTAATACATCTCTTATATTAGTAGTATAAAATAATTTATATGAAAATTAAAAAAATAATTAAGTAAATAATCGCTTTATATTATATATTTTATGTGATATACTGATATGTACTCATATTTCATATATCATGTATATGTCCATTAAATTATTAATCAGGTATAATATACTAATTTAGTAATGTGTATCGGCAATATTGGCAATTGCCATGTTGTGTATCACTTTTAGATACTGTGTTACATCTTAAATTGTGGAATGTGAAAATATATTCGTAGATGTAATGCATTTCAATAAATTCTGCTTATATAATAAAATGGACAATTACTAATTTTAGAACTAGGTATATACGACTTTTTAAATTACAATGTTTGTACATAACTTTATAAAATAACGTAAGTACACACATTAGTGGGATATTTTATATTAATTTAAAATTATTCTTAAAGTTTATGCAATATAAGTAGGTACCTAATCAATCAACAGTAGGCGGACTTATACAATATACAAATGTAATAAAACAAAGAATATTATATTTTTAATTATAAGAAAAAACTTGTCAGTACTAACATATTTATATGTCATGAACTGATATAGTCGATATAGATCATCATTGTACCCATGACTCGAAAGTGTTATTTTAAAACATGCGTGTAGAACTGTAGAAGAAAAATTGGAGTTTTATACTTCTATAGTTTTATGTGATTCTGTGAGACCTCGTTACTACAGCAGTACAGCATATTTGATATCGTGCCAGGCGAACACGTACTAAATAATATTAATGATAAAAGTACCATTAGAATATATATTTTTTTAATTTTATATATACCTAATTAAGTAATGTATGTAATTTTAAAGAGTAATATAATACTTTTAGATTTTTCTTATTTTACATATTTTGTTTTTTAGAAATAAAGTACCTACTAAATAGTTCATAATTAATATTAAAAAATAACTTGAATTAGTGTTTTATATTTAGATAAAATATTATGAATGCAATTTAAGATAAATCAAAGTCTATACATTTCATGGAATTGGCAAAAAATGTATTAATGGACATGTGTAAATTGCCATATTATTAGGAACATTATATCTAAGTCTAAATATCCAACATATGACTATAGAAATTAACGGAACAAAAACTCCAAATAAAAAAAAAGCCTGATTAAATGATAAAATAGTAATAGTAATATTTTTATAATTTATAAATAGTAATGAAAAATGAATTACATAATCTAAGTTAAGATAAATTACATTTAAAAAAATATTTAATTTGTTGATGATTGTCCACGTAGGTAACAATAATAAATAATAATGTAATATTATTTTTATAAAATTAAAGAAATACCTATAATAGTTATAAATTATAATAACGTATGCGTTTAAAGTGTACGAAAAAACGAACAACATCTTTGATCATCAGTAACTATCATATTTGATTATTTAAATATAAATCGAACTAAAGTCTAGACTCTAGAGTACCTACCAACAAGTTTACGAGTAGATAGTAGACTACATAATTTATAGTTCAAGCAGGTAATCTTATCAACGTTTTTATTAGTACTTTATAATTATAATATTATAAATTATCATTTATTATTAAATTTATTAATAATATTATTAATATTAAATATTAACTATTATGATAGATGTAGAAAAGAAGTATTGATATTGAAACTATCAAACATCAGTTTCCCGGTGAATATTTTATAATTATGTTCATAATAGTAAAACTATTTCAGTAGGTACCTAGTGTGTTGAAAAAGTGTATATTTCATTTTTAATAATTATCAGTTTATCACTTTGTCTTATTTATTTGGTCATTTATGAATCGATTAATTATATTCAAATAAAATTAAAAATATAAAGAGAATATATACAAATATTTTTTTTATGTAGATATTTTATTTTTAAATAATTTAATTAATATACTTTCATTATTATCATTATTATTATTAACTATAATTTATTACCTACTTATAAAATAAATTATTAAAATTTGATAATCATATTAAAATTATTTAATAATTTTTTTTAATAGGCTATTTTCAAATTGTATTTTTTTATTTGGGATATATTTTAATCCCTAAGTATCTGTTGGTTTTTTTAACCCTGGATCTTACATAATATATTAGATATTTTCACTACTATATTTTAGTACAGGATCTAATGTACTATATTCGTTAATTTCAAATCAATTGTATTACCTATTGGCTATTTAAAAATATCCAGAAACCTCAGTAATATTCCAATGAACTTTGAAAATAAATGCACCTTGTATAAAAAGTCAAAACAATTCGTATCTATATAATATTATTATATAACAAATTATTAAATAATAATTAATTAATATTATAATCACTAATCAGGCGCATCAAGTATATCAGACGAGTACTACACCTACTCCATTTATTCTGACACCATCGTTATCAACCGGCAAACCATCTCCAAATGTTTTACCTTACAACGGTTATCCTTATACTCACCATCATTACGTACCAATGCACAGAAGATCCGCAGCTACAATTCATGGTGTTTTAGATAGGATAGAACATCGTCCAAGATCTCATCCATCGTACGACCCTACTGATGAGTATCTAAACTCTAGGAGTTCTACAGTGAGAACTTCATAAATTTAATTATAATAAATATTGCTATATATTTTTTTTATTAATAATATTATTTTGATAATTTTAGAACTTTGATGATGTTACAAGAGATATTCGAGCTCAAACTGCTGGATTGCTTAAACAAGTATACACTCCTACAATCAGACCCAAAATATCTTCGGTGTCTAATGGATATAGTGAATTGCCTGTATCACAACGTATAGAATCTGATGCTTATATTGAAAAAATCCTTTCTGACTCAGATTCTTATCGCCGCGATAACAACATTGGTATAATAAAATACTAACAATACTCATTTTAATTTATTATACAATATTAATAACATCTTATTTGGTTTCCCTTTTATACTTTCAAAGGTAAAGGACACTTAGCTTGTGTGTCATATGCTGGTGGCAAGGCATACCCAAGGAGAAGGCCACATTTGTCAAAAGAAGTTGACGACAATATCACTATGTTGTCTTATTACAATAAAACAAGAGAAGCTGTAGCGTCATCTTCGACAAATCCAACAGTTAAAGTAAGCAGTACAGACAGTTCAGTGAATAACTATCGAGAAAAAAAGTTAGGCGACGATAACAAAAATAATTTTTATAAGAATGAGTCCACGTCTAACAAGAATTTATCAGCCGAAAAGGAAGCAGCAGAAAAGAAAGCAGCTCGATTATTAGCTGAAGAAAAAGCAGCTAAAGAAGAAACAGCTCGAGTAGCAGCTGAAGAAGAAGCAGCTCGAGTAGCAGCTGAAAAAGAAGCAGCTCGACTGGCATCTGAAGAAGAAGCAGCTCGATTGGCAGCTGAAGAAGAAGCAGCTCGAGTAGCAGCTGAAGAAGAAGCAGCTCGAGTAGCAGCTGAAGAAGAAGCAGCTCGACAAGCAGCTGAAGAAGAAGCAGCTCGAGTAGCAGCTGAAAAAGAAGCAGCTAGAGTCGCAGCTGAAGAAGAAGCAGCTCGACTGGCAGCTGAAGAAGAAGCAGCTCGAGTAGCAGCGGAAGAAGAAGCAGCTCGAGTAGCAGCGGAAGAAGAAGCAGCTCGACTGGCAGCTGAAGAAGAAGCAGCTCGACTGACAGCTGAAGAAGAAGCAGCTCGAGTAGCAGCAGAAGAAGAAGCAGCTCGACTGGCAGCTGAAGAAGAAGCAGCAAGAGTAGTAGCTGAAGAAGAAGAAGCAGCTCGTTTGGCGTTAGAAAAAAAAGTTGAAGAAACTGAAGAAATCGAAGAAATCGAAGAAATTGATCAATCTGAACAACAAATCTCGGAATCTCAAGAAAATAATGCTGCTGCAGTTGCAAAATCGTCAACTATAACCACCTCTACTGAAATAATTAACGAAGATGAAGGTGGAGTCCAAACTACGGCAGTATTTCAACGAACAATCAAACAGACAACTACCATAACAAGTAGTACCTCTATTGTGTCTGAAAATGATGATGATATTAATACAAAGGTTGAAATACACGAGATAGTTGAAGAAAATGGTGATAGTGGTGAAGACGAACACGACACCGAGCATCTAGATGCTGCTCAAGCAGAAGGACAAGAATCATCTGAGGAGGAAGATGAATCAGAAGAAGAGGAGTCCGAAGAAGAGTGAAAATGTTCATTATACTAAAATATAATTTTATTTAAATTATTTATTTCAAGATTACTTATGGTAATTATTTTTAATATTTATAATATAATTTAAATGGGTTAAGTTTCTATACACATTACACAGTGTTTTAATTATTAATAATTTTTAAACATTCAATTTTATCGTTATGTTATAAACTTATAAGTTTGCATTTAAATAGTATACAATTTAACATTCAATATTGTCATTTATTTATCATAAAAAAATTAAAATAAATATATTTAAATTATTTATACAATGAACTTAATAAAAAAAATATATATTTATGTTTCATTCGGCCGTTTATAAGATTTAGACGAAATCAGTATATTGTTATTAAAGTATGTATCATCACCCATTTATCAAAGCATTTATGTTGAGATGATATATCAAGTTAAGATATGTAGACAGTAGGACTTTTGTCCAATATACTATACTACATAGTATATGACTACATTAATATTATTTACTCAGTTTTAAAAAGAATGTACGAGTATTAAGACATTAATTTAGTGGTTATCCTCGAAAACATTAATATTTAAGAAATATGGATATTATGTAAATTATATCAATAAAAATTATTTATCTAATAAAGTAATAACACATGTACTCCTAGTATTGTCATTTATTGTTTATTGGCTTATTCCATTAAATTATATTTTGAAGACTGTAAATAATAAGGCTGCTGTAGTACTGCTTTAGTTCTTAAAAATACTAAATAAAAAAAATATTATATTGTATTACATATTTAAATAGAATTATTTCAAAAGGCTTATTTTAGATTCACAAGATATTATTTAACAAAACTTAAATATTAATTTACATTGAAATTTTAAACCATTGATTCTGACAAACCAACATAAATGATTTAAAAAATATAAAATATCCAGATGAAGTCCAGATATAAAGAAACAAAAAAATTACTATTTAATCTTAGAATAAACTTTATTTAATAAAGTCTAATATAATCTATCCTATCTCGATATTATTTGTTGGAGAAAAATTATTAAAACCTCAAGGACCTAAAGTATTCAACTTGCCACTCCTTTATAGAACATAACATGGTGCCAGGTGATCGATTATATAATGAAATATGTTGTGCTACACTGTTACAGCACCATTGTGTGAATTTAAAGGATAATAATATAAAAATGACTGTTAAAAGAATTCAGTTTTACTTTGGAGAAGAATGTCAAATTTTGTAGAACTGCAAAAGCAGGATGATAGTAAGCAATGCTATAATAATACAACATTATTTTTTATTTAGAAATTTTTTAAATTGCATAATTGCACGTTATGTGTATAACATACTTCCTAAATTCATATATAAGTTCATAAAAACCAGTTAATCTTAGGTGACATTTTTATATGTAACAAAGTTATAAACATCAATGGACTCTACAGACAGTATTACCTGAAAGCAGATATCATATATCATAAGCAATATCACTTATTATATGAATGGAAATAGATTTTTAACAAAAAAAACTAACTTAAACATAAATGTTGAAACCATATTACCATAAACATAAAATTCTAGCTTTGGATACAAAAATTATCTTTTTAGATGGTAAATAAATAAAAAAAAATACATTTAAGACACTCGAGAAATTGTAAAAAGGTTATTCAATTTATCAAAAATTGAAAAAAATATAAATATTTTTCTAAAAAAATCATGGATATATTCCTCAAAATGGTTTTTCTAAGGTAAAATACATAAGTTTATTATTGTTTTTAAATATAAATCCACTCAAACAAATGTTTAACACCCAATAATGATACAGACGACGGTCAGCCAACGCCCATTTGTCCTTCCTACTGAGTCAACCATTTATATAACTGCTGTGTAGTGAAATCACTCTCCTACGCACAAGCCAGCTGCTGAATAGGTTTCTTATTTTGAACAAAGTATAGATATCAGAACTATTTTAAGTATAAAAGTATTTTAGTATAAATTTACTATACAGTATACTTATTAATATAATTTAGAAAAAATGATGATAATTTGTTGCATTCACTAACTATGCTGAGTAGTACATATTTTATTGGGTATAATCCACAACATATTAATGTAAAAATATAACACTATTACATAAACTACATAATTACTACATCACATAATGTTCATATAGCCAAATGTAGTATAGAATTAAAATTAGTAAAATATTTTAAAAATAAAATTGATTTATATCTATAGCCAATACAGATTATAATCTACTATTTAACAATAATAATTAATTTATTAGAAAACTATACCTAGCATAAGCTATTCTAATTTAGTACATTACATTCATATTAACTAAAATTACATAAGATATCATTAAATATTTGTAATATGAGTATTACCTATTAGTTATATCTATTAAATAATTAAATAAATAGTAATATTTTTTTTATGAGCTATAACTATTACTTTTGTAAAGTTAAATATTTCTTTTAAAATAGCTTATAATAATTTACTTTTGTGCTTCAAGAAATTACTATTTATTGTTTTCTTATATTTTTAAATATTGTTATTTAATAAATTTTACTTGCTATTTAGTACTAAATAAATATAATGATTAATTAATAATATAGAATTCAGAATATATACATAAACACAGTTTTTATTATTTAACAATTTTTATTTTTTATTCAGTAATTTTGAAAAGAATATCTAAGTTCACAAATTATATTATATAAATATTTAGAAATATATTGTTTTAATTTTTTTTTTTTTTTTGTAATTTAAGTTCTTACAATTATTACAGCTTAAAACTATTCAATAAGTTGAATTTATAGTTATTTAAGTTTTAAGTTTTATAAGTGTATTATTTTGATTAACACTATTATATAAATTAAACAAAGAATAGAATAAATATATTATTATTTAATTATATATAAATATTATACAAAATATTTTGCCATCTACATAGTATCTATATAGTTAAATATAGTATTAACACCATTTTACACTCTATATACAATTGGCAGTAATGGTACAGTAAATAAACTTAACATTATTTTGAAGTACAATTAGTTTTTAAGTAATTTAGTCTTATCAACTATCAAAATAAGTTACTGAAAAATACATAATCTACATATAGATGATGTTAAAAGTGGCCATTCTTCATATTGTACAGGTGCTTCCTCTTTATTTGTTTCGCCTAAAATTAAAATAAATATTTATTAATTTGGTAATAATTTAATGTGTAATCTATCATTCAGTGTATAGTCTAATATAATTGAAAAATGTTAGTAAATAGTAATCTACAGCCATCATTTATAATAAAGAATAAATATTGGATATGTATTACATTTTTTTATATATATTTTCTATTTTTAATTTAATGAATATAACATATTAATTTTGATAGTTTTACAATTAAATATTTATCATAAAAGTACAAATGTTTATTATTAAATACTTGGTACTATCTTATAGCGTTAAAATACTAGACACCAGGCAAAAAATAAGCTAATGAAATCACATTTTTACTTTTTACTATTTAATTAAAAACAATTCTTAAATTCTTATCAATGCTAAAATGCTAATAATAAATAAATTGAACAAAGATTTGTTTTAAATTTAAATTATAATACTAAGATAATGTTCAAAATAAATTTGTTTTCAATAAAATATATCCTTAATGCGGTAAAAGAACATACATTATATTTTAACACATTTATTTCTATTATTAATAAATATTTACTCAATATTATCAATAAGACAATAACATAGTTATTTTTATACTGTACTAACATAATAATTATTAATACCATTTTTAATTAGTAAAGCCTGGATCTATAAGTAAAAATTGGTTTTTTCTTACAAATTGAAGTAATATACAATTTATAATAAAAATATTAGCAAATCTAAAATTAAATTTATAAAAATATTAATTTAAAAAAATCAGAATAACACTATTTTTATGAGATTATGTTGGAAAAGTATTATATCAAATTGTTAACATCATGAAACGACAACACCTCAAATTCAGATTTTTCTTAATTAGATGTTCAGAAATCTGCATTTGAATATAAAAACAAGCTTTACTTATTAGTAGAGACCAGAATTATATGCACTAAAAATGAGGCAAATATGCAAAGTAAAATATGCGTTAATATGTATAAATAATATGTTGTAAACAATTTTTTTTTTCACCAATATAGCTGTATTTATAAATTCCAATATCCAAAATAAAAACATGAAATAATTTGACTATTCACTAGGATTGTAAAAAATATGTACATTATATATACTTCTAAAAAAATATGTCCTAACCCTCCAATATGCCATTATATGCAAAATTAAATTTAGTCTATGGAATCAGTTGGGTCTTAATCGCTCACATTTGAAACCCTTATATAAGTGCATAAATTCAGTAAAACAAGCAAATGCATAAAATTCTGGTCTCTACTTATTAGTTTATGGTAGCCATACGTCTCAGTTTGACTGACTGTATACTGATTTTGAATACATAGCAAACAATGTCCGATAAAGTGTATTGGAGTGGCCAATTGTCCTGCAATTAAACTTCAAAAATGTATGCTGACATTTTGTATTTTACTAAACATTTCTTGTAGAAAACCAATGTTGATTTGATAAATGATACAAAAATCAAGATAATTACATGATTCAGTGATTAGTGATTACATATTAAAATTATTTTCCTAGTTAGTGTTGACAATTACTCAGTTACTTTAGATTTATAGTATTAAATTAGATTTTACTTTATAAACATGTTGTAGGTTTCAAACCACTGTTTGTGGGAAAAAAGATAGGATGTTAACGTTGATGGTTTACCTTGATTGAATGGTGAGATTTTTTTTTAAAAATATACAAAAAATGTTTATCCCGGTTTAAGTAAAATATATTTAGATAGCTTTAAATTAGATTAAGTTTTAATAAACATAAAGTTAATTAAATACAATGAACTTTATGGTTTACAATATTTTTAATAAAAGTATAAAGATTTTATATCTATAAATCTATAATATTTTAATTTTAATGTAAAAATGTATTTTATAATTACTCATTATAACATTGTGTAGTTTTTCTTGAACAGTTGATTGAATAAAATATTTTGCATTACTTCAGTAAAGAAACAATTGGTTTCCAATTTATTGAAATGGGCAATATATATATTAAGATGGAATAACTGATCAACTAGTTTGGCTGAAAAAAAAAAATAACTTCATTAAACATCACTCATTTGTCATTACACTTAAATACCAAATTATACACTCTTTATCCTAATATACATTATTTGAAATGTATTATACAAAAATTTAAACCAAATGTAGTAATTATTAAATATATAGTTATTATATTAAAATTTAAAATATAATAGGTAGCATTATTTTATTTTATTATTAAATTTAATATAATTATGCCGATAAGAATCCCAGTAACTCTGACCTACATTTGTCTGTAACCTATTCGATAATAAATTAAAATCTAACTTTAAAAGACTTATTACAACATTAAGTAAGGTGATACCAATTCATTTGTCCAACTAATCAAAATTGAAAAATAATTATGTAATTGATAAGTACTTATTACTTTAGTTAGATATAATTAAGTCTACTATTTACTTTTTAGGTACTATTAAAGTATTAACATTTAATCTAGAGCCAAGTGACATTATTTTTGTAAAATTTTTATTCCAATATTACCATCACAAATATTGCAATTGTTTTCATCCAAGTATGAATTTCTGGAATTAAGAGATGATAGGTATTATAGGTATAAAAAGGACCATATTTGGTCATAAGTCATAATAATATAATATAATTTATACGATGTACCTACCTTTCTGAAATGTGACGAAACTACTATGATATTAGTGAGATATGAACAAGAAAATTACATAATACATAAACAATAAATATGAGTAATATAAAAAATATTTCTATAATATTATCATTACTATCGTTAAACTCGGTTATCATAAATTTCGTCAATGATAAAAATGTTATCTTCTTAAAGGCACAGAATATAATAATAAAATAACTAAACAATTAAATTTATTCTGTGATGAAGATATGAAGATTAGAATGGATCTCAAATCTCAATGCTGAGAATGATTAATAATATAAATAATGTTAATTATTAACATAATAAAATAAATAGACTTTTTACAACCATTTGATCAATGATTACCAAAGAAATTAAAATATGCCTACTGCGTTTCGACTGAGAAACCGAAATATTGTCAGTGGCCTGGGTAGCTTCGGGTTCGATTCCAAGAATTTTTTGTTGTTGATAAATTAGACATTTGATTGAAACTACAAATAATTCAATATATTACAATTGGAATTCTAGAACCCTGATTAGTATAAATGGAAAATACTAAAGAGTAGATGCGATTATTTTAGTTAATGCAGTTTTTGATTGAATGGATTAAAAACTTAATAATTCTTGTGAACTCAAAAATAGACCATCTGTATTTAATTTACAGCTTAACAAAATCATAATTTTAATACCTAGTATATATTAATGTTAATTTCATTCAGATTTAGAACTTGTATATTTTTATATTTTTATTTCTCTATTAGATAACTCAAATATAAGCTATAAACATATATATACTTTTTAAATATTTAAATATTTTATAATTTTAATGTTTTTTTTTCTTTTGTAAATTAGGGTTTTATCTATGGCTTATAGCGAACTAGTAAAATCAACAAATAATAATAAATAATATTATAATCATTTGGTAACTAGGTAACTGCCAAACTGCAGGTTACTAAGGTTATTAAGGTAATATTTTATTTAAAGTAATCTCTCAAGGAAATCGCTATTGTAGTTCAATAATCGAATATGCAAATAATTTGTGTACAAAGCGTTCCGTCGGAGCGGTTCCGAAGACTAGGTAATGTATATTTTTCATTTTGTCAAGTACTCAAGTGTATTTAAGACTTCAAGAGTATATCGGTGTTGGTCGTTCTTTCTTTAACGTGTGACACATTTACCGACAATCATTGTAAAGAAACCACTACATCAGTTATATGTTATACCATTAATTGTACAAGGATACCGTTCTGGCGACATACGAAGTACCTATCCCGTTTTTGTACGTCAATAAACACGAACACTAAAGTAAATTCAAAATGTGTAATTTTTTTAGTTTCTAACTTTCTCGGCAGCTTTTTAAAAATATTTCACAAATATTTTTGTTGTTCTCCAGTCCCACCGTCGTTTATTTGTCGTCTATTTAGGCATTTTGATAACGTTCGTTCAAAAAATTTCTCATGAAGAATAAAACATCTTAATTAACTTGGACTACTTAGAATAAATAATATATGACTAAATAGTTCCCAATTAATTAATTAACCATTATTGTGGACTTAAAAGTAATAATTGACAAACTAACAATTTAGTTGTTACGATACCTTTATAGTTTATATTTTCTATCATTCGATTCCTTAATAGTAAGGTAGGTAACTATTATAACAAATTAATTTTCGAAATTTATTAATACTTATTGGATTATTTAATGTCAGGAACGTATACAGGGGGTAATAATTCATATTTTTGGTATTGGGTTTTTTATGAATACTGGTTTTTACAATACTTTGATTTCCAGTTTAATTGGTATAAGGTATTGTCATTATTTCTGGTACTTTAAAAGTATCAGGTTTATTTAGGTGCAAAGCCCTATAATGTAATATCCATAAATATTGTGAATTGTATTTTGTTACACACATAAATTTTATCATATTAATTGATTAACCATAAAAATGTACAAATGTATGAAATTCCCTGTTTTGCACACATCATTTCAGAGTCTAATTAGTAATTATCAATTAGTAAAATATAAAATATTTAGCTAAAATAAAACCAAATAATTTTAAATTTATAAAAAAATGTCTTTATTAATAACAATAAGATTATTTATCAAATAAATATAATAATAATGCACATTTTAATAATTTTAATAACTACCTATTATTATAATCTAAAGTATTTTCCATAAACTTTTTTTCCTTTTCTTGTTTCTTTATTGCATTTTTGTTTTTTTGTTCTAGTATCTTCAGCAGTCTTGTGATTTACCAACCAACTAAGTAGGTACCTTAATGCACATTATATTGCTCATTAAATAGAACCTTCTACTCTGCTGTTGAACAAGAAAAAATTTGTTTAAAAATTAAATTGCTAATGTTCTAAATGAAACGCAATTGAACAAGCCAGTTCTGGATCAACATAATTCAATTCTAGAAAACAACAAATATCTATAAATAAATAGAGCTGATTTTCAACGAAAATGTAAACTCAATCCATTGAAGATTTTACATGTTTTATTCAAGGAACTGAATTGATTGAAATCCTTTTGAGGGGCGAAATGCGAAAACTACAAGCCCGAAGGCTGATACGTATAAAAATACTTCTAATCAAGTTTATACCTAGAAAAAATGTATAGGATATTAGACATATTTAGAATAGTTCCTAATATAAATAAAATTGCAAATGATATGACAAAAGACAATTGGACGAGCATATTCTGCAGGGCCGTCCCTACAATTTGCGGAGCCGGGGCATAACTCTTTCAGCAGGGCCTACAAAAGATGTTACATAAGTGCGTGAGCGAGGGGCCCCACTCGCCCCGGCCTTAGGACGGCCTTGATGTTCTGGACCAGGATAACTACATTATGGAAAACAATAATAATAGGTTTATATAATATAAAGAGTGCTGATTTTCAACACATGCAAAATAAATCTATTGGAAAAAGAATTCATGTGTCTCAATCAAGGAACTGTATTGATTGAAAACCTTTTGAGGGTCATAAACACATATTCAAACTGAACGTGTTAGTAAAAGAATTTGTATGTTTTAAATAAAAGTAATTCTTGTCATATAATAGTAATGTTTTGCATGACTTTTTTTTCATATTATGCTTTCTAAAAAAAGTGTTTGCCCTCAGAGTAAATTCTAGTGTGGAGTGACAAAATGTACCTACCTAATTTTAATCGAGGAACATTTCAAAATGTGTGATTCACAACTCAGAGTGTGATAATAAAGGACGAACGTACGCAAATTGTTGGGTGTTAAGGTTTGAAAAATGCCATAATCTTAATATTGTTGAATATTAACGATAAGTCGGATAAGTACGTCCAGTGTCGCAATTATCGGGAGCGTTGGGTGTGCAATTCACAGGGGCCTCCGGTTTTGAGGGGCCCCTAGATTAAAAATCTCATGTACTTACGATATTCCTGTACTACAATCCGTAATATACACATATTATAATATTTGTTTGATTATAATAAATAATTATGTCTTTACTCTTTTGAATTAAAGAATAATTTAAATTACGAGTACCTTTGTGACAAAAAAAAATTAAAAACGAAAACAAAAATAAATTATACCACGAAAAAAATAATATAAAAATAATATTTCTGTTATAAATATTATAATAAAAAAAAAAATAAAAACTGTTATGTTTACAAAATATAACAAAAAATATATGATGAACAATGAACATAGTTATAATTATAAAGTTACAAGTTATAATTTATAAGAAAAAGTAATTCTTAGTTATAAGTTATAACTTAATATTAACTATATTAAAATATTAAATTATTATTATTTATTAAATAAAAACAGCTTGTTTTATTTTTTTTTTATTTTTTATCGGTGTTTATCTTTATTTTGTATATTTACTACCTATTTAGTATTTTTGTTTCAATGCGTAAGAGTAAATTTTTAATTTTTATGTTTAAATATATTTTATAGGTAATTTTATATACCTATTACTGTATGTTAAACTTCTGAGTTCAGGATTAGTTTTATTATTTAATCTAAAAATAGTGATTCACTTAACCCATGCACTTTTACGATTTAAAAGCATTTTAATTTGAAATTTTGAATTTTCTATTTTTTATATAAATTATGAATTATCATTTAAATTAAAATACCTGTTAAGAACAATTAATTTTAACTACTTTATTTTTTGTATCTACCTATATTGTGCGGTACTATAATAACTTATAGGAATACAAAAAAAAACGAAAACGAAATCATCAAAAACGTTATTTGTTTCCAAATAATAGAGAAAAATAACGTTTTTAAAAACATAAGAATCAAAAACGTTAAACAAAATATTTTTTTAATTAATAAACAATAACGGAAACGGAAAAATTAAAAACGTTTAAACCATCCTTGATTTAAATTTAAAAATAAAATTTGCACCCAATAATATTTACACAGACTTCAAAGTAATATCTGTATATAATTTTTATGTACTACTATGGTTTTCGACTGCAAAGTATCTAAACTAATTTTATTATGGTAACCTATTATTTATAAATCATAATATAACCACTTTCAATTTGTTATATAGTAAATAGTAATTTATCTTAAAATATTCAATTTAAAAATATTTTGAAAATGCCAGGGGAGGAAAAGCCCCAGCTGGGCGCCTATGCTTTGAAGTTTGAAGTGTTCAATAACTTGGTTTATACATTATAATTGTATTATTATAATTTATTGCTTATATATTGTTATAATATAAACAATGAACATACAAATTTAAAAAAAGTCAACCATATAAATATATAATTTGAACTTCCAATTTTGTGACAATTAAAGTGTACACATTACACTAACATTACAAGTTTCGTGTTTACAGGGGTGATAGATGGGGGATAGATCCCACTTGGTATTTTTTTTCTTTTACTGATAGCCGATAGGTAAGTATAATAATGTCGCTACGGCTACACTTTATTTTTATTATAATATCATGGTTGATGGCTGATGCCCGTTGTAATCCATACGGCATACACTGCTTATTATACTATTTATACTAAATATGATTGAAAACAAAATTCGTATCGTAAATCGTCATTATTGTCAATAACCATCCGGTTATATTATTGTCGTGCTTCTAATAATAAGTGTTTGGTTGCTATTTCAAAACATATTATAGGGCGAGAGCATGTATATATAAATAGGCATTCTAAAGTCTAAACAATAAATTCCAATAATTCAATGGAATACAAATAACAATCAACATTAAACACTAAAATATGAGTTATTTTAATAATTTATTATTGTGCTACTTTTGTTTTAAATTTTAATCCAACATAATAATTCACTGCTCATTTAGTGTATACCTACTAACTCGTATACTCGCACTAGTGCACTATTTTTTATTGTTTTCATCCTACACATACATTTTTATAATATTTATCAATAGGTACTAGACTACTAGTGCCTAGTGGTACTACATATTGTATTTTTATGGTTTTCTTCGTTTAATAAAACAATTATTATGAATAATAAATCTTCAAACCAAAAGAATACAGTTTTATAATAAATTTATATGTGTAGTCTACTTACTGTTAAATAAGTAGGTATAGGTATCGTATATAAATCCTCAACATTTTTAAGAAATTGTGGTGATGGTAAGTATATCCCTTAGATCATATTATACACAGGGGTGTTCCCATAGGGTATACTACATATACGCCGTATACTCTCAAGATTTTTTTTCAATATTATGGGTAACTGCGTATACCCATAAATCCATAATACATGCGTATTTGATGATATAGTATACTCTCAAAAAAATTCATGGGAACACCACTGATTATACAATGGATAGAGCTATAAGCATTAAAATGTGTCGCTAACATTTACGAAGGGCATATCTAAGGTATATCTCCTCCGCATCGATGATATGATATGTTTGCCAACGTAAAGTTGAAGATCAAAACATTTTTTCAGCTACTTTTCGATGCATAGATTATAGAATAGTCTATTCTATGGTTTAATATTATTGGTTGGTATATTAAGTATAGTGTAAAAAAAAAACCACATCATTGTAAAATCAATACATTCATCGCTCCGTTCAAAATATAATAAAAAAATAGAAGGTAAATAGAATTAAGGATGTATTGGTAAATAATGTTTTGAGTATGCGCTATGTGCCATATTATTTTCTTTAAATGTATTTTATAAAAATAATGTCGCTGTGTTTAGAAAATAAATACAAAAATATACTTTTGTCGCTCCATAGGTCTCAAACAAAACGTCACTAACAATTATAATGTAAAAAATACAAATTATTCATATATCTAATGTGTGGAGATAATATAAATGTATTCTTAATCATAGTAAATATTTTCAATGGGCTATCTAATTACACTAATTAGCAAATATACAACATTGATGATAAATGATTAGTGATTAGTGATTACATTATATATTATAATATTATATTATAGTATAGGGTTGCCAGATTTTGAAATCACCAAACCGGGACATCATATTGAATAACCTTTTTTTTTTTACAATGCAGATTACATTTTAGACTAAGTCGTTTAGATAACATACAATACGATAATCGATAATCATATAATGATGTAGACATAATATTATAGTTTACAATATTCAATAATACAAATACTAAAGTTATTTTATCTCAACTTCCATTAACAATGAAATAATAAATTAAACAAAAATAATGACCGACCAGGACACCGCGGGACATGCCGTTAAAACCGGGACGAATAGCAAGCCTAATTAATAATTATATTACAATAATTATTATTTCGTCGAGTGGTGAGGTGGTGTAACGGGTCACGGCGATGACCATAGAATTTAAAATACACATAGACAATAAAATAATATATACTTATATTCAATATTCGTAGACAACCATTCGCCTTACATATGAACTATGTTTTGGGACGTAAGGCCCTAAAAATTAAAAAGCATCTGGGGCTTAGGACAAATGTTAAGTCTCTACCACTGCTAAAACATTGTACCTATACATTTTATTTTTAACTTTGTAAGGTGTTAACATCCACTTGTGTTTTACTATACGTCCGAGGTCCGAACATAATATTAATATGAAATAACGATGGTTGATATTACCGTCTTACCGATAGGCGATAATGGTTTTGACGTAGAATTTTTCGTTCACCGTCATATTTTATATTACTGATATTTCAGTTTTGACGTGTAATTCCTGTCCCGCGTATATACTTAGTAACGCATTTTATAATAAGTACATAATATTGTTACAAATTACAATTTTACGATCGATTGATAATTGTGCACAGTAATCGCGGACGGGACTAAAACTGCTAGATTCTACATTAGTCAACGACCAACCATAATATGTCTATATAAGTATATAATATATTAATGAACCCACTCATTTGTTTTGGAGCATAATATTTTACATAAGAAACAAAAATAAGCATTATTTTTTTTACTAATATCTAATTTTAAATAGAAAAATAAAATTACAAGATCTAAATAATTTATAAAATCACACCGAAGTGGTATTATACCAGTACTATTATCGGATGGTTTTTCCTATGTCTAAAATCAAATATACAATGTATAATATAATTGTTATGTTCCTTGTGCTCATTGTTTTATAGTATGTACTATGTAGTCTATAATATAGTAAACTATGAAATAATAATATAAAAATATGTTTTTTATTATTATTTTATTTTTATTGTATTATATTATATATTATTTGAATAAATTAAATAGTTACTAATATAAATAATAATAATAAAAAAAAAAAATAGAAAAATTAAATTTTATATTATTAAGTGTATATATTTTTAATATCTTTAAATTGAAATTAAACACATTTTTCTGTATTTACTCTTTTATTGTGGATCCCCAATTTGCGGTGGACTAGGTTTCAGCTCACTCGGCTCCCCCCTTAAAATATTGCCCGGGGTAGATTTAAGATTAATAATATAATTGATTGGTGGTTAAAGTGCAGACTATAAATTATAATTAACTATAACCATTTAACAGAATACTTCATTTAATTCTATAAATTAAACATGTTTGAAAATAGAACAAAGAAAAATAATTACAGCTCGAAAAATCTAAAAATATATAGTAGTTCTTAGCGTAGGCGTAAATTTGCCTTTTTAGAAGGGGGAGCTAAAATTATAAACATAGAACAGGCCCGCGAAGGGCTTCGCCCCTCGCATCCCCTACATATACATTTTACAATTTTATTATAACATTTATTATATAAAAACTTCAAAATTATTTATTTAACAGCATATAATACATAACTTTTTATCGTTGTCGTCATAAAATATTAACGTATATTAAACGTTAACAAATTTACAATATAAAATTCATACATGAAGCTTAAATTAAACACATACCTATCGGATATCCTGATTAGGAATTACGTTTTACATTTTATAATTTTCTCTAATAAATAACCTTAAATTTCTTGAAAAAAGTGTAGGGGCTAAGCCTTTTAAGCCCCCCTCGATTTACGCCTATGGTTCTGAGGAAATTGAAGTATAGGATATGAGTAATTTCTAGGTAGGTACGAGTATGAAGTACCTATATTGTTAAAAATATAAAATTAGCTGTTCATTTTATTTTGTAAGTACAACTCATTAACTGTTACAGACACAATCTGAAATCCATTTTATTTAATTATAATTTATAAGTTTATAAATATTAATTATAATAATTATATTCATTTAAAAAATTAAACTATATATTTCTTTAGGTAAGTTTTCAATAAATACAAACATATAAATGATAATCAGGAGGTATACATATTTTTATATAATAATTATTAATTATGCATACTGCATACACTACACACAAGTGTATGACTAAATTTTATTATACACAAGAAACTACGTACTATGAAATTAAATTCTGGTTGAGGGATAACATATTATATTAAAAATTTAAAAATATAAAAACAAGTCTGGATATAATAAACCGATAGTGTCGCTTTACTGCAGTTGAATACATTAATACCATTTATTCCTTATTTTATTACCCATGTGTTGTGGACTTGTGGTTGAACATCGACCACTCAATCACTATCAAATGTTTATTACCATATTGGCTATATAGATGGTGTTACTGTGTTAGTCGTTAGAAAACGTAGATGATACCCGAAACTGCGCAACAATTCCTAGAAATCGTCAACGAGTAAGATCACTAGTTAGTTAAACCAACTTCATCCGTATAAGTATTGTTTGTCATAAAAATCAAAGAATGATATAGTAGAACACATTTTTGGTTTTTTTTATATTAAATATCTACCTTGCATGTCACTACGGTAGTACAGTGTATGATATAGCTGAGACTTGGTATAAAATAAATACTGCAGATCCCGATACACTATAGAATTAGAATTAGTCTGAACTCTGAACTCCCAGCTTACCAGACTTAGCTGAATTGTAGGGTCGCGCCCTAACATCGCCACCCATTTCTATTTTAAGTCCGGATCCCAGTTTAACAAATGTTGTAAACCGGCGTCTGCCGCCACCGCTTTATTATACATTATTATATTTTACTATTATGTATCACTAGTGTTGTTTTTGAACCTAAACAGCGTTATACCATCTTTATAAAAATGCAATATTAAATTATTTGATTACCCAGATAATACTCAAAATCAAAAGCGTAAGCGTTGCCCGAGATCACGCCACGATTCTAAGAAAACAATTTAGACACGATTACGCGAGCAAAATCGAATATCGTAACATTTTTAATATTATGTATTTATGTGCCAACACATTATCTGTTTCTTTGGTCCACCACCTAGTTTTTACCGTGTATGTATAGCCGATACTCAGTTTATAAAGGTCTTGATACGCTGTACAATTAGAATTGGTCTATATCCCAACTTACCGGACTTGGACACTTGATTGAGTAGTTGGACCGCGCCTTAAGAGGACGTAGTGCCCGCATGTGTTGTGTCCGTCTTACACACGTGCGACATAACAAATTTTCGTTCACCAGTTTCAATATTGTGCTGTTAGTTTTGATATTAGAGTGAACTGACCTAAATAAAATTCAAAGGTAAGATTATTATTCAGGGCCCCACGTAGCCTTTTATATTTTATTTATATTATTATTTTTAAGTAAGTTATGATCTTTTTGAAACTCTACATTTTAAAATGCTCATAACTTACTTAAAAATAACAATATCAATAAAAGGCTTTGTGGGGCCTTGGATAATAATCTTACCTTTAAATTTTATAATAGGTCAGTTCACTCTAATATCAAAACTAACAGCACAATCTTGAAACTGGTGAAAGAAAATTTGCTATATCACACATGTGTAAGACGGAGACAACACATGCGGGTTCTATATCCTTCTAACATCGCTGCTTACTACCGAAGTCCGGATCCCAGTAATTTAATTAACTAATTTTACTAAGTATCGTATAGTTACGTATTATAATTTAATTCAACAACAACTGTTTACTTCTTCACCTCTACTAAATCCTTGTATAGTGAGTTATATCTTATGTCCTTATATCATTATCCCTATATCCAAATGTGCAACTAACCAGCGTTTTTGGAAATTTAAAAGCATAGTGAGAAGTGTCTGAGATCGCTATATTATGATATACAACAGTGATAAGTGAATCTTAAAACCAGTCCAACCACAAACTTATTTAGTTAATAAACTTTTGTATTTAATACATTTTTAATTTACTTTCTTTTGATCGTAATTATTTTTTTGTTATTTTTTGCGTTATCTTTAAAAATAATTGTATGTGTACTACATATTTGTCATGAATCATAATACTACACAATAATAAAATATTTAAAGTAATAGGGTATTATAATATACATTTTTATATAAAATTATAAAAATAATATCTATTATAATCTTAACACCATCAATAATATTTTAGATGCAAGTAAGCTACTAATAAGTAATAAGCTTATAAAATTCTAGTTGAAAATTAATAAGTCAATCTAACCACTAACATGGATAAATTACTATATTATTTTAATCATTTTAATTTTTATATTTATTGCTCAAATTATTTCAATTTTTTCAAACTTTTGGCGTCCAAACAGTAACGTTTATTTGTTCCTATTATAAGCAATATAACATCGTATCGTAAATTCGTAATTATGACTAGAATTTATTTTTTATAATTATGTTATATACTTAGTTTACAGGAAATAAATACAATAATATAATTACCAATGTCGGTTATTTTTCTTTTATATTTTTTTAGTTGTAAATCTATAATATTTATTATATCGCATTAATACATTGAGGTTCAAAGTAATTTTATATTTTATGCATTATATGTAATATTAACAAATAACAACGATGTCATTGAATAAGGCTTAGTACCACTTTACTATAAATTATGAGTCACAACTGGTTTTTGTTCAGTCGTTCATATAAGTAGAGGTATATTATAATACATTTTTGTTAAATTATAAAATTATATCAATATTGTGGTATTGCTAGACCTAAAACCTTCAATTTTCTTTTGTAAAAATAGGTCCTAAATGGCAAACACAGTTTAATTAATATTGAATCTATAAAAAGTCGGACACTGCTAGAAACATCGATAAAGACAAATATAGATTTATGGATTTAATCTAAGTATTATGAATACGGAAAGACATTTATTTAACAAAACATATAATGAACAAAAATGTCTAAGAAAGTAATAACTAAAAAGGATCCGATATAATCACAAGAATCAAATGATTCACATCACGTCATTACATACAGTTGTATTCATAAATTTACATTTAATTTCTGTTTGTTTTGAATTGGTATCATAAATAAAATTGTGTGCATCGTGAGTGGGTGACCAAATAGTGGTGGGAAACTGGCAAAGCCACACTCTTCTTTTGTTGTTGAACCATTTTGGCTTAATTCTATGCATTTGAGGACCCTACTACATCTATGTAAATGTATGACACTATGACGTATGCATTTGCCTTAGTATTATTATCATTATAGTAATACTACTACCGATAAAGTAGTAAGTACAGTAGATATACCATACACGACCTTTGACTTTTCAGACAGTCGGTACTCGGTATAATAATTCTTAAAAATCATATGAAAAGATTGTCTAGCAAAATAAAGGCAAAAAAAGTGTCAATTGGTGTCATTGACAAAATCGTTGTGTATAATATATTGGTAGATTTATAAAATATATACGTGTGAGCATGTATAATATAGGCAGTATATTATTATAAGGACGTAATAATATGCGTTTCTGTCACATTTTTTTCTCGTGAAAAACTACACGACGTGGCATTATAATATGAGTATTACGCGACGTTGTTCGTCTGTAAATCGACCTCTATAATAATCGTACACCGTATGGCGTTTTACCGTCATCCACCGGCACAAATAATAAATAATAATAATATAATACTACGCAGTAGTGCAGTACATCGACAACGTTGCCGACCGCACTTGGACGGACGTTAGCAATCGCTATTCGTCTCCTACATCACTCGTCATAATAAATCGTTATATCGTCAACGTAACCGTGTTATAGCGTGTATATATATATATGTGTATAAGGATATCGTAGCGGCGGCGCACGGCGTCACATGGGAAAATCGGACACGAGCCGAAAAAGAAATAATTTTTATTACGTTTATAATGGTCGCGTTGACAACACAATAATATTTTACAACCATCGTTAACAATAATAATAATAATTATTATTATTATTTATTATTATTCATCAACAACGCGCACTGCGGTGATAAACACACGCACATGATATTATAGAAAGTTTACGAAATTCCTATTCGTTTGGAATTCCCGAATTCCGATAAATTGGAACCTCTATAATTAAGCGTCACCGGAATAGACGACAATTATTTTCAAAACAAATCCATGAACTGATTTAAGACGCTAATAATACATTGCAATAACATTACAGTTGATTTATTGTCCGTGCGATATGTTTTCAAACAAAAATATCGATCGCGGTTTTTGGTTTAGACGTTTCTAATATTTACTTCATACAGCCGCCGATCGCGCATACCGATGTGTAATAATGTTATTATTATTATAATAATATTACGCGTATAATATATTACGGTGGGTTTGGTCGTTCGGGTAGCACGTAACATATTATTGTGTGGAACGCGAACGTTGTAAGCGAAGTGAAAAAAAATAAATATATATATAACACCGTCGACGGGCGGACGGGAAGTGAAAGAAGAGAAAAAAAAACTAGAAACCGACTCATGGAAAGGTTTAACGTATGGTACGTATATATATTATTTTTTTTGTGTACAACGCGATTTCGTATTTTCGTTCCGCCGCGGCATGTTATATGGATTGTGTCGCCCGTCCGTGTGCGTTTCGGTGTGTGCGCGCGTCGCGTGTTGTGCGCGATGCGCGCGCGCCCGACGACCCGCGGTTGCGCCAGCAACGGCGGCGGCCAACAATCCGGACTCCGGACGGCCGAGCCGGCGGCGGCCTGCACGCAGCACTTTCCACTGCAGCTCTCGTGTCCCCGTCACCGCCGCGACCGTCCCGCCACCGTAGCGCACACGCGCGCACGCACTCACGCACGCACAAACACACGCACATTCGCACGCACGCACGCCGCACGGCCGCTCGCGTCCGTCCACCCGTCCATCCGTCGACGACGACGACGACGCGTCCGCAACGGTCGTCGGCGTTGTTTTGGTATTACCTTATTACACCCCGACCCCGTTCCCCGCCGGCGGATATCACCGCAGCGGCGCAGCGCAGCCCGTTCGACGGCACACACACCGCGGCCGCTGGCTCCCCACCGTTTTCGTAGTAGTCGCCGCCGCCGCCGCCGAGTGTATTTGTTATTATTATTATTATTATTATTATTACTATTATTATTACCATTGAGTATCGAGTACCTTCACGTCGTGTTCAACTGCTGTAGCTATTATTACTATTACTATTATTATTATTATTTTTAGAAGACAATTATTATTATTATCGCGTTATCGGTGTATATTATCGTCGTGTTTTTCGGCGTTCATTTTCGAGTTTCGCTCTCAGTCGTCGAGGTGCCGTGTGTGACGTCCAAACGTCGATCGCAGGCACTCGTAACACTAGCGTTTACTCAACGCACAGTTACGTTCGTCGCCCACCGTTGGCCGACACGACAACCGTAGACGTGTTTTCGCCAATCGCCGACCGTGTGTGTGTGTGCAGTCCGCATTCCGCGCGCCCGTATAAGTGCTCGGCACGATCGCCGCCATAGCGTAAAACTTTCCGTCGACGTCCGCAGCCCATTGTTCCGGATCGGTGACGACGACGTTGGTCATAGCCGCCGACACCGAACAAATACCTCAGCCGCGCCGTACTGAGAACCGACGACGTTTAGTGCAGTTGTCTTTGTGTGTATCGATTATGGCGGCAGCTGCCGTCGCCGCCGTCACTACCTCTGTCGCTGCGGCCTCAACGCGACGGGCCGTCGTCGACGCCGCCGTCGCTGTCGTTGTTCGTCGTCACCGTTGCCGCCACAACATTCCCGCGCCGTCATTATCGACGCCACGTTTGCGCCAACAATAAACGACACGAAGACATTCGAGAGTCGGTCCTTCGACGACATCGTCCGAACGACCGCGACTCCGTACCGCTAAGCCGACCGCGTATTCTGCCGTCTCCGAGCCACCGTCCAGCGGTACCTTACTCGTAAGTCCAACGTCCCGTTTCTCCTTTATTGCCTGCCCCTCCAACTTCAATAGGTGCTAACTCCTGGTGAATACCTCCTAACTAGCGCTTGTGGCCGTTTGCCGCGTTCGTGACAAAATCGCTTTTTTCTTTTCTAAGTTTCGGAACTTTTAGCGCCTAGTAAAGGAAAAGGAGGGTCTCTAGGGCTGTGTAGAGTAATCAAGGATATCAATCCCTGGTCCAATTTTTATATTTGAGGTAAAATTAAGTAAATTATATAATCTAGTTGCTTTGGCAGGTCCCTCTTTGAGGTTTGGGTCTCGGGGCTTTAGCTTTAGCTGCCCCCCTCTTGTCGGGTCCAGGGGTCCCCTTTGCACCAACTCAAATTTTCGATTTTCGAGTTGTTCCACTGCCATTAGACCAATGGTAATATTATGATAAAGGATATTATTTTGTTGTCTCTGTATTTAAAGTGCTTCGATTATTGTTGAATTCTATGTAGTTACACTTATTTTAAATTATGTTTCTAGGAGATACCTTCATGTTTAACGAAAATTGTGACATCAATCATATCAAATGCCATATGAGCCACTTGTTTTGTTACATAGACTTGCGCCTGAAGACGTAAATCATTTGATCCGACAAAATCCTCCTCCACCTACCATTACCAATCAACCACAGTAAGTAATCAATTACAATGTTTTATCATCGTTCTAATACACTTAATTTATTTAGTATGGGAAATTTTGTTTCTAATAGAAATGCCCATACATTTCAAAACAATGAAGGGATCAACACTCAATCACTGGAGAAGGACATAGTCGTGAACAATAGTAATTTACCTTTAGAAAATAAACAAAAATTAACTGGTGCTCGTTCATCGCCTAAAATACGAGTTCTTAAATCTAATTTAAATGGTGTAAATCATGATAAACTAGAAAAAGTTAAATTTTCTAAAGAACAAAAAAGCACAAAAAGTCTTAAAGGAGAATTATCATTTGCCGAAAAATCTAAACTCTTATCAACTGATATTTTTAAAAAAGAATTAGTAGTAGTTATTGATAATTGCTTCGATGACGTGATAAGAGAAATGGTAAATAGTACAGCCCAGCACCCAAAAACACGAAATCCTACCAATTCAACTGTAGCCACCAACAGCAATACCACTAGCAATAATTCCGTAGCTTCAACTAGAGACTCAGCAGTTGGGAAAGAACACATCACCGATGACACTATTATGATAACAACTACAAAATCTCCACTATCTACAATAACTCCTGTCATAGAGGTAAATAATAATGTTTTTATTTATAATAATTGCAATTAAATTATTATCGAAATAATTTAACTAGGTTTGTGTATTGTATAGTTAATTAGAAATGGTTTTTAGAGCACTATTTTAATGATTAATTTAAAATGACTGACAATTATTAAGTACTGCTGTAATAGCAGATGTTTAAGGTGATATTTTTTTTTCAACTAGAAAATTTAATTTAATATGATGTGCACTTCTAGTTCATACAAATTTGTTAAAGTAGATAAAATGTTGTTAGGTATGTGGAGATTCACTGTAATTTCTTCTATGTAAGAATTTAATTGAAACCAGTGCTCTTTTTGTTCTGTAATTTATATACTTATTTTTTTATTTATAAATCAAAAATTACTAAACAGCCAACAGTTAGATCAAACAAAAATAGTATGTATTTTTAAACAAAATAAAAATTAAAGTTATGTAGCCTGGATTGTAAATTAATACACTTAACTTGCGTATTTGAAAATTATAATCAAACTTTATTAATATTTAATTATATTGTAATAGTTTTAGTTATACCTTTAAGATTGCTTTTTTGAAAACAAAAATAAATTCTATTATCTTTAAAGTTAAAAAAGTTTTACTCATACACATTAGTCATAAGAGACCTTATAAGATATACGCGAATGCACACTTTTTCATTATAGAGATATTAGTTTGTTTATATTACTTAGTACATAATAAATTAAACAGGTATGCTGGCATTTATGTGATACCCAACATGCTATTTTGTGGTTATAGCTTAAAATTGAATTTGCCAACCAATAAGCTGTAGTGTATTAAATAAGAAAAAAAATGTCATAATACACATACTTTTTTGATGTAGTTACTTAAATTATCAGGGTATTTAATTTATAATTAAAGAAAAATACAAACAATTGTCACTTACTATATATATTAGATACATTTTTAATAAATTTCTTTTTAACAATTTTCCTATGCTTTAACATTTTAATTAGTTAATTTAGTCAAATAAATAGTGCCTACTATTGACCATACAAATGTTTATTTGGCTTGGAAATATAATATTTTATTTTTCTATTGGGTTTTTAGTTTTTTTTAAAACTTTTTTATTATACTTACTATGTTTTTATAAAATTTCTAGCATATATAAACATTGCATTTTATTATTTACAAACATGTTAAGTATAATTTAAAGTTTTGAATCTATGTTTGGTTTTAGTTACCTGGTTTTATTTACTAATTAACCATGGATTATTTTTTGTCTTTCAATTCATAATATAGAAAAAAACAAAAACAGGATTATGTTTACTTACAATTATTATTCAATTAAGTTATGTATCTTAAATCTCAAATTTAAGAAAAAAAGATGATTATAAAGTATTTTTTCTTTAAAAAAAATACAAGGTTGAAATAGTAGCATAAAAATGTATTTTAGTTACAAATTACATTCAAAAAATTTTCACAGTTTACCATTTATATTTTATAAATTGAATGATAATAAATAAAATGGGAACAAGAGCAACAGAATTTAATAATAGAACTATTATATAGTATACTAATTCCGAACTCAAGTAAACATAATTGCTATAATATGTACTAAAAACAAAATGTGTACAGTTATAATAACTAAATGTATACATAAGATTAATAGTTTTGTTTTTCCTCTTTACTCAGGTGCTTGACAAAAAAACTAAAGATATTTCATTAAATGGACAGCAGCTCATTGCTGCAGATGAACATGATAAGCAGACAAATTGTGACAAGATTCATTATGATTCTTCAGGCCTCAGTTTGCGTACAAGGACTATATCGTCAACAGCAATACCTACAGTATTGCATCATACAACTGTCTCTGGATCAAATTCTGCACAACCTAATTGTTCTACTTCATCAGTTACTACTCCTACTCCAAGACCTCGGGGTCGTCCCCCGAGACGAAAAAATCTAAAGCGTATTGCTGATAGAAAAGCACAGCAACAAGCCGCTAGTAAACAACCAGAAGTGATTGAAATCTATGATTTAACCACATCAGTTACTGAAGTAGAATCAGCAGCAATTGGTTTGGAACGTTTGCAGCAACAACAAAAGTCTTTAAATGAATGTGATAGTATTGAAATTTTTGACGATGATGAAGAAAATAGTGAAAAAATTGTTTCTTATATTAAAGCTGTTACAGATAATACACATTCAGTACTGTCATCAGAAGTTGATAGAGACGAAGATTGTTATATTGTAGAGATACCTTTTAAAAAGAAAAGTAATAATCGTAAAAGGAAACAATCTGATATTGGAGAAACTATTGCTGAAAAGCGCCTCTTTATATCTGATAATTCTAAAGATTTATTAGTGGAAAAAAATATAATAGAGAAATCTTCACTGCCAGACAAATCAGACTCTGATTTAGTCAAGTATGGTTTCTTAGCTGGTTGTAATATTTTTGAACCTTACAGACAATATACTGATTTGAAGTCATCCTCTTCAAATTGTCATTCAATTTTATATGGTCGGACATATTGGCCAACAAGTTGGGAATATTCAGCGGCATCACTTACAGGTCACGTTCAAAAAAAAACATCTAAAGAAGCGTTACGTAAAATAAGATTGATTTCTGGGGGAGCTACCAGTAAAACTAACAATAGCTTGGTATCAACACCACTAAAAACCAATTCTACATTAAAAAAGTATCAAACATCAATTCTGCAAAGACGTGGTAGTGCTTGCAAATCAACAGCAATAGCTCCTGTTGAAGTGTCAGGAGGTACAAGACATCCTTCGACATCAACAATTATTGTAAAACGACAAAAAGGTCGGCCTCCTGGTAGAAAAAACAAGATATTACAAACTGTTATAAAATCAAATAGTCCGCGGAAGTCACCACGCCAACATGCATCTACTTTAGCAGCAATTTTGTCAAGCAAAGCTGGAAATCATGATAAAGTCGGAAATCAGCAACCTGATAAACTAGAGGCAGATGTAGAAATTGACAAAAATTCTTTAGACATGGATGTTCCATGCTTATTGAAGATGTCTGTGCCGAATTATGAACATATGTCAGGATTCCGTCATCATAGACATCGTCGGCAATTAGATAACAAACGTATCATTAAGCGTCGTCGTCGTCGTCGTTCAACTACTCCACCTCCACCAAAATTGTGTGCTCAACAACCAGCTCCACAGAGAATTTCTCTGAATACTGCTATAGATCAAGAAAGAGTGAAATTGCGTACAAAACATGTGGATGTAGTTAGAAGGCGGGCAAGGGATGAGAGATTACGTGCATCATTTGTGTGTCAGCAATTACACAAGGTACAAGAAATAGCCGAACAAAACCGTCGTAAAATAGCCCAAGAGGTTATACAATCTAATGATGAAAATAAAGAAGACTACCAGTTCTCAAATAATGCAATAATATTACCATTTGAAAGTGATCAAGATCAAATTTGGTCTCAAATTACTGATAGTAATCGAGAACCTGATAATATGTGTTTACAAATAATGTATGAACAAACTGCTGACAAGAGGTTTTTATATACTAATTTAACAGATGAAACTTTGCAAATGTATTATCAACAACGTGAATTAGCTCTCACTGAACGTTTAACAAGCAATTATTGTGGTGAAACGTTGTCTTCCGATATAGGTACTGACATGATATCAACATCTAATAAGCGAAAGAAAAAACGGCCAAATATGACTGGTTGGCCAAAAGAAAAACGTCGAAAAATTATAGCTACTACATCATCTATAAACACTGCCGTAGATGATCTAAATGATGATAGTGATGCAGAGAGAGATGATATTGCCAAACGCCGAAGAGCGGCAGCAGCAGAACAACAGAGACTCAGACGTCAACGCATAAAATTAGAGCAGCAACAACGACTTAAAGAAAAATCCAAGGTTAAAGTAAGAGCCACTTCACCTAAACGAAGAGGTCGAAGACCAGGGCGCCCTCGACGTCCTGGCCCTATTAAAAAAAATAAAACTGCAATATACCGACGTAACAATAGTGTGAGTAGTAATGGTACAACAGCAAGTAGCAATACCAGTAGTACTACTATTAAAGTTAAAAAAGTAAGAAAACCAAGAAAACAACGTACACTTGCCCAAAATAAAACTGCAGCAACAGTATCTGTAACAACTGATACATCAAATACGGTTGTTAAACGTAGATGTGGAAGGCCTGTAGGAAGTATTGGCCGAAGACAAAGATTAAAATTAGAGATGCTACAACAGAATCGTCAAAACCAAACATCATCCTCTGAACAACAAAAAGAAAATGTTGTCCAGCAACAGTCTAGTACAGGTAAATTGAAATGTGTTATATCAACACGTAATAATCGTATGAAATTATTGTCGACCTCTGGCAGAAGTCCTTCTGCAGCATCAAGTCAAAAGAAAACGATGGCTGCAAGTAAAACTAAGAAGTCGGCTGCTGCGTATAATTTAACGTCTTCATGTTTAACATCACTGCCATCATCACAGGTGACAGTAGTAGGTAAAATTACTAGAACAACAACCAAAAGAAGAAGACTTCAACAGCATCAACAAACTGCTACAGCTACGGTTACATGGGATGTTGGAAGACCTAAAAGATATCATTCAACCAACCATAGTAGGAATGCTAGTAGTGTGGTAGTTGAAGAAGACTGTTGTTTTGTTGGATCTCAACCATTTGAACAACATTGTCCAGGTGGTGGAGGTGGCTTAAGTCATAATACTGTGCTTGAAAATCATGATCACCAAAAAGAAAACACAGTACACGGTGGTTTATAGTAGATACTACAGCAATTGTTCATTATTATTATTTATATTTTATTAATTATTACAATTATTTTTTTTCTTACCAAATGTTTGTATAAAATTAGAATTATTATTATTATTATTAGATAAAACTGTAAACAAAAACATGTATTCTCTTAGTACATAATAAATAATTTCTAGCCAAATTTTTACCCAAATAAATTTTATACTTCTGTATAAATAACTAACAAATAAACTAGTCGAATAATAATTATTTTTTTTAATCTTTCATTGTTTCTTTTTTTTAAGTAATTCATCAAATACTACCCTTTTCCCGCATTATTATTACAAAGAATTGGTGTGAAAAATTGTTAAATAATCTAAAAAAGACTGTTTCGGTTCCTATATGTAAGAAATTATTAATATTATTTTTTTTGGCTTTTTAATATTTTTATTCATTTCTTAGTATAATCATTCCTGTAACAACACTCTTAATTTTTAAATTAAATTAAAATTGTTTAAAAGTAATACATTAGTATGAAGTTGTACTGTATTAAGTTGTAAGGAGAAGGTTTTATTTAATTTATATTTTTATAATTTGTACTTATCTTTAATGTTTTATGGTTATATGTTAATGAATTTATTTATTATAATTTTTTTATACGTTTATATTATGGCAAGTTAAGAAAAATGGTGCCATGATACTTCTCTTCCCATTAATAATGTAGAGGATTAATCAAAAACAAATTTAAGGATAAATGACTATGTAATAGTATTATATATTATAATGTATTGTGTTTTTGGCCCTACATGATGGGGAATAAAACGAATTTTAAATTATTTTATATAGGGTTAATAAAATGAAAATATTATTTTATCTGAGTGACTTTTTGTAAATAAACACAAAATTAAACACTACCTATTATTAACTCTTATACAAAGTATATTTTTTTGTACATCTTATTCTATTGTTTTATACTAAATAGTATAATAAGGTCTCGCTAGTTGGACAACTCCAGTAATACGACATTCGACTAGTGCCATTTGTGAATTGGACCTTATTAATATACAATATACTCAATATGATTAGGAAACACACAATATATACATGATAAGAAAATACTAAAAGTGTTTATATATTATAAATTAAATACATTCAATATATTTTCATACATTTTTGCATTAATAAAAATTATTTCTTCATTGTGGTTAAACTTTTGATATTTCTACAAATACCTTTCATCTAACCACCTTGGTACCATCTAAGTGTGACTAGCAAGGTCTTACAGTATTCAGTATTGTGATGATTTCAATTTAAGTTAACTAATAAAGAAATAATAGATTTCTGACACTAAGAGAGACAGAAAATGTTCAAAAATAAGAATAATGAAGATTGACGGTGAATATAAGTATCAACTATTTAACTATTGATTCATTATCCATGTTTTTAAATTTTAATATTACATACAGAACACTCGGGTTTGTCGAAGATTTTTTTCGTTAATAATTATAAGTAATGTAGTGTATAATATTATAATGTATATTATTTATTGATCTTTAAAAATAAAACTAGGATTTTTGATTTCATACTTAACAGGTGAACACTTAATTATGATTTGTTAATTAAAAAAAAATTTAAAACCTATTTTTTTTTATAATAATTGAATAAAAATAATTTTTATATAAATGTTAGTTTGAAAAATACAATAGTTATAATAAAATAATGATAATTAGTATACATTATAAATAGTATTGACAGAATTGAACTAGTTTCCTACAAGAAATTATTTTGATGTAAAGGTAAGTATTAGTTGCCTCCAAATAAATATTAGTTTTCAATAGCAACAGACCATGTAGTGATAATCAATAATTATAATATTTACAGTAATTAAATAGTTAATTACTCTACTTACTTTTTAAATATATGTAGTAGGTGTTTAGTTAGCATTAACCAATGCTGATTATTATGGCCATAATTATTTAGCCATGCATGATTGGGAGTTTATTTTTTTATATTATTTAAAAAAAAAATTTAAGTAAGTACCTAACTACATTTTATAAGAACTGAGAGTAGTGAGACTTATAAATTAGAATGAACTCATATTTACCAATATAATATTAAAAAAGTAAAAATGATTTAAGGAAGTATGAGTATGAAAAAAAAGTCAAATACAATGATTTACAGTAAAGTATATAGGAATTAATTTCAGTATGGGCAGATTTTACTGGAAGTCTACATTTTAAGGTAGACTGAAGATTATGATTATGATATTCACAATAAAAGTAAAAATTACTTTAATGTTACATTTAATATTTATGTAGGTTATTTTACAACTCAGAACATTATACAATTTTATGTCATTATAAGTTATAATACATACTTATATTTATATATCGATAAAAATGAATGTTTAAATAGATATTTAGAAAATTAAATTAATACTCAATGGAAGGTGGATTAAACTATATATATTATTTTTAAATTACAGAAAATATTAAATAATATGCTACATGTCTTATTTCTATAATGTAATAACCATGTCCGTAATACAAGTGGACAACAAAGAATGGAAATTATTTTTTTTTTTTAAAAAGCATGTCATATAAGTTTTATATGAGTATAGAAAAAAAAACTATAGTATTTCTAAGTGAAGTGTAATCATCATTTTTTTTCAGCAATGAGTAATTTATAATTGTCATTGACTATCCAGCTTAATTAACAAAATAGGAGGTACATATTTGTTATGCTAAAATTAAAATTGAATCTGAAATTTTACTAAGGTCAATGCTAAGGTTGCATTTCGGAGCTCCCTAGTCCATTATAATATACGAACCACTACACCACTGAATATTTGATTTGGTTTGTAAAAAGAACAAAATAAAATTCAGTTTCTGGTTAAAAACTTAAAATCGACATATTGTTTGTGACTAATCTATTTTATATTAATTAAATATTGAATTAGGCGCGGTTTGTTTTGATTATCATAACTTTTTGATTCTACCTACGTGACTAGATGTAGTTGTCAATAGTGTTTCTGTGTCAGATACGGTCATGCAGGTTCATCAGACTATCAAATGAAAATATAATGTAATACTGTGCTATTGCCCAGATCCGTCAGGGGGACTATAACCCGAGGTGGATGTCACTTGTTCTGTGGGTATATAGTACACGAAATCGTAATATTGAAAAACAACTTTGTCGGAAAAAGATTGATTATTGAGTTGAGAGTAGCAACACGACACGAAAAGTCAGTCGCATAAAACTAACTTGTAAGTAGAGTAGGTTATGTAGGCAGTAGGCACGTCCTGTACGTGCCATGTGATGGTAACTAAACGTACTATGATGTACGAATCGTCATTATTACGACGACAGTCGAACGAAACGCCAATTACTACACCGAGTTAATCGATATTTTATTTGAAGGTTATGTTAATCTTGTTTTGATTATAAATGTATACATTTCACCTCCACAGCACAAAATATTATAAATTATAATAATAACAATAAATATATCAATTGTTATGATGATGCTCGTAATACTTTATCAACTAAATTATTGTTTTGACGATACTCGTAGTCGTAACACATAATCATTTTTGTACGCTTGTCATGAAATTTGTGACAACAATTTATAATTATCATGCAATTATTTAAACGTCCGTGAACGGTGGACTGTGCTCATTTTAATAATTCATTTGTTTCGCATTGTTTTTCACACATTATGTGATTACAATTCTAAATTTTCCTTGTGTTTTGATCATATTATATTCCTGGTATATTCCTGGTCGACTTGAAATGTCGTACGTTTTCAGACAGTAATGTTTACAAGAAACAATAGGTGTTTTACGTAGAACAGTATTTTATTCAAATATCGGCGTTTTGTGGTTTTCATTATTTGCATAAAAAGAATACCTACTATGACGTTCGCTCAGAGTTTAAAATATTATCAGTAATACATACATTTACTCATGGTGTCTCAGATGCAACGGGCATTTGCTCAAAAGCTTACCAGCAGCAAGTATGTAGTGTACTAATGTTGAGTTTTTATCTGAAAGCCATTAAGTATACATTTTATTTTAACTTTTAGTGTCAACTCATCACCTAAATTGTCAGAAGATTCGGCGTCTTATAATGCTCATACAAATCCAATAAACAATGATCAAAATATTTCTACCAGAGTAGATGCTATCATACCTACAATTGTGGAGCCTGTGGATTATGAAAACTATATTCACCAACATCACACTTGTGGTGGCAGTAACAGTATTGAGAATGATGATCCTCTAATGGAATTTCCTGATGGATCAGACGATGTAGATGTTTATGTTTTGGCACGTAAAGTGCGTTCACTGATACCTGCAGGTCCCGAAGAAGATATGTATGTGTATTGAAATCACATTGGATTTTTCAAACAATTACATTAATTTTTTCTTGTGTATTCAAATACAGTTCCAAACTAGCGCCTCATGTACGTGACTTTGTTAGAGCTTACAGTCGAGATTGGCTCGTTGTTGATTATGTGTATAGACAAACAAATACTGTTGAAGATGACAGATCAAGTTTGTTAGCTTATGAAGATTCTTGGATTCCTTCATCTCGAAGTAGTACTTATAGTAGGACTTCAACAAATTCTGCATCTCAACGTACTCAACAACGTCAAATTTATAAAAATGATCATCATACTTATGTAAAATAAAATAATAATTGTTTATTATAATTATTGATAAATAATTAGAAATTTTAATTTATTTGCAGTCCCAACAGCCTAAAGATTTAATAAAACTCAGCAGTAAAAATTCAAGTTCTACAAGCAATAGTTCAAGTAATGAAAATACGTTGGTATCAAATAATATCAGTGGTGGTTCATCTTCGGCTACAGATCTGATTAACACAGCTAATGATCCATTAATTGGAACTGTATTGCAACGATTACCCATTGATACACTTGATAGGTTAAATGCAGTGGCACGACAAGAAAATAGACAAGTATTTATAGTTTTATCACAAATATAAAAATAAAGTTTATTTGACTTGCAGATTTTAGATTAATTTGAGTAGGTATATAGAGTAATTTTTAAGTATTTTATCAAATTAATTATTAGTTTATACTAAAAATAGTATTAAAACCTACAGAGGTGATAAGTTGATTCTCTTGCTGGTTTTTAATGAAATAATGAAATAGTTTGCTTATGAAAACTTCTATGTTGATTCAATAATCTATTCAATAATTTTTAATACCTATATCAATTTTTCTCTTTAACTATATAAATGTTAAATGTTTCTCATCTATGATTTTGTTATTAGTTGAAGACATAAATATTTACAAGAAATTAAATTGTTCTTGATTAATAATACAGTAATTCCTCATTCTCCACGGTAGAGTCGATGTTACCATTTTATTAATGCAATAATATTTTATCGTTATTATATGAACTCTATACATAATTTACTTTAGAAAATTGTAAATAATTGTTGTTATATTATTAAGTACAACTATACAACCATGTATATACTGTTTGCACAGATAAGAATTACATTATTACTAGTGCTGCATTAGTCGGGTGTGTTGCGTGTGTCAAACATACGGGCCCAGGGCCCCAACCTATAAGGGGGGGGGGGGCTATGATAAAAATTTTCAAGAGAGGAGAGGAATTAATTGTATTTACACATGGGCCTAAATTGGTGTAGTTACAGCACTGAATTTATTTCCTATTACAGATAAGCTACATAAGGTACCCAGGGACTAAGATATCATAGATCATGGTATCTATATTTCTTATATAGTCAATTCAAAATAAGAAACACAGTCGGCAGCCGACTACTGCGGCATGGGCATGTGGCTTAACAACACAGCAGGCATACAGATAGGTTACAACAAACGGGTGTTGTCTGACCGCTGCCTGACGTAAACTGGTCGCCACCGACTGTGTTTCTTATTTTGATTAGACTATAGTTATATCATGAATTTGTTCAATTTTTCAAATTTTTTATTTGCAACTGTAGATATTTTTGAGATTTATATGTTGTCATTTATTTTTAATTATTACAAATAGCTTATTAAATAATATATTAGCCAATTTGAGTTGTATTTTATTTATTATGAAAGCATA
Organism: Rhopalosiphum padi; assembly: GCF_020882245.1. NCBI lineage: Eukaryota > Metazoa > Arthropoda > Insecta > Hemiptera > Aphididae > Rhopalosiphum > Rhopalosiphum padi. The sequence goes on from NC_083599.1 coordinate 51,105,671, forward strand.
TTTTTAGAAATGATCCGAGAATGATAAACTTTTGTTTTGTTATGATTTTTTTCTATGCTTATATTTTTGTATTTAAATATAATTGTTTTATCTTAACTAAATACGATAAAGAAAGTAACATTCATAACATAGTAGTATCCAAAATTGGGTTAAAGTCTCATGCTCAAGTATCGAGATTAATCGTAACAATAGTAACATATATAAAAATATTTTATTACTTTGTATTTATTCAAATATGGCATATAAATTAAATAAAAAATGTTAACCTTATCTAAAATTTATCTAAAATTATCTAAAATTTAAATGAATCTTATTTTCTTATTAGAATAATTTATATGTTTCCAAACTCATGTTTATAGTACTATAGGCTTATAGATTACATTAATACACTATTTCTTTAATATAACACAAATACAAAAATATTTGCCATTTAAAATAAATGTATAATATATATTATTAAATAATATGAATGATTATAGTAAAATATTTCAAGTTATTATATAATATGCATTTAATTAACTTTTATAACAATAAAATTGTTTTACGTAAAAAAATATCTTCTATAATCATATTATGATAAATTTACCCTGAATATATTATAGGTAATTAACTAATATTATTGGTTTTATAATCTGTCATTGACCGACTTAATGTTTAATTTAATTTATGATGATAATTACCCTATGTATATTTAATTTATAAACATTTTGTAGGAAATAATAAATCATATAAATAATGATTATTGTTTTATTCTAGAACCGTTTATTTGGCTCATATTTACCTGTTAAGACAAGGCAAAAAAGCAATAGTTATATTGAATATCCGATTAAACCACCTGTACCACGTGAAATTGTTTCTAATCGTCGAATTCTAGTCAAATGTCTACAACTTGAGTAATTTATACTAATCAATATTCATAAATAATTATTTTAAATATATATTAATATTTTTCTATTGTTTAAAAATTAAAAGGTGCTCTTTAGAAATAGAAACTGAACCTATATATGCTCATATGTCATTATACGATGTTCGACGTCGTAAAAAAATGTCAGAAAATTTTTATTTTGACTTTAACTCATCTACTACTGCTGGTATTGAAATTGATACAACTACACGGAGTCGTACTTGTGTACTTGATATAGATGGCACTGGATCCATATCTGGAGATGATTTATTTTTAGTCATTAGACTGGAGAAACCATTACGAGGAGATTCTGACTCAGTTATATCTGCTTCAGATTCAACAGCATTTTCTAATAATGATAAGGTATATATAATTTATAATAAAATACCAAGATTAATATATTATATTAATATATATTATTAATACATTTAAATAATTTAGATTGATGTGAAATCAAGTAGTAAATCAACTCAGCACCATCATGTTAAGTACCGTATGCCATATGCTTGGACTGCTGTTCATTTGGCAGATGTAATTTGCTGTTCTGGTGGTTCAGACAGCCTTGATCGTAATAGTTCAGGAAGTGGATCAAATAGTTTAGGTTAAAAAAATTTATTATTAAAGTTAAAAACTAATTTTTATTTTAATTATTTAAACAATTTAATATATTAATATTTACGATATAATTATATATAGATGGTAGATTTGGACTTAGTGAATTTGATCGATTTCGTAAAAAATGGGCTGCAGCTGGTGGGAATAGTATAGATTCTAATACTGCTGTTCGTAGAGGGTCACTAGATCGCAGAACTAGTTATTCAACAGCGACTAACAGCAGTGGAACCCTAAATACTTCGAATACTGCTGATAATCGATACAGTTGGTCTTCTGATGAATTTACTACTGAAGCATTCCGTCCAGTTACACTCACTGTTAATGGATTTTTCAAACAAGTATATAATTTTTTATACTCTACTTTTTTAATCAACTTTTATACTCTGATCTATACATTGCATATCTTGGCTTATCTTGTAGAAATTATTAAATATAAATATGTATAATATTAGTTAGATATTATTGCAATAGTATTATACTTATTTATTTTAACAATTAGAATTCTACTGGTAATTTTGCTTAACATTAACTTATTAAACAATTTTATAATCTGAAATATTCTTACATAATTCATATTATTTATTTATTGTAAATATGTACTTTTTTTTATAAATATTTTATGTCAAATTTTGTAGGAAACTGATAAACTTAAAGATGATGATTTGTATAAATTATTACAAGAATTAAAAAAACCATCAAGTTGTCCATCAAAAAAATTAAAAAATGTAAATGGTTCTTTGAAATTAGACATATCTCCTTGTCCAATTGATGAAGTTAAACAGTGTTTAACTGCAGACTTAATACCATTATTATCATATGATATAGCCTGTAAGATCATATTATTTTTTGTATTAATGATTAAAATGTATTAAAATAATTAATGTTAAATCTTACAGCTGAGGATAAAATTCGACCAATTAGAGAAGTATTGGAGTTTCCACTGGCTAGCTGTCGTGTTTCAAATCCTCACTATGTTTATCGTAATCTACTTTATGTTTATCCCAAAGAATTAAACTTTGCAGGAAGAACAGGTATTAAATATTTTAAAAATGGATTTTTATAATAAATTATGGTGTTAACGAAGATTTAATGCAAAATTAATGTAAAATTGAATGAATTAATTAAAAGGTTCTGCTAGAAATATTGCTGTTAAAGTTCAATTAATGTGTGGTGAAAGGCAACCACAGGATGCAGCATTTGCTATATTTGGAAAATCATCAAGTCCTCGTTTTGTATGTGAAGCATATACAACAGTTAGCTACCATCAACGTTGTCCATCTTTTTATGATGAAATTAAGATAAAATTACCAGCTGACTTAGATGATCGCCATCATTTATTATTTACATTTTATCATGTAAGCTGTCGTCGCCGTGGAACTCTTGTTGGTGGTCAAGATAGTCATCAGCATCGACCACAAGTTGCACCAGAAACACCAATTGGATATACAGTATATATTTTATTTTTAAAATTTAAAAAAATATTATTGTATATTTATTTAATAGTTTGTCATATTAATTTAATGAATGTTTCATTGGGTTTATCCTTATACTTTTCTACTTGATTTTTACTTATCATTTTGAATTTAGATATCTATTTGATTCCACTTTTCAGATATTTAAATAAATAAGAATATATTTGTAAATTGTAATATTTAATTTTTAAAGTTACGAGAAAAAAAAATATTTATTCAAAATTATAATAATTATAGTTTTTTATAGACGAATATTGAAAAAAAATATTAGATTGTACAAACCTTGTATAAGTAAAAATGTTTAACACTGTTTTTTTTAAAAAAAATTTTAGTGGTTACCTCTATTAAAAGACAGATGCTTAAGTTCTGGAGAAATATGTTTACCTGTTGCATTAGAACCACCACCACCTGCAAATTATTCTTATATTACACCTGATGTGGCATTACCCGGAATTGAATGGGTAGAAAATCATAAAGGCTTATTCACAGTATTTTTGGAGCCAGTGTCATCTATTCATCCTAGGGTATTATATAATAAAATATATAATTATTATTAAAATATGTTATATACAATTTATTTTTATAAATGTATGCTGTTTAATGTATTGTGTATTTTATCAATATTATTTATGCAAATAGTATATAAGTTAATATGCTATATATTTTTTAGGATATTCATTTAAATAATTTTTTTAACTACTGCTCTGTATTGGAACGTAACCCATTACCAAGACGAGTTGCTGAATCAAATATTGAAGCTGAACTAAAACATAGGTAAAATAAAATTTTTAAATAGCTGTTTTAAATAATAATTGTATTATTATTATTATTACAATATACTTTTATATTTTTGTTGGTTTATCTATATCATTAACTTGTAAATAAAATCTTCTAAATATTGTATATTATTTCTGTAAATTTGAATCCAATCTAGTGGTGTTTTAAAAATGTAATTTTTCGATTTTTTCAGAATTAGAATTATTCTATTCCTAAATTTATTCATGATGTATGACTATTTTTTTTCCTTATGGAAGAACACCTGTGCACAATTTTTTGCCTACCAAAAACGGAGGCTTTCTCGGCCTTAGTATCTTCTGACTGTTGCCCTATTCCAGATTTAGTCAATGCTATTCACACCTTTTTCTGGCCTCTTATAGTTTGTCAACTCTTTGAATATTCAACTTTTACTGACAGGACTTGCCACAAACAGCTCATAAATCTCCTCGTTCTTTTGACAGGGCCAAAGATCAAAGGTTCAACCTTTATTTTGTTTTGCAAATGTTCCACTACCAATATAAGCATTTGTCACATCAATCAGTCTGACAAACACACTCTCACATGTTCTACATTTAGTGCTAGTTTTTTATTGTTTTTGTTAAATGTATTTATGTATTAAGTTAATTGGTGTATTATTTTTTACACATACTACTACATAATACTATTGATTCTTACTTTTAATGAGTTATGTTTAGTTTGTTTAGTTTATTATTTAGTTGAATAAGAATCTTTGTACAAGTTTGAACATTTTTATATATTTTAAACATTATGACTTACTGCATATATATTAAGATGAAATATTTACGTATATTTTAAGAACTTAATTAAATTATTTTATAGAATATCAAATTTGGTTCGTTGTCAAATCGATCCACTTATAGAATTTGTACCAGTAGTGCTCGATAAATTGCTTTCCCTATTAGTAGAGATGCCTGTTACTCAGCATCAACAACCTATGAATTTGGGACAAATAATATTTCGTACTCTAGCAGATTTGGTCTCAATGACAATGGTAAAAAAAAGATAAATGAAGTTTTTTTTTATATGTAATTTAACACATTTTTTGAACGCAGAGCCATTCACAAGGTCAGCAAATATTGTCTACTTATGTACGTTATCAATGTTGCTGTTGTAATGTTGCTGCAGCAGCAGTAGCAAACGCTAAAAATAATACAAGTGAAAGTGAAAATGATGCTTTTTCTGATGGACAAGAGTATTCAGAAAGGCTTGATAAATATTTTCGTTTAAGGTATTATTGTTAAATGGAAAATAATTTAAATATTAAAAATGTTACTAAATAATAATTTCCCACAGAAGTAACAGTGATCCAGACACATCAAAAAAACCTTGTTCTTCACCTCTTTTGGATGGTAACACCTTTGCTGCATTTAAAAATAGTGGGTTGGACAGAGCGTGTAGCATGAAAACTGGTTTGTAAAATTAATTATTGTAATTTTTTTTTGTGATAAAATATTTAATTAAAACAAACAATTTTTGCTTAAACAAGCTGTTTACTTTTTCGAAATAAAATTTAGTAGGACCTAGGAATTTTTTAAATTGGGATTTGAATTATTTTTAAGGTCGCTGTCAAGGGGGTATTCCACCATCACAATTTGAAGAGCAACAACATCAGCTATTCTATTCTGATCAAAAGAGATTGACTTCCATCAAAAGTGTGCACGAAGAATTAGCGTTACAATGGGTGGTAGCAACTAGTGCTGTACGCCGAGATGCTGCGGCTAACAATTCTAGGTTAACTATTCAAAATTGTTTTAAGTTTTTTCAAATTTAAATAAACAATATTTGTTTTTTTAGATTTTTTTTTGATGTTATAATTAAAAGCATGGCTGTTTCATTAGCAATGGTGCCTGGAGGATTAGATGGTGATCGTAAAAATCGTTTTAGTGATCAATTTTTTGATGATATCTCCACATTATGCACAAGTTTTGCTCTAGATATTGTATCCAATTATGAAAAAGACTCAAAGGTATAACCATAAAGTTTATAAGTATATAGTGTATACTATATTTATGTGTATAGTGAAGATTATTATCTATGTAGGTTTATACATTTATTATAAACTAAATAGTTAATTCTAGTAAAAAAGTTACTTTCAAAGTTTTTCAATGTTAAAGCTTAATATAAATACAATCAGACATCAGTAATATTGCTTAAAAAAAATTATTTTATTTCTAGCAGGTGAACATAATCAATTGCAATTTAGCATGGTTTTTGCATGATTTGCTATCTTTAGCTGACAGAGGATTTGTATTTGGTCTGATAAATACATATGTGAAAACATTATTTTCAAAACAGCAAAGTCTTCTTGCCCAATTGCCACATCATGAAAACTACTCCACCTTGTCTAGTCTAAAAGTAATTGTATTTAAATATCAATAAATATTGGATTGTTTGTTCAATTATAATTTTTGTGCATCTAATATTTATTTGAATTGTTTTATTAAAGTTTTTAATAATATTTTTTCACAGTTGGACTTTTTAAAAATCGTTTGTAGCCATGAACATTATGTGCCATTAAATTTGATTAGTAATAATTTTCATAATCTTTCTCCTACCTTCTCTGTGGCGTCTACAATTTCAAGCCAGTCCTTGTCAATGGCCAGCAATACTATAACAACCGCCACAGAATCCACAGTAAAAGAATATTCTGAATTATCATTAGGATTTCGACGTCATCATTATTTGGTTGGCCTAGTGTTATCAGAGTTTGTCACAGTGTTACAATGTTCTAAAAGGTAAATTAATATATTGTATTATTGTAACTTGATGACTGTATGAATTTATTGGTTAACAATTGTTATTTTTTTAAAGTGATTTAAAAGTAAAAGAAAAAGTGGTTGATTTATTATTGGGTCTCATGTCATCTCATGATACTCGTTATCAACAAGATAGGTGGTCGTCTAGACGCAAAGCATCATCAAGGGTTGCTCTCATGTATCTGCCATTATTAACAGCTGTAACTACAGATTCATCATTTTTCAATTTATTACAATTAGATTTTGAAAATAGTAATGATGTGGTTAAAAATAAACTTCAAAGCAGCGAAAATGAAAGCGATTTTGATTCATATTATGTTGATGGTTATAAAAGTAATAATTAAAAATAATATTCAGGAATTATTCTCATAAATAATAATCATACTTTTAATTAATTGCAGCTCCAGAAAAAAATACTGATGAAAATGTGAATGCCATTTCAGCGTCATCATTAATGGGTGTAAAAAATACCACAGCGTCTTGGTACAGACAAACAAATAAAAATAATTGTCGTAAACCCAAACTGAACGTAGTTACATCCACTAAAGTTTTAGCTTGTATATTATGGGTATTGAAAAATCTAGACAATGATATAATGCAAGTGTGGTTAGCTGAATCATCTCATCAAAGAGCTCAAAATACATTGTCAATTTTAACATTGTGTATTAACCGTTTTTACAATAACTCTTACAATTACAAAAAGGTTTTAATTAATTTTACTTGAATTTCACACATATTTAACCCTATAATAGTATATTAAATTTGTTACATATTTTTATTTAATTTTAGGGTAATCATAAATGCATGAATTGTAATTCTCAACCTTCATTTACATCAACTATTAATTCTTCCCAATCGGCTCCTAGTGAGACATATAATAGTAATGATAGTAATATGTCAACAACAGCTTCAACCACATCATTATCATCTACATCCCAAATGTCGACTACTGATGATGTAAAATCCAGGCTTGAAGATGTTATATTAGGTCAAGGATCAGCTAGATCTGAGTTGATGCGCCGAAAAGGTAATAAATCTTAGTTCTTTATTTTTAAATTTTCAGGTATCTCAATGTAAATTAGGGGATTTATAAATTTATGTTTATTGAAATAATCATTGATTTTTCAGCTGGAATTGATGCTGGTAATGGTGCTACCGGCACTACTAGTAAAGTGAGATGGAGAAAAGACCACGTATTAACATATAATAGACCTTCATCATTGCAATCTTGTTCCTGTAATGTTGATTGTCAACTACAACTCGATAAGATATTTGGTACTAATCAAGATCAACCTGATGTCGAATTAGATTTAGTAAACGAAATTGGTTTTATAATACTTGATACCATTGAACAAATCATTCAGGTTTTTTTCTTTAATTTAAAAAAATTATGTGTATAAAAATCTATAAATTTATATTTATCAGTAACATTGGTTTTTAGGTGGCTTCTTTGCCAGCTGGTTTAAAAAATTCAAATCCAGTCCATTGGTCGATATATCGTGTTTTCAAATTGCTGCTTCGAGCTATGTCTACAATTACTGCTAATGCTACTACTAATAATCAACAAAATACTAATAATAGTTCTACTAGCTCAACATCAACAACGGCCGCATTACAATGCATGTTTGGTACACAGAGATCGATGGTTGCAAAGTTTCCTGAAATTTTATTTGGAGATGGTCAAGATGAAAGAGATCTAGATGTCAATGACGATGATAAAGAAGTTGAATGCTACCACTTTTCCACTAGCAGTCCATCATCTAATCGTTGTGCTAATCTTATATTGATGCTATTACGTCATTGTGCAATAAAATCGAGTTCAATAGGAGTCCGAGCACAAGCAGCTGCTTCGTTATATTCATTGATGCGTCAAAACTTTGATATCGAAAATGTATCTATATTAATCACTAATTCTAATGTTAAAAAAATATTTAAAATATTATAAATGATTTTGAAATCACAATTTTTATTAAATAGTTTTTAGTATTTAATTGTCAACTTTTGGTATTATTACATTAAGTAGTTATTTGAATAACAACTTTCTTTATGATATGAGATTCAAAAATACAAATTTTATAACAATTATTATTTAATTATTTTTATATAGTATGTTACATAATATATATTTTTTTTAGAATTTTGCACGTGTGAAAATGCAAATAACTGTGGCATTAAGCACATTAATAGGAGGAGCTGGAGCATCATCAACAGCTGCATGTGAAAGTAGAAAAGAAGGGTTATGTTTCAATGAAGAATATTTAAGACGGGTGTTGAAGACAATACTTTTATATGCTGAACGGGATTCTGTTGAATTACAAAACACTACATTCCCTGACCAGGTGAATCTAATAATAATAATAATAACAATTTGTTATTGGGATATAAAAAAGAGTTGGAGTGTCTAAATATTTTTTTAAACACTGATTTATTTGATTTTAAATTATAAATATATACACAACTATAACTTGTATCATATTACGACACTTTTGGTTCTAATTATACATCTATGTTAATTAGGTAAAAGATCTGGTATTAAACTTGCATACAATACTTTCGGATACAGTTCAAATGAAAGCATATAGTCAAGATCCAGACATGTTAATGGATTTGATGTACCGTGTAGCTAAGGGATATCAGCAGACATCATCACCGGATCTCCGGCTTGCATGGCTCGAAAACATGGCTCGAAAACATAATCAGGTTTGATAATTAAATTTTAATTAAAAAATGTATTTATATTTTTAAAAGTAATAATGATAAATAATTATTATAAATTAGTAAACACATAGTTTGTGTTCTAATCCATAATCAAAAATAATCTTTTTGTAGAGAAACAATTTTACTGAAGCAGCTATGTGCTTAATTCATGGAGCTGCGTTAGTCATTGAGTATTTGACTACGACAGAAAACCTTGATTTAATTGGATGTAGAGGGGCCACATGTCTAGAGTGTGTATCGTCTAATGTGTTGGAAGAATGTGCGGTTTCAGACGACGTTATGGTTGTTAGTCAAGCGGCCGATCAAGTTTGTTTGGGCGATGAATTCACTGAAATTGGACTTGTGTCGTTGTTGGACAGAGCAGCAGAATTATTCCAAAAGGTTAAAACAATATTTTATTTTACTATACAAAAATATAATTTACAACCAAATTATAATTGTAGGCTGGTATGTTTGAAGTAATGAGTCAAGTGTACAACAAAGTCGCAATACCTTTAATAGAAAAGACTAACGATTACAAAAAGCTATCGGATACATATTTGTAAGTATATTCACTCCTCATTGAAATATAATATGACAAAAATGTATTAATGATATTATGAATTATTTAAATAGGAAATTACACGATGCATACGGTAAATTAGAAAAGTTACAGGGTCGTCGGGTATTTGGGACGTATTTCCGTGTTGGATTTTACGGTGCCAAATTTTTTGGATCTGATGGATTGGATGGTGAAGAATTTGTCTATAAAGAACCTACACTTACAAAACTTTCAGAGATATTTGGACGTTTACAAGTAAACTACGATTTATAAGCAAAAAAACTATGAGTGTAGAATGGAATTTTATTGATGTTTGTTTTTAAATTAAAGAACTTTTATTCTGAACGATTTGGTGAAGACTGTGTGACTATTATCAAAGATTCTAATACAGTAGACGTGAGTGTACTGGATCCAAGGAAAGCGTACATACAAATCACATACGTTGAACCATACTTTGATGCGTATGAACGGCGTATGCGTGCCACACATTTCCAAAGAAATTTTAACTTAAGTAAATATTATTGATGCATTAAGCAACTACTGTAGTGTATGTATTTTAAAATTTTAAACATTGTTTTTTTAGAACGCTTTGTGTTTTTTACACCATTTACTCCCGACGGTCGAGCACATGGACAACTAAATCAACAGTACAAACGTAAGACTATTTTGACCGTTGCGCATCATTTTCCCTATTTGAAAACCCGAATTCGTGTACAAAGTCGCCAAACTATTGTTATGGGACCCATAGAGGTGGCGTTAGAAGACTTAAAAAAGAAAACTGACGAATTAGCACGCAGTGTCCGTCAGCATCCGGCTGATCCTAAGATGTTACAAATGGTCCTCCAAGGGTGTATAGGTAATTAGTGAAATGACAATTTAGATATGTCTCAAGGTTTTTTATCTTATGTTAAATGTTATTAATTATAAACAGGTACTACTGTAAATCGAGGGCCTATGGAAATGGCTACAGTGTTTTTAGCTCCACCACGATATGACAAAAATACTAATGATAGGAGTCCAGAAGTCTCAGATGAATGTTCTGTACAACCACCACCACCTAGATTACAAAACAAATTACGACTATGTTTTAAAGATTTTTCCAAAAAGTAATTTTTTATTTAATTTTATATTGATTAAGAATTTTTTTGTGGCATTGATGTGCATTATATTTCATTATGATGATTTACGTACATTATTTATTCAGGTGTGCTGATGCTTTGGCGAAAAACAAAACTCTTATTGGTCCCGATCAACGAGATTATCAACGTGAACTTGAACGTAATTACCGCAAATTTACCGATCAATTAGCTCCACTTCTGATAGCTGCTACTTCGTCTCATTTTGGTAGTGGTGATTCAGGCTACAATAATTCAACAAACACACGTGGACCTTATGGCCTCCATCATAATGGTGGATGTAGTAGTAATACTCAGACATATGATGATAATAATGATAACCAAGATGAAGAAGATGATACAACGATAACAAACATTAGTAATGGGGGGAATGAGATAATTACCCCTAATAATATTAACGGTGATTCAACGTTTACAATGTAGATGTTATAAAATTATCTATAAAATATGTGGATTTTTTTAAACAACGTTTGTGTAAACAAAGATAATCGAGTACTTATTTATTAATTTAGTTTTACTAATATAAGACTATCATAGTAGTACTTACATTTTTTTTAAACATAGACATAATGAAAACCAAAGGATTTTTTTACTTATTTATAGTGTGACTTTTTATAACTTTAATTAGAATATTTGTGTGATTTATAACTATTTATTGATTAATATAAACTATATGATATCTATCTTAAAATATTTGTTCTACTATATTTATTTATTTAGTCACGATATGAATGTGTTAGGTATCTATGAAAATAAAATGTTTCCCATGATTGGTACAACACAATTAACATCATCTATGGATAAATTATCTTAACAATGACAGTGAAACCTCTGAACAGTAGATATTCTTGGTCACCAAAATTTCATCCACTTTTCAGGCGGGTTAAAGTTTTAAAATTTATAAAAGGAAAATGTGTGTGATGAAAAATATAACCAATACTGCACAGAATCTTGATTCGATAAATATGCACTTTTAGTAAACAATCAAACTCAAATATTGTCATGTTTTAGAAAATAAACTATTCAGTTTACAGTTAATCGTATGTACGCAACTGAATAGACAAGATCATAAAATAGTATGTTGCAACTTAAAACAACAATACAACATGTTACAATATTATACAACTATAGTCTATAATATAATGTAATTAATTGATCTTAGAAAATTAATTGAATACAGCTAACAAACAGATTAATGTGATAATTAAGGTATTGCATGTTCTATGAAGTTCATCTTTATATCAATTTGAGATTCTAAGATACTTGAGTCTATTACTAGCCTGTATTATGATGATCCCGCCAATAACAATAGCCATACCATTGTGATTTAATTTTTTATGAAATAAAACAATTTTTAATTTCTTTGCCGTTAGTTTGAGATCAAAGTTTGTTAGCCAGGACTTCACTTTATCTGATGTCATTAACATTTTCTCCAAGCTGAAGAATTGCACTAGTACAATGCCATTGACAAAGGCAAGGTATTCTACTTTATATGGTAATAGCATTCTCAGGAGGTCATCATATAGCATGTTCCACAGAGTTGGTCCTAGCACTGAACCCTGTAGCACACCACTTATTGACATTACTATTCGTATTTTACAACTGTAAAACTTGTACTAAACACTTTGATCTTAAAAATAATCATCGACAAATTAGCAGATGTGGAGAAGAATTCTTAGTTATTGAAGACCACTATCTTGCATCTTAAAGCATTTTTTAAAACTTTCCCTAAGTTTCCATTATAGATAGTAGTAGTATGTATACGATGGTCTTCCAACTCTTCTATCTGTCTTGTCTTTTTTTCCAGTTAAAAGTGACTCTAACGAAGGAAATTTATTCATGTAAGCAGAGCCTAAAATATTGTTTTCCCTCAAAATCAAAGTGCGTCCCCTGAATATCAAATGTGTGTCAAAAGTTCTATAACGTGTTTTTAGTTTTGATTGTAGAAATAAATAATAACAAACATTTAGGAATTTCAACATAATTTAAAATATTTTGAACTTTTACTTGGATTTATTTTATGTATTTTTAGTACCAGTATCATATAAAAATATTAATGTGTAAGGTTAATGTATAGGTAAGCGGTACATAAAAGAGAAGGGATTTTGGGAGTTATAACTTCCACAAATTTTTTTTGCTATAGAAATCTGTCAAAGATCAAAGTAACAGTTAGGTAAATTAATAAGTGTGTGTCCTGAAATCAGATGTATTCTAGGCCCTGCATGTAGGTTGATAAATTTAATATAATATATAAAACAAAAATTGTTTGTTTAAAGCAGCGGATATTAAACTTTTGAAGTACGTTGATCCCCGATTAACAAACTTATTCAAAACTCAGACCCCCTTACCATTTTTTTACTAAAAAACTTCATATTTGACAACCAGTAATAACTTCTACCACACGCAACACATCGTTAAGCATTTAAAACCGATACCAGTTGTTTATATGTATAAAAATTATATACAGGAATATGGATACAGTAGCGCTCTCTAACATTATTCTAAGGAGTGTTATGCATAAATATTTATATTTTATATATAATATATGAAAAATATATCAGCAATTTTTCCGTTTACTGGAAGATGGCCAGCTTCTTTCTATCTTGTTATTATACAGCACCTAAAGTTATGTTATTGTTCTTTAAATATAGTTACATTTAATGTGTTTATATGTACAATTCAATTTCATACGTTTCCTAAATGCAGTCCACTGAGTTAAAAGTAAGTATGAGCGAAGGCTAGATAACCGAATAGCTATAATAATTAAATTTATGGTTTAGGGTTATTAAGAGAGCTTACAACGAATATTTGTGTACAAAAGCTGCATACAGAATAATGAATATGAATACCATAATTCTATTCGTTCTCATTAATTATCGTCTCTAAATAATTTAAAAAAGAGTCGATTTTCGTTTTGGCTAAAATGTTTTACAGGGATTAACAATATATTAAGTAGGTAGGTATATTAATTTTAATCAGTATGCTAAGGTAAGTAAATAAAGAAATAGATAGGTACGATTATTAAAAAAGTTATTAACAGTTTTACATATTTTCCGGTTTTCAGAATTATCTACATCGTTAATCATAATTAATAATAATTTGTGTTATTTAAATTATAATATATTATTCTTGTATTACGCCTATGCATTTTAATTAAGTACTAATTTATGAAAATATATTTTTAATTGTTTTTATATTTGTTAAAATATTAATTTTAAATTAAAAATGTAAAATTAAAACAATTCACGGTTTTAATTATAAATAAAGTGATATTGCCTTATATACGTAATAATGTAAATAATTTTTATATTTCGACAAAAAATATAATTTTCGTATACCTAAACGCCTGCGCATTTGAATGTTTTTGAATATGTTTGCAATCAAAAACGAAATTTGTTTCTAAATTAGGATGATTATAAAAGTAAAATGTAAAAGTAAAACTTAGTAAGTAATAATTAAAATAAATATTTTATATGAATATTTGTTTCGAACACTAACTTTATTCAATCAAACAGAATAAAAATAACTTTTAACTTCACACAATTTAGATCTTAAACCTTATCTAATTATTTGTTAGTAAGTATTTATTAAAATATTATAAAATGTGCTATTGTACGATGGTCGATGATTTCGGCGGTACTCGTATATACTATATCTGTATAATATTTTTATACACGACTACACGAGTATAACGTATACCAAGTATACCATGTATTACGAAGATTTTATTGTATATTTGTATAACATTTTATGGCATAAAAATAGAAACAAAATACCGTATATTAACATTTCTTGGCAATTGACATGAACTTTTCAATTGCATTGTTATACACGAATATTATTGATTATAATTTATATTAAATCCATGTTTGTCTTCAATTTTTATATTGTATTTTAATATGATTTTTTTTTCAAAATATAAATTATTTGATCTTTATTTTTTCATATTCGTATCTTATCAAAGTTCTAAATAGATAGAAGTATGACAAGCGAAGACGATATCAGTCAAGGTTAATATAAATAAATATATATATTAATATACAGTGAAACCTTTAAATACTGGACACCCAAGCTCGCTGAAATTTTTCCGCTATTTGGAGGTGTCCGGTATTTTGAGGGAGAAATATAATATTAAAATAATAAAAAATTGAAATTTTAATTAAAAAATGTATTTATTTATTTAGTTATTTATACATATACGATATAAATATATATTATATACATAGGTGCATAGTAAATTTAATTTATTTTTATGTATTTTTAAAAATGCAAAGGTAAAAGGATAAAAAAATTGACAATATAAAAATTAAAACTAACATATTATATTAAAAAAATCAGTTACTTTAGAGTTTAGATTGTTTCGTAGTTTGACACGAAGTAATTTTGCATGTTAATACATTTTCTAATTCCACAAATTTACGATAAAAATGATTAAAATCAAAATTTAAAATGTTATAAAAGTGTCCGGTATTTAGAGGTGTCCGTTAAAGGAGGATTCACTGTACATTTATTTATATTGAACTTGGGTATCAGTGGCGTGCTCTTAGGGGGTGGGTGGGTCAAGAGGACCATATCCCCTTTTTGGACTATAGTAAATATTATAAAAATATAGGTAATAACAATAAATTGTCAAAAATATTTTTTTGTTTTTTAAATTTGAAAGGTATGATAAATGAACAAAAGTGGCGTAAGAAAGGTGTAGGTATAGTTTTTAGATAACATCCACCACGGCCCTGTGAGAAATAAAAAATTAATATCTCATTGACCTCCCCTCCTCTCGAAAAAGCTGAGCACGCCTCGACGCCGCGTGACGGTATACTTGTCATAATATATGAGTGTATATCATATTATTATCTATGTAAATATCTCAGCACTGAGAATACGGTAAATTTAGTCTTTTGTTTTGACGCTCTTGTGTGTTGTTTATTATTTGTACGTAAGTTATAAGGTAATAATTTAATTATTTTTGATGTCATCTTAGTGGCCAATCACATTTTTATTTATTTTTATCATTATCTTTATAGTACATTTTATGTGTAGGTACCTACATCATCAAAACATATAATTTCATAAATTGCATACAGCACTTACACAATTTAAATTAAATTATGTTTTTAGTAGTATATAAAATGATTAATAAATTAAAATCTTGATGTATAGTGGCATTTTTACTATAGGAGTTATATAAATTATAGCAATAATGAAAAAGTGACACTTTACGGCATGTGGAACAAAATGGTATTATATTGTCTGTTCGCAAACCTGTTAAAAAATAAATTTAATATACTTTAATATTTTTTACTCATATACGTATGTTAGTATTGCATAATGGGAAATTTCAGAGTCTTGCATGAAAACATTTATAATTAATATTAATTTATCGACAAAACGTAAACAAATTTAAAATTTAAAATATGTGATAATATGCATAAATTATTTTTGTTAGGCGCAAGGACAATGCAATTATTAACCGAGTATTTCTGTTTCAAATTGTAATAAATAATAACAAATACAGAATAGTTTCCAAGACAGTTGAATTGTATTCGGATTTAGTTAATTTTTAGTATGTATATGAAATAAATTTTTAAATATATTAATATACAACTCAAAGCAATTGAAAGCTTTAACGATTTTTATTTATAGTTACGCATTAAAATAAAAAGAATACGTCAAATTTAATCGATTCTTTGAAAATGGAAATAATAATTGTATTATCGCAAATAAATAGTTTTATTTTTATATTTTGATAAAATGTTCAGTGTTGGTTCTGTAAAACTTAAATAAAATATTATTATTATGCCACATCACCATGTTCTAACTATACATTATAATAAATTCAATTTTACAAAATGGTAAATAAGTCGGGCAATTATTTTTAAAGCCCAAATGTAAATGTTTTGCACTACAAAAGTCATTTTCAATAACAATGAATTTATTATACATGATAGTTTTTACTGTTTTCATTTCATATTGTAATTGTTTACAGTTTAAATTTATATGTTATTTTGTTATTTATATATTTTTATTTTAACCTTAGCTACTATACGAAATTATTATTGTGAATAGTATTCTATAATATTCGTATAATAATATAATAACTGAGTGAACATTTTTATTACAATTATTATTTTTTTTTTTTATTAAACATTTGAGTGGATTTTTGCAAGAGAGAATAAAAAAGCTGTACCTATTATAATTTAATGATTAAGCATATTATATATTACGTAATACGTTAAATGAATAAAAAAAGGAAAATTGTATAATTTACCTACCTGCTCGTATAATTAACATTATTTTTAATATTTTATAATTTACTTTTACTGTATCACATATTATTTAGCTAAAACTGTATTTGTATATCCACAGGATATTTTCGAAAAATGTCTGTTAATTTTAGTAAACGATATTGTAATTAAAAATTGATGTACCTATTTGTATAATTACATAAAATTTATAATATATTAATTATTTCTCACTTATATTTAATTTCAATCTATTATTCATTATAAGAAATTTGACAAATAAATATTAATTCCGAATTTTTCATCTTTAAACTAATTTTTAGATTCTGAACGAAGTGAGGAATGTATTGATTTTACAATTATGTATGTTTTTTTTTATTTTTGTGTCTGTCATCACGTTATGGAGTAGAAATAATGCTTTGATTTTTGACTTCAGCCCCTCTTTAAAAATGAAAATTCATCTAATTGGTACTTTGAGTGGTCAAAAGTAAAAAGTAGTTTTCAAAAGCGATACGAAAAACCCTAAAAAGGTAACGGAAAAACGGAATTTTGTACCCATAATTAGTTTTTGACAAAATCGATTTTTTTATTTTGCTGTAACTCAAAAACGAATCATTGTAAATACTTGCAATTTTCACCAAATGTTTATATTAGTGTATTCTATTTACGATTCATTTTTCAAAATATTTTGGCTTTGTTTAAGCTATTTATAGATAATTGAAATTTTCGATTTTTCTGTTTTTTTTTTAATGCCTATAAAATCTTTAAAATTTAATAGAAGGTTTATTATAAGTTGTACTTATCGCAGTAAAAAAAAAAAATCAAAAATCGTTAGTCACAATTTTTGCTTATAAGCATTTAAAGTTGAAATGTTTACGAAATATGTTAAAATCGCAAAAATTTGCAAAGAAATTTGAAGTTGAAAATTTGTAAAATTTTTGTGATTTATAGGTACATAAGGTTAAAAAATCCAATACATGGTTACATAAGTTTTCCTTAAAGTACCAAGGTAACTATAAAAAAAATTCTAGCGTCAACATAGAAAAAATGTTATGAGCGTATGAAATTAAATTTTTACGAAATCGCGTAAAATAACGATATATTACAATTTAAATATATGGTAATAATATAATATATCCTACTAATTATTCTACACTGACAAATCAACTCTGTTCAGAATCGATTTTCGTATACAATGATACCTGTCATTGCATTCAAATTTAACACATCCATTATAGTGACCTACTCTCCATCTCTATTATACAGCAGAGCGATACCCACTTGCCCACCCTTTATTTTTTTTCTTAATTATCAAAACCGATTGTTTTTTTTTCTTGAAATTTCTTACTCATACATTCTGTTCTTTATTCATCTTAATTATTTAGAAAATATTGAATAATTATAATATTGTCGGAACGATTTAAAGTTAAATAAAGGTGACATATTTTTATTTCATATATTTATTATTTTTATACTTTTTAAATGTGCTTTTAGCATTCCAAATTTTAATTAAGGTTAATTATATTCAATAATTAAAATATTAAAAAAAAATGTCTACTTTGTTTTAATTATATTATTACTTATTATTCCCTATGAAAGCGTATAATACTTCAATAGAGTGTACTCCATTTGCAGCCATCTTCTGAATGCATTACGTCAAAGTGAATGAAATTTTACGTTTTTGTTTTAAATATTATTATGTATAATATAGTATTCTGCATGTTTAGGATTGTAGGGGTTATTGGAGGAATACCGAAGTTTGTAATATTGTAATATTATAATTAACTTTATTATAATAAGAGTTAAAATGTATTTTAAAAATATAATAACTTAGTATATATAACGATAATAATCAGTGAAAGTACGGTGTATATTTATATAATATAATTATGGTAATATATTAGTGAAATGATTTTCGGGAAAACTTCGGTGTTGAAAACTTATTCGGGATCAATATTTTAACTACTCTTGAATTACCCTTTTGCGCACAAAATTATTAATTATGAAAATCAATTTTCGGGTAGAACCTAAGTATTAAACACTGAATAGTTAAAATGTACCTATACATTATACCACCAAGATAACTTGCAAATAGTAACAATAAAATATAATACAAACTGTTAAAGTTTAGTTTGGCCACGATGTCTGCATCGATGGACGGCAACAAATACACATATTATAGACAATACCGCGTAGTGTAAATACGTACTACACTTTTATATAGTTTTCTCTTTCAATGTTTTCAATATTTTTGAAGTACAGAAACTCATATGTTGGTAAATGTTTACCCTGTATTATTATTTTTTTTTTTATTAGTGTATACCTGGAAATGTGTACAAACTAAAAAAGACTTTAAAGAAAACTTTTAAAAAGTTCCTATAAATTAGTGCACGAACGAGTCGTAAAATTGTGTTTGACTGAATTGTATAGTTAAGCAAATGAGCAGTAAGTGGTTAGAGTAAAATAAAGTTTGAGTACCTAGGTATTATAATACATAATATTATGACCTATATATCGGTACTTACTGGTTTAGATATGAATTGATTGAAGGACGAATGACCACTTATAAACTTCAGTTTTAAAACATAGTTATATTCGCATCTGAGACTCGGTCAATATTATAGTAGGGAAAGAAGCAATTAAAATGTTTTAACACAATTGCTGATACGGATGGTTGCTATTGGTGGAAATTGGGGAAGGTCAAAATTAAAATTAAAAAGTTTTTCAAGCCCACTTAAAAATATTTAATTATTATTCCTAAATAACTTTATACTGGCCAAAGAAATTGTTTTTGAACATTTTTTTTGTAAAAGAGTAATATTTTTTTTATTTATGCATATGGCAAATATTTTAGTTGAAAATTATGTTCATAATTTATTATTAACTATTTGTGTAAACACCTGCCACCTATTATTATTTTTTTCAAATCATGAATAAATACGCAGGAAAAAACACAGTCAATGTAATGTTATAGTAGTAGTATTATAAACAAATTTTGGTTATTATTAGCATTACTTACCTACCGTAATATTGATTGAATTTTGTTGATTAATTTTTACCGTAAACATTTCATTTATTACGTTATTAATATTTAATCATAATAATAATAATAAATATAATGTATAAATACTGTATTATTTTATTGCTTTTGAGTGAATACTACCTTATCGTAAAGCAGCGTGTATAAGTTCTTGCAGGTAGGTATAATATCTAAAAATGAATCTACATATTTTAAAAATATTATAAGGTAAAGCAAAATACATAATAATATATATGTAAAAGCTTTATATCACCGCGGATATAGTTTTTAAATTATAACAAAATAATGAATATTGTTATTGATCGGTTAGATATGTAATTTCGTCTAAATTTGAACTGCTTATAAATAATAATTTTTTTAATTTTTTAGGTCCAGTATGAACTGTTTATGATGAATATTGTATAATCAAGAGCTATTATAAAAATTGGAAATTTTATAAATTAGAAACCATTACAAAATAGAAATTTTTACTTTTTACCCTCTCCCCCACCCCAAAGTAACAACTTAATCTAATTTACTACCAGAAACCACGCCTTAAGTTGAAATTTTTAGCATTATTACTGCCCCCCCCCCCCAAAAAAAAAACGTATTTTTGCTATACCTATTATTTGCTATGAAATTATTGTAGTAATGTATTTTTCAAATCAAGCGATCTTGAAATCTAATTTTTTGAATTTAGATATTTTAAACATATTAGTTCTCCTCCTTCTTGCAAAATTATACTGATTATAATCCTATAATATTTTTATCAGTAATGTGCACTTTTTATTTTATGCTGATTCTATGACTTATTTATTACTTTGGATACAATTTTAAATAAATTATAGATTATAATATATTATTTTATTATTAATATATAATATGGGAAAAATCATGGCTTATTTTAAAGGGGTATTATTTATCCACTTCTCAAAAATACCACTGGGCAGTGCGGGCGGGAACTTACATATACATAGTTAGTAGTTACATACTAAATATTTTATACACATGTATTATACAGCACCATTTTTAAATTTTAATGACATGTTTTATAGTACGATCATATCAACGTATGAAATTTAAGTGTGTGTGTGACCCTATACTAAAAATTAATAATAACATACTGTATAATGTATGTACTATTGGTACTCGTTCATTGTGATATATAAAGATTGACACAGTATTTTATTTTATGGGTTTATTTATATAATATTTTATTAGTTTCAATTTTTTTTTCGTGTTGACATTATTCAAACCAATGAACATCTTAAATTTTAAATTTAAATCAATATTAAATATTTATTATTTAATTTAAAACTCAATTTATAAAAAGATTTAAAAAACACATTTTTTTTACTAATAAATTTAGTTTATAAAAACGCACTTGTATAGTCCTTCTTAATATAAAATTTATAATTTTAAATTGGTTAATTTTAGATTCTGAGCGCAGCGATGATTGTATTGATTTCACAATGATATGTGTGTTTATTTGAGCACGGATTATACTAGGAAAATTTTGATCTTCAACTTATTTGTGGATGGTTTCTGATAGAAAATTGAATCTATAGTTAGATATTTTTGGAAGATCAAAATTAATAGTATTTTATAAAACAATTGGGGAAAAAAATTAAAATAATTAAAATAATAATAAAAAAACGGAAACTTTTATGTAAATCTAGTTTTTGACAAAATCGGAAATCGTTATTTTTTTTTGTCATTCAAAAACAAATAATCGTAGATCCTTGAAAGCTTTAAATTTCTACAAAATATTCATATAATTTATTTATTCATTTACTATACGACATAATAATATATTCATATATGATGTAATTTTCGTGATATAGTTTTTTTTTATTTATGTACTAATGTACGATTACATGTTTGTTTATAAGTAAAATATCTTGAAAACTTATTATACGTTTTTTAGTAAACTTTTATTCGTTCAATTTTTTTTTTAAGTATTCGTAGTTACAAAAATCCTCAAATCCTCCTTATCATTTAATTTTAATTTACTTTACAGCAGAGAGGCAGAGTTGTTATCTACTTCATCTTTTTAAATTTACAACTAAGTATTATTATTTGGATTTTTTTTCGTAGTTAGCCAGTTATGTGCGACGAAATTTCTCATACACGAGTTGTGTCTCAATTGTTTTATTACGTTTTATAAGTTTTTATTTTTATTTTATATTGAAAAATTTACAATCTGTATTCGATAACACAATAAGTAAAATAGATGACTAACATAACACATACGTAATATATAAAAAAAAACAACCCATGAAGCATATGATGAGGAAAATCATCTAGCGATGGTACCCTCTGTATAAAAGTTACAAGCTGATAAATTCAAATCGATATTTTAACAAGAATATAATATTTTGTTTCGTCAATTTTTATTTTTCTTGTAATGATCTTATATTGTACCTAATGGACAAATTTCTCAATGTAAATTTATGAAAAAATGTTTTATTTAAATGTTTTCCTAATGTGTAATATTATAAATAATAAATTGTTGTGTAGTTTTGTTTACTTTTTATGTATTTAAGTTAAACGAAACTTGTGTAACCCGAAAAAAAACCGCGGGACACAAATCAGTATTTGGGACACAGCTTGTTTGCAGTTTATTTTTTGATTCCAGTTGAAGTACTTTTTGCATTTTTTCACATATTTTTATTTAGCATTCCTTATAAAATTAATCATTTTCAATCATTTTTTTATACAAGTATTTATACAATTTACAAACATTTGGGATCTATATTAGAATTATAGAATTATTCTATTAGAATATATATATATATATAAATCTTAAATACCATTATTCCTATACATATTAGTATTTTTAATTTTTCAAACGGTATTAATGATATACAATAAATAAATATTATAGCCTATAGGTATAGTAATTGTAATTTAAACGAAAAAGTATAAAAACTGTTATAGGCAATATAATGTTTATTGTAATGTTAACCTTAATTTAAATTCTAAAACAAATCATTTAAAATATTATTTTGTTAGTAATATTACTTAAAAATGTATCTATATTCATGTTTTGGATTACAAAGATGTAAAACGTATAAAAATAATTAAAAATTTAATACCTTTTAATGTTTTATGAAATGAAGTATATATAAACCATTAACTATAATTCAACATTTATACCAAGTTGAATTTTTCTTTTACAATACATATAATTAAATAATTAAAACGAAATAGATTTGAATTTTTTATGAAGTCTTTTAAATCGATCGAATAATATTCTAGAACAATTCGTACACTGATCGCGTGTATTGTTAGCTTAAGTTTGTATATTGACGACTGACACGATCGGGCATTTACCGCGAATAACTACTAATACAATATGAATAAATAAAAAGTTGCTTATTTAATTTTTCTAAAAATCAAATGGTTTGAAAATAAGATTCATATATTTATTATATTTATGTGGTATTTATTTTTATGTTATGTTATTTACTTTTAAAGAGTGTATAAAACATCCCAAAAAGTTTAGTACAGCACTACAAGTACATTGGAATTATATGTGTGTATAGAACTTTGAAGGCATTTTACCTAGGCATTCTATTCTCGAGTACCTAAGAATTCATTTTTTAGAACATTTCGCAGACCTTTTTCGGGTTCTCGAGTTATCAGTACCTTTAACAATCTTCTTTTCCGTCGCGAATACCTGTAAAAAAGTCTCTTCTCAGTTATTATTGATTTCTATAATTATTTAAAAACTGAATCCATTCCGGGGGAAAATGTTAAAAAAAAAAAGTCGTTAACACTATAAAATATACTACGAGCTCCTGCGGTGCAGAATCGCACTCAAGTTTATGTTTACTGCAGTCAAATGTTTGTTATTTCAATTACACACCGTTTAGACGTATTATATATTCGAAGATACGTGTAAATATGATTTAACAATTATAATATAGCCATCCAGGACGATGTCGTGTGCTTTATATCCCGCGCTGGATGTGATATTATAGTGTTAGCATAGGCCAACAGCGCACAATACAATATATAATATTATAATGGCGGCGAGGTCATTACGAAAACACGTCTATATATTATTATAAATGCAAAGGCGTAGAACAATATAAGTATATTTAAATAGCTGTATTCGATCGTTTCTACACATCGATAGTGTGTACCACTGTAGCTATATTGTGCCCATATAATATAATATTAATTATGTCACGCGATTCGAATAATAATACATGTGATTATAAACTATAATACCGTTGATTACCAACACGATAGTAATTTATAATCAATATATAATATGCTAATACGTATTTAAAAACGATACACAACAACGTAATAATATTGTATACTAACAAACACGATAATATAATATATTATAAGTTAATCGGCGAAAGATGCGTTTCTACCGTACGACACGTCGCGTCGTCCGCACATAAATTACAAATATAAATTAAATGATAAATTAAATACTGTCGCAGCTATAAGGCTATAGTATGCGTATATATATATATAAGAGCCGCTTAATATTATGTACAAAAACTACTGAAAAAAAAAATTTATATAAATTAAAATCTCGTCGTCGGGGTCGGATCGACTCAGACGACTACTACGACGACACCGGCGGCGGGCGTTTGTTGTTGTTGTTGTTGCGACTGTTGCAGTTGTCGCGGTGATGTCGATGCGGCCGTGGTCGCGCTCGGTACGGTCGCCGCAGTTGTCGTCGTGGTCGTGATGTTCGCTACCGTCGCAGCCACCGTCGTCGTCGTCGACGTCGCGGTTGCGGCCCCGGAGACGGCAGTGGTAGCGTCCGCGGCCGTGGTGGCTGCGGCCGCGGGACTGTCGCGGTGTCCGACGTCTTGCGCGCCGTCTTCGCCACCGTCGACGACCGTCAACTGACGGCGGTTGCCGTCATAGTCCTCGGCAGCCGTGATCTGCACGGACGGCACCATTTTCGGCTTGAATCCGCCGTACTCGATGTAAACGACCTTTGTGCGCGGCGGCTTGGCCGGCGAATACCCACCGCCGCCGACTCTGTTGGACACCGCGCCGGACGACTGCTGCAACACGTACCGCGACTTCCGGCCGCCGCCGTAGTAGTTGTTGTTGTGTTGCGCGTAGAACGGCGCCGGCCGCCCCCCGGGTTGCACCATCGACGACTTGACGTAGTACGTCCACGGCACCGGATATTGGGACGCCCACACCGGATGGCTGGGCCGGAACGGCGGCACCGGTTGGTGCTGCTTGCCCGCGGCGCCGACCGTCGGATCTTGGTCGTATTTGATCCCGATCACGTTGTCGCTTTCGCCGGCGTAGTCCGGTGACGGTTGTTTTTGTTGTTGATGCTGCGGCTGGTGGTGAGCGTAGAAATTACCTCCGCCGTTGTTGTTGATGACGTCGTACGCGGACGGCGATTGCGTCCTGCTGTTGCGCCGCGAAGTCGGTCTACCGCCGTCCCTGGCGCGATAATAGTAGTTTGGCAGCTGTTGTTGTGGCGGATACTTGCCGGCGAAATTGTTGTGATAGTAGAACTGGCCACCGCCGTATTGCACGGGTAGCGGCGAGTACACGACCGGCACGTTGCTGTTGAGCTGCTGTTGCTGTAGTTGTAGATGTTGCTGTTGTTGTTGCTGTTGTTGCTGCTGTTGTTGTTGTTGTTGCTGTTGTTGTTGTTGTTGTTGTTGTTGCTGCTGCTGCTGATGCTGTTGCTGTTGCGCAAGGTTCTGTTGATAGTAGTAATGATACGAATATTGCTGCTGCAATTGATCGTCCTCATCGTTGTTTTTATTGCCGATGACATTGTTGTTGTACAAGTACGAAAGTTGAAGTTGTTGATCGGGGGCCTGTTGTTGTACCTGTTGGATCAATGACGGTTGCTGCAACTGTTCCGAGCCCAGTTCGGACGGCGGTTGTTGCTCGTTAGGTTTGGGTTGCCTTAGCTCCTGTTCGGGTTGTCGTAGCTCCCGTTCAGGTTGTAGTAGTTCCGATTCCGGTTGCAGACTTCCGATATACTTGTACTCCGGTTGAGGCTGACGCAAGTGTGAATCGACGAGGTGCTGTTCTGACGCGCTGGGCACGGGCACGATTTCAACCACTGTACGTTCTCGTCCGACGAGAGACGACAGCGAAGGTATCACCGAAATACTGTCGACGGCCATCGGCTGCTGCAGGGACGACGGTTGGGAAGGCCACACCGCGGACATTTGCGCCGAGGGCATCAGCAACGGGGCCAACAGCAGTTGTTGTTGCTGTTGCCGATGCTTTTCGTCTTGTTGAACATTATTATCATTCAACTGCAGCTGTAATGATAGAATAAAACAGTTTTAATATACGTTCTAATTTCTATACAAGATAATATACATGGGTCTAGGACAAATCGACGCGGCTTATTATTTAGTTATCGGATATTATATTTCCTTATCCATTACCATTATCAACGAAATAAAGATATGTGTAAATTTCGAATATTTAAAACTTTGCGGCGAAATGTAAATATTAATATATTATTTGCCAAATTGCCAACACCAAAACGTGGCGCGACCGCAATGAAATCTAGGAATAATACGAAATCATGTTTTGGTTTTTTTTTTCGATAACGTATATGAAAACTCTCTATTACAACACACATAATATGATAAGAAGTAATCAACCATATAAATTATGGAGGCGCTAAGAACGTCCAAGCCATCCCTTTGTCCTCGGGCTTATCGTATTGTGCCGAAGTCAAAAGACGTTTATAAAACCAATCAGAAATATAGTCAAAACGTTTATTCGCGCGTGAGTCGTTATCGCGACCTTTAAAGCTGCCGTTTGTCAACAGACCGGTATAATAATAACGTTATTATGAACGAGAAAGGCGGAAAAAAAAGTACCGACTCAAGTGGCCGCGTGCATATAAGGATATAATAACGTAT
Organism: Rhopalosiphum padi; assembly: GCF_020882245.1. Taxonomy (NCBI): domain Eukaryota; kingdom Metazoa; phylum Arthropoda; class Insecta; order Hemiptera; family Aphididae; genus Rhopalosiphum; species Rhopalosiphum padi. Next base: position 51,132,768 of record NC_083599.1, read on the forward strand.
AGGTAAACACAGTGGGTATATGGCGACCTGTACGCGATATAGTGCGACTCGCGGGGCCGCGGCACGGTATACCAGTAAACGCGTTTAATATTATATATACGTATACCTGTATACCTATATCGGCGGGCAAATCCACCGCGTTCGTATATAGAAATCTCTCCGCGCGCGCACACACACACACGAGCGAAAACAACTTTTGCGCGATCGTATTTTCGCGTCCGCGGTGTGTTTTCACTCGCGCTTTCTATACACACGACGGTGGCGGCCGCCGCAAAGTGTACACACACTAAAAAACATAATATACAAAAACCAGTCGGCGGTCTTTGACGCGATTCTTTGCACGCAGTCACACATATGTATATACACTCGCACGACGGACATAACAACATATTATATTATTATAACGAACTAGCCCGAGGGCGACTTGTGTGTTATTATAATATCGCCGGTGGTGTAGCGCGCACACGTGGGGCCGCCGCGTGTGTTTGTGTGCGCGCGCGACGTAAAGGGAAGACCGGTTTCGTGTCGAGCACACACACACACACACACACACACACACACACACACACACACACACACACACACACTCGGCCGCGCGACGATACACGTGTTGCGTGCACACTTGCGGACATACGACGGGCCGCGGTGCGTTTAGCGCTGCAGGTAGTTTTCTAAACAGCATATAGGTGGCCGGGTATATACATATATATTATAGTTGTACTACTGGTGCGGTGCCGCAGAGTACCGGTAAGCAGTATAGTATTATTATTATTATTATATTTTAGTGTGGAGCGACTCTCACTTTCTTTTCGGGGCCGCGCGGTTCGCACGTAAAAATTACCTGAGAGTTCGTGGAAACGCCGCCGCGCTCGGCTCTCTCGCGTCCCCCTGAGAGAGAGAGAGAGAATGAGAGAGAGCACACACACACAATAGGTATAGCTACCGCGCGCGCGATGGGAACCCGAAATCGCGGGCGCTCGCGGAAATCGATATGACGCGGGCACGACGCGCGTACATACCCATCCGACGGGGGTGCGGGACACGGGTGAGCCATCTCGCTGATGCAGCCGTTCCGGGGAATTCGACACGGCTGCACGAGAGGAGGACGCGCCCGCGGTCGCGGTTTGCGGCTTGCCTCGGCCACTACGGCGGCGAACTTGAGGTTTTTTTTCACGCGGATGGTCCGATTTTCGACCCGTCCGTGAGAGATCGACCGTTCGCCCCAAAACCCGAACCTTCATAATTTCAACGATATAATTATGTACCTGTTGTAGCGAATACTAAATCATAATTACCCGCACCCCAATGGGATACAACAACCCGTAAAAAAACTCGGAGTCGGTTACCCCCGTTCACGGGAGTGGTGTCAGACTCACCTTGGTTTGGCGATCACCGTTTTCCGTCACCGCGGTCTGGGTGGTCGCGGACGATCGCGATTCCACCGACTCGGTGGCGGTCTCTTGCGACTGTGGTGGTGGCTGTGAGAACGTCGCCGCTTCGGGTGACGGATCAATGGCGTCGGCAGGTTTTTCGACCGGTCGCGCCTGACTTTCGACGGTTCCGGTGGCCGTGGCCACAGCGGCGGCCACTTGGACGGGAGCTACGGGTTCCGCGCTTGCTGCACAGCTGCAGCTCACCAACAGTATCGCCGCCACTGCAGCAGTCACTTGCAGTAACGATGGCACGCAGTTGTGATAATGACCGCCACTGATTTTTTTCTGAAATGCAATACGCGAACGCGTATATATTGTCAACAAAAATAATCATTGTGCGAAGATTACATATGTAGATATATTTTTAAACGAAAATTTAACTCAATTTGAAAAAGAGTTTATTTTTAAGATTCCATTAATCACTCGATCCGTGCCATGAGATTATACCGTAATAAAAAATTAGCGTACATGATCATAATGTAGGTATATAACTATTTTACAGATTGAATGATTAAAAAAATTAAATTATCGTGATTTATGTAATAAGTCAAATATTTTTGGGTTTACTTGGTGCGATCTAAGAATTTCTGGTCGCAATATTTAAAATCTACAATTACGCCAGTGTCAGCGTTAGAGTTTTCAGCTATAGATGTACTCACCTTCGTCATTACCGTATCGACGTCGCCTCCACCGTTGTAGCCTGCACCACGCATCAAACCGGATGTCATTTCACGATGATATTGTACAATCTTGTACGATTTTACAGTCGTAAAGATCATCTTGAAAAATCCTGTCTCGATGGATACCGTTGACTGTTCTTTGTCGTCACCGATGCCATTCACCGGGATTCAGCGAACACGACAAAGGCTGTAAACGCAAAATGTTTCAAACTCAATAATTTCCATCAGATGATTATCATATAAATGACAGATAAAAATTATTACGTTATACGATGGGATTAAAGAAAATTATCGTTGCGACAATATTTGGTTTAAGTACAATCTGTAAGTTAGGGATTATTCTTGGGTTTGTTGTTGTTGTTATTGTTGTTGATGTTGTTGTTGTCGTGGTTGTAGCTGTAGTTGTTTTTGACGTTCGAGAGAGCACCGCGCGACTGCTGCGACCGAAAGTGGCTGATCGAAAACAAGCACTGTACGACGTCGTGTTACAGATCCTCACACTAAGGGTTAGCAGATTTAGCGTACGTGCGTAAACATCGAATACAAAACGAGTATAAACCGTAGTAGTGGTAGTACATAATAGCGTGTGCGTACGGAATAATATAAGAAAGTGTACTCGAGAGAGAGATGGCTGGCTGCAACTCTCACTACACTTACTGTAAGCGCGGGCTCAACCGGTTTGACAGCGGCGGCGGTCCCGGACCGACTCTAAATACGCTACACCGCCGTGATGCCCGGCGTACTCGCAAACCTAGACCCGCCGGGGTGGTATAGGAAATCTCTCCTATGCACACCGCAATGACGACGCTGTGCGAGTGTACGCACACACACACACACACACGTATATATAATCGAAAACAAAACATGTATATTATTATTACTATAAATCGTAATAGGAGAAATTAATGTATAGATTTGTACGAATTATAGAGTAATCAACGACAGTCGCGTCGCGATATTATAGCGAAATGGCAAGCTCTTTAGCGTTGCATATAAAATTAACATCCGTACGTCATGTTTAATGTATATATATATATATATATACATATATGATATATATAATGTTTATTATAAACGCGCCGAGGCTATAATATTTCATTATAACCGTTATATGACTTATAACGTAGGATATTATTAAAATATAAACTAAAATACGCTGCGCAATTGGTTTTGTTGGTGCTAAAATCAATTCGTATTATAAAATATGTTCAAAAAACAACGTTTTCAGTAACACATCATTATCTTACATATGCGTCGTTAATAATGATTATCGAGTGACTTTCTTTAAATGTAATAATATTAGATATATATATATATATATATAAGTTAGGTACTTATTATCCGCGCGTTATATAGGTATATATATTTATTATATATACCACCATTGTTGTATATAGTGTATATAAATTATTATATACAGCGCAATAAGTATTATTTTTTATAAAAATATAATATAATATAAAATTATAAAATTTATAGACATTAAAAAAATCAAAATAAGTATACATGAGATTGTCAAAATTTATCGAAACTTAAAATGTATTTAAAAGACCGAAAATAATACCGAGTTTTCTATATTCATAGTCAAATTCGGTTATTCATTGTCATTGTTTAGATTTAACAGAGGTCCCTAAACTTTTTTTCCACGTAGATGACGTGCCAATTTTTTTAATTTTCATAGACCCCTAAAATTGAATTTTTACAAATTCATCTATGTGTTTTTTATAGCTTACACGGAACTGTTCACTTGAATAGGGTTTAACACGGAGTGCAATGTTTTAAATAAAAAACGTGGTAAGTTTGTTTTTATTCGTACCTTTTTTTTCTTTAATAATATTTATTTAATTTTTTTAATAATAAAACGACAGGAAATGCAAATTAAATTAAATTACGATACAAGCATTTTTGACTTAATAACTCCCGGGGACCCCTATTTAAATCTCATACACCTCTATTTTTTTTATTCGTTGACATAGACCCCTTGCAGGTCAGAATCGACCCCAAAGGGTCGATATAGGCCACTTTGGGAATCTCTGGTTTAGAATAAATAATTCTTACTCTAATATCACAGTATCTATATTTTTAAAATTAACTAATAATTAAAGTATTAGTCCCTAAAATAATAGCTACTAAAAGAATGATATTCTGGTCTACGAACACGGTTTTAATTATTTAAACCACAAACTGAAAATTGTTTACAAGTTTTTACAAAACTACTTCTTACCTTACTTTATAGTTTATGGTTATTAAAGCTAATAACTTGGTGTTTCTAGAATTAACTGAATTATTTCAAAATTTAACTAAATATTTATTTATTATTCATGTACGTGAACTACTATATAAGCCATTTTATAAGATGGTTTTAAGATAGTTACATTTACATTGTAGACTTGTGGTATTTGTGATGGTACTTAAACATTAGCTGGTAAAAGTTTTTATAAAATCATAAGCACAAATACTTATGCAGATTATATTATCTTATACATAATTAATACACGTAAATATAAATTTAACACAATAAAATAAAATCTAAATTTATTTTATAAAACTGTTCATGATAAATGAACAAAGTATTATTTAATGTTAAAACTAACAAGCAGCAAAAATAAAGTTGAAATGGTTTTTAAAACCCAAAATTATTCTATTAATTTCCCTAGCATTACAATATATACCTATAAATATTTCAAAAATATATAGTTCCAGTAACTTTTGTCACATTAGGTATAGACCTAATCTAGTACTTGTTATAACTCTTAGAGATCTAAACGTTTTGAATTTATTTTAGTAACCATTATGTATGAAATAAAATTGAGTTCTCATACCCACGTATGAATATTATTATTGGATATTGGATATAAATTTCCAATTTACACAATTATATTACTTATATTTATATATATTTATTTTTAATATAAATATAATTGATAATTATATCGTTTTTATATTCATGATGATATCTTATTGATTAATATATAATATATTTTTTAAATTTATTGTTAATTTAATTCTTGCCAACATTTTTGTTGTAGTTATAAAGGGTTTAATATTTATAAAAAATCGTAAATTTGATCAAATGCAAATAAGAGCAAATAAAATAATATTTATTTTCTAAAGAATATTGATAAAAAAACGTGTTAATAGGAGTATAGGTGGTAGAAAATAATTAATAATTAATAATTAATATATAATATTTTTATTATATTTTGTTCCTATTTTTACAAATTGGTAATTCAATTTTTAACACTAGATCTTTTATTAATTAAAGGTGTTAATTCAATCAAATACTTTTATCTAATTTTAAATGTAATCAATACGTATAATTTACGAAGTACTATGTTTAATAACTTATGAGTGATAGATTTGTAATTTGTAAAAGTTATATATGTATATTTTGTAGACAGAATTATTTATTAAAAGTATTCCTATATTATTTTAAAAGAATTTATTTAACATTTTTGGTTTTCAGAGTTTCAAGTATATTGGAAGATAATATTTTTAAATATTTATTTTTTATATACTGTGGCAGTACAAACTGTTTTTTGACAAATAAAAAACCACAAATTTTTATTTTTTATTTTTTGTGAAGCAGTTGATTTTTTAAAAATGACAACGGTCATACAATTAAACGGTGTACTTACTTAGGATAACATAAAAGCTCTATGGGTTATAATGATTTTGAAAATTTTAGTACCTAATTAGAAGTTAATACTATTATATTACTATTTTATATTTTTATTGTTTCTAAAATTTTTTGAAATATATATATTTTTATATTAAATTATATTGAATGAATTTTTCTATTTTATTAACTTAATAGTTAATACTATTATTATTTATTAAGGTATTCGTATTTTAAAACATATTTATTATTTATTCATTAAAAACCTACTGGTTCCAATGTTGATTTAAATGCTTCAAAATTTAAAAAATAAATAAATCACGTATTTACGTGTTTAACAATATTTACAGTAAAACAGTGAGATTCGTTAAAAAAAAACTATGTATTTGAAAATATGGTCCTTTACTCCTTATTAAGATTATTCGTTTTAATTATTAGCACCTATATACAATGACAGAAACGATAGATAATTGAAATCAAAATTATAATATAGGTATATTTACTATTGTTACTTGTTTAGATATTATCCATTTTTTGGATATTAATATATAGATTTAAACAATATTGTCAATATTACTAATACCATTGATTATAAATTCCAGAATTTATAATTAATGTTAATACTTAAATTTAAAAGTAAAAAATGAGTTTGCCAATACAATAAATCATTAGACTAATTGAAGGTTTTTGTTACTTATATACATTATATTATATTAATTTATAATAATTACAAATTTTCTTTTCTATTCTTTTAGTCGATAATAATATAATAATATACGGGAGTTTTATTTTTCATTTATATTTAATAATAGTATGAGCCTATATATTCACAAAAATAATAAACACTTAATTTTTAAGTATAAATTGTAATTAAATTATTAAATTTTTAATAAGTAATGAGTAATGGTTGTACTCAATTTTAATTTCATACATATTTTATATATACCTCCGTATATGAATATTTTTTATACCATTTTTATAAAATCATTTAATATGACGTATATATAATACAATATTAATATATATTATACCATTTTATAATACCGACTCTCACTTTTACAAATATGTATGCAAGGATTATGAAAATGAAATGTAATTCTATTAAAACGTAAAAATAATGTACCAAATGTAATAGAAGTTATAAAAAAAATGAATTATTTTGTTATATTTTATACTTTATATTAACAAATAATAAAAAAATATTTTATTGTATGAATATTTAAAGTAGAGTAGTATAGTTGTTAGCTGATAGACTCGATATTAGCCAATAATCACTCGCACTTCTTATTCACATCGATGAAAGACGGAGTTAAATTATTAATTATTGTTAAACAGTGAAAAAAGTTTCTAACTTAATGATTGTACTTAAAATTATTATTTTCATATTTCATAGTATTATGGCTGACAATATAAAAATATGATAAAAATGTAATTGAAGATTACCAATAATATTCGAATAGTCGAATGACTTAGAATACAAATAAACAAATGTCAATATACATTTTTATGAATATTTTCTATTAAACTGAGAAAAACTTTACTTCGTTGAATCATAAAATGAATAATTCAAAGTTATGATATTTACTATTTTAGTATAAAGTTAATTCCCAGCACTGCATTTAAATGTGCTATAATTTTCTAGTAGTTTTTCAAATTTTGTTAAAGTAGTTTTAATTCTATGAAATATGATCGAAACATAGCACGAAACAACTTCACAACTATATGTCTATATTTACATTTTTTGGAAATTGAACCACTATTAATTCAAAGTATTTATAATATAAAACGGGTTTACCCAAATTGATATTATTAATGATATTATTGCTATTGAAATTTGTATGTAATCATAATAAATGTTTGCAAAAACATTTGGCAAGCCATAAAAATTACTTTTTAATAAAACGTTACGCAGTGTCACAACTGTCTAAAACCAGCGTCTCAGAATTTCCAATCGTTATGCTGAAAATCATTATTGAGCACTCCCTCAAATCAAACACCTATACACAATCTCACGAGAAAATAAAAATTTAAATTTAAATTCTAAACCAATCGCTCATCGCAAAATCGCAAAACTCGTATATATACAATGTGCATGCAAGGTGTGTCGTACATGTTTTTGGTATAGATCATGTATCATAAAAATAAAAAAACACATTATATAGGTAGCTGATAGCGAACTGTATCAACCGGTTTAAACCGTTTTTAAATAATATAATATGAAAAAAAAATGAAAAAATAAAAAAATGCACACACACCGAGTTCACATCACGCGCGTTTACACTACATATAAATACATCTTAATACGGAAAGAATTCGCGGGAAAACGATACGGGTAATGTATTTTTTTTCACCTACAAGTGTGCGGCGTGTGAAATCGCAATTTCCTTTTATGTATTATAATAATAATATATACACACACTATCGCGTACTCCACGTCGTCGACGTGTATACATTTATCGTAGATATATATAGGTCACCGTGTCTCCGGTACATAAAGTATAAACCGCTATACATATCGGCTGTATATATAATAACAAATATAATATGCCTATAATATGTACTGTTGTCTTCTCGTCGGACACAACACACATAACGCCTAATACAGACGAACCGATAACAACGATAGCAACTACATATTATTGTGTGTGTACTGTGTGCACTGCTAGTATAGGTATAGGTATAACCAGGCACGTATACAAGAGGGTTCAAACCCACCGATAAATTTTCGAGTACCGAGGAAAAAATTGTTTTATTATGTTGTGGCACAATTTGTATTGCTACATTTTGTAAACCCCCCCGAAATTTTTTTTTGTATACGTTCCTGGGTATAATATAATATGTGAGTGAGCGTGTGATATGGTCGTATAATAATATATAATATGATATCGTAATGTACACACGTACAATAATTATGTTATGTGCGAGCGCAAATAATAAATCGATATTGTCGAATCGCAGAGGTACCGCAGGTATATGTGGACGTCGACGGCAGGTGCTGCGCGCGTAAAACGACCGCCTCCGCGGCGTTGTCGCGGGACTAATTGGTAACTACGTTACAAACAAACGGTACCTACGGGACAAAAGCATATATATATATATATATATATATATATATATATATATATATATATATGTATATATATATGTATATACGTGTGTGTGTGTGTGTGTGGAACGTACGGGAATTCGAGGTCCCGCGGGATCGGATACAGTTGTACCGTCGCGTCCCGTCGACTAAGCGGATTTCGTGTGCTGTCGATCGGTCGGAAAACGTCAACGGGTTTCCCGCACGCTGACGGTTTGCGGTCCCTTAAATCTACCTGCACGTGTGCGCCTATACGTTATACGCGTATTATATATGCGACTATACTCGATGGGCAGTGTCGTATAGTTGTTGTGGTCAGCTATACATAATAGCAGTGTATTATATATAGGTACACTATATAATATTATGTATACCTATACCAACTATAGATCGTTCACGGCGGTCGCGCGTGTGTCGGAAAAACGAAAAACCCGCGACAGCGTTATCGCGTTTATATATTATTATTATTATTATTATTATATACGCGTTTGCAGTGAGAAGGGTCAAAGTTCTAAGACTTAATCGGTTATATAAATATAAATATTTCTTCAAAATAGTAGCTCTCTCTTTCCCTCTTTCTATATATATATATATAATATATATATATTTAAGTCTGCATTGTGTATTATATTATATATACACTTATAGTACGTATATCTCGTATTATATACTTGTATATAATATCGGACGGTTCTCGCGGGCTATGTTTCCGAGTGATGACGATGACGATGATAATGATAATAATAATAATATTACTACAATCGATTAAAATGTTATATAGTACAATATTATACGATCGTGACCGTCCTCGCGGCGGTGTCGGCTGTGTATACGCGTGTTGCGCGCGCAAACCGGCGGCAGCGGTGGCGGCGGCAATAATACAATTATATTGTTATTATTATTATTCGATGCGGCGCTAAAAGGGAATAAAAAAAAAAAAAAAACAACATCCCTTTTACTGCCACGTTTATATACTCGGCGCGTACATATATATATATATAAGTGTATATACTATATAGGTACTATGACAACGGTGACGGTTTTGCTCACCGGTATAGTCGCCACCGTCATCGCGCGGGGTCGAGCGGGACGCCGCCGCCGCCGGTATTTTATTTTATTATTATTATTTATTTTTATTATTTCGAACCCGTCGCAACACGGCACACACTCACACGTCCACACACCAACACACCCACTCGCACACACGCACATATATATACGTAACAGCGTGGCACACAACGATAATGTCTGTACTACCCCTCGGCGGTGGCGGTGGCGGTGGCGGCGGCGGCGCGGCGACGGTTCGTCTCTCACGGGGACACGCGCGCGCGCGCCGGCGAGATTCGGTTTCCGCTGCCGCGCTTTCCACCCGGGCGCGCGATATAGTCTGTCGATCTCGCCGCCGGTTTTCCACGAACCCGCCGCCGCACCGCGTGACGCCTACATCGTCGCCGCCGCCGCCGTCGTCGTCGTCGTCGTCGTCGTAGTCGTAGTCGGTGGACGCGACCGCCGCGCCGCCGGCAACAGAGAGCGCCGCCGGCGGTCGCAGAGCCAGCAGAAACCACCGCCGCCGCCGTCATCGCCGGGCCCGGAACCGCGCGCGGCCGTCCTCCCACCCGCCCGCCCACCACGCACCCCTCTCGTCCGTCGCCGGCGCAAACCTCCCGGCCGGGCGGCGGTGGCAGCTCCGAGTAGCGACGGCGGCGGCGAGCAGTCGTCAGTCGGTCACGGCGTCCCGGTGAGCGACGTTTGTTTGTTGATGTGTGCGTGTGTGTCACAGTCGGTGTGCACGCGTGTCTGTGTGTGAGCGTTTAGTGGTGTGTACGTGCGAGCGATCGTTTCACCCGGCGGGGCACAGTGTGTGCCGAGTCTTTGCGTCGTACGGAAACTCGCCGCGCACCCGGAACGGTAATCAGAGAGATAAGGGCAAGAAAACCCGTCGGCGACGACGCCGAGTTTTTTTTTTTTTCTCTCCATCATCTTCTCGTTCTTGAACCACCGCACGTTTCGCCGAACGCGTGGATCTCGTATTCGCGCCCCAACGACCCCTCAATCCAGCGAGGGTCGTTTTATTAAATTCTAAATCGCATAATGTATGTCGACGCGATTTCATTATATAGCGTACACGACGACCCTTAAATGCGTACTTAAAAAAAAAAATCCCCCTTTTCGAATCTCCGCCACCGTTGACGGCTATAATACATCGTTACAGTTGCAAATTGTTATAGATTTCGCTGTGCTGCATGCGACATACAAGACTATAAATATCGCAAAAGGCAGACGGAAATAAACACTAAGGGGAAAGAAAAAAAAAATAAGAATTAAAATGATCGTAAATTTTTCGACGGTCGTTGAACGGCGAAATAGTGACTTATTTGAAGGGTTTGGAAGTCTAAGAAAAGTCGCAGTGGCTAAACCACGATCGACTTTGGCGTTGTATACCGTTCGGCAATGCGCCGTTTAATCCGTTTGAAGAACACTAGTCGTTAGTCAACATGATTTGGTCAATGAAGTCTTCGGACAGTGGTGGAGAAGGCGGCGAAGAAGATTCGGGTGGCGGGGGTGGAAGCACCAAGGCGGTCAAGTGGCGACAGCGTGGTCATCAAGTTTCAACCACTTCACTGTCAACATCTTCGGGCTGTAGATGGATGACCATGACAATGTTCGTTTTCTTCTTCATAACCAGCACGGCAGCCGTGCTATCAAACTCCACGTTCAAAGGTACTGTTGACAGTTAATTATTTTCTATCCATACTTTTACACTACTATGTGTACGTTATTCGCAGTAAGAACGTTTAAAATATAATATTATGTTATCGGTGTATAATAAATCGGTAATATAGAAAATTAGTGATAGATCCTTTTAGACTTAGGTTTGTCTAAGCCAATGCCACTGCGGAATTGTTGTTATGTGAATACACGACGACGTACCGTTGCGTCTGGTTGTATTTGTTGACCGCGATGGACACGGCTATTCAAAACGAATATAAATTAACTTTTCGTTTGTTAAATTCGAATTTGTATTAATAATAATTCTCACGCGGATAGTTTTATAACGCATTTTAGTGGTTAGACCGTGTACCGACAGCTTTGTGTGTATGTGTGTGTGTGTGTGTGTGTGTGTGTGTTTGTGTGTCGATTTATTAAAACACGCGAGAACAACGATAGCCACCGTGGTCGGTATATCGTGTTGTCGTAACGCGATAGGTATATCAGTCGAGATCGAATTGAGCGGGAACGCATATATAATAATATTATAATATAATATCACGAAGGCGCCGCCGATAAGGATATAATATTATGGTATATAGTTAATAATAATAATAATAAGTATCACAAAAAAGGGACATAAGAACACTGCTGTCATTGCATTGGGGTTATAATAATATGGTTTACGATGTATGCGTACATGGTAACTGATACTGTGATACCTGAAAAGACCGTGTGGTGGTGTACGGGTGGCTGTGGAAGCGGTGGTGTTGGTGCAGGCTATTGTCTTTTTTTGCTTTTCTTTATTATATTATTATCATCATAATATGTTATGCTATACGTCGGCGGTTTTTGCGTACCTACTATATGCAACTACTACATGTATTTTGAAACCCTATATATATATATATATATATATTGTGTAAAGCGACATCTCGGTGGCGCAATCCTTTCTTATAAATAAGTTTCCTGACAAAGAATTTATCGAAATAGGCAACCTGCCCGTGGCACACAATTATACATATATATTATAACAATACGATGCTATATAAATTCCCGGAGGAAAATCGTTATGGGGTATCTATATGTACGTACGAACGCGTGCCGTACCGAATAGCTATTCGAATGTTCTCGATAAGATACAGATGTGTGTGCGGGTAAGTGCGAGGGTAATGGTTTCCAAAATCTCGAAATCCCCGGACGTAAACACACACCCCTCCTTATAGGCTTTAGTGATGGTTTCTACATTATACTATTCTCGTCAATCGCGTCGTCGAGCCGCGGGTGTAAAACGCACTCCGGCACTGCCGTAACCACCACCGGCGTCACCTACCGACGCTATTATTACAATATACGTATATCATGTAGTGGGTGGCTGTAATATAATATCATATTCTTTATTACCCGTCTCGTAATATCACATCGGCGGCCGTTTTATAATTCGAGCTTCATAATAATATATACCTAATCTCGCCGTCGTGATATTAAATATTATTAAACCGTATATTATTATGTTGTGTGCGCTTTCGGAACGACGTCGATCGCTGAAGTATACGTTATAATAATAATAATAATAATAATAATACGGTCATCTAGTTTCTTCGCCTGCGATCTCGTCCGAACGACGAACGCGCGCGTCGTCGCCGTTCAGCGGCATTGGCTAATAAACTGTGCGGTTTGCGGAATCCTCGCGATATCGCTCGCTCGTCCTGTCCTATACGGACGGCCGCGTAAAAATAGACTCCGTGTCTCCGTTTTAAATTTAACGGGCAACACGTATATCACACGTAATCGTACGGAGTGTATAAGTAGCCGACGATGTATAATATATGTAGTAGTGATGTGTATGTGCGCGCGTGCGCGTGTATGTACACGTATCGCACACACACACATATGTCCGGCACATATAATGTTATGGGCGCGTATTAAAAGTGTCCGGTTGGCGGTGGCTGCGATTTTGCAGACGACCCGCAACGGCGCGCCCGTCAAGTGAATAATAAAATTCGTCGTCGTCGTGGTCGTCGTCACCGCCGCCGATCTATTTATTATTAAACACGCATAACATAATATTATATGGTGTACACACGTATACGTTTACGCGTATCGCGGCGGCACGGCGAGCGATGCGTCGCACACGCGCGTTTATATATAGACACGACTCGAACGATGCGAAAGTCACGCCGCGCCGCCCGTTACAAGGCGTCATAATATGCGACGACGTATGCGCGCGTGTATAATAATAATGTAACGTTTTATAAATATACCGACTATACGCGGACGGCGCGGCGTCAAAAGCTTCGTCGTCGTCGTCGTCCGCGTATAGTCGATGACGATCGTATAATTTAGACGCATAGTCAGCGGCGGCGAATCGCCTCACTTTGCGCGACTCGGTTTTTATTTTATAGCTAATTTTTTTTGTCTTATGGTCAACGCGCGTGTTTCTAAATATGGAATCGTCCGGTCGCCGTTCCGGTCGATCTCGTTAAGCCGCCGCCGCCGCTCCGGAGTCATCTTTTATTTTAGAGCGGCTTCCCCTCATCGCGACATTATACACAGTATTATTACACCCGTGCGTCGCTATATACATAATATACACTACATTATATAATATAATATTATGCAATAATAATGTATATAATTATAACGCGTTATGATGATCGTTGTTATTATATTTCCCGTTCTGGCGCAAGTCGACGGAATCGAGTATAATAATAATATTACAATATGTATATACGTGTCCAGATGACGACGACGACGACGACGGTTTGTCGCGCGCCAACACCGTGCCGGCCAGAACGTGGGCGGCCGCGAGTTCTCTTCTCGTACATATATTTTCCGCCGTTTTCATTACATCTGTTTCGTCTCGCCCGCCGTATAGTCAAGTGACACGCACACACATACACGCAGATAGAGAGAGAGAGAGAGAGGGAGATCGACCGATAGAATAATATTCCTCAGAGACCAAGACACATAATATAACATCATCATGTCTGCAGAATGTTTAGGTTCCTCAAGTCCGCGATTTAGACCGGGCCGACGAGATTACGTCGTCGTCGTCGTCGTCGGCATATAATATATAGTACACCTATATATACACTAGCAAACGTTAGCTATACTATATATATTATGATATATAACTCAGTTTATTATACGACGTATAATATAATAATATATTATAAGGTATACCGGAAATTCGATTGTGCTCGGGGACGCGCGGCGTTAACGTTTGAAATATTAATGTCCAGCGCAACAGCAGAGATCACTCGCGATTTTTCCGAGCTAGCTATTAAAATCGTCGTGCACCCCATCCCGCGTTATATACTTCTGAATAAATTTACCGCGCGGCGATGCGTAATATGCATATTGCATATAGCCGCGCGCGCGTACACACGCACACACATAATACTCGCGCATGTATAGAGAACGCAAAATAAGTTTAATAATAAATTAGTATAGGTTTTTGCATAGTATATATTGTACAGCGTACATATTTTGTGAATTATGTGTTTAGCAAACACGGTCCGTAGGGCGTAGGGAACTATGTTTTCCCGTTTTTCTGTGTTAGGTGTATGTGTGGAAAGTCGGCTAAACACTATACATAGCTCACCCTGTATGAATAATACATATATATTCATCCCCGTTTACAACACGGGTAACTAGTTATACACAATGTATAGCGTACTATACGCACTCTATCTCTCACTTTCTCTCTCTCTCTCTCTATATATATATATATATATATATATATTAATATTATATACATTTAATGCGCGGGCCGGGCGTTTCGCCACGAACCACAATGCGTCGATGCTCTCGGGGCGTCGAGAAATCCGTCTGCCAAGACGGGTGGTTTTTCCCACGGACGTAAGCGCCTTTGTGTGATTACGTGGGCGCATCTTAGTGGGTGTGTGTGTATGTGTGTATGTATGTGTTATAATGATAATGACGATGATGGGAACCACTACAGCGATCGGGTGGTGTTTAGGGGAAGTGCAGCCGTGTGGCGTATACACAGCTATACGTCATTGCGGGTAGACAGGTAGGAGATTGGCGCGTGTGAAAAACTCTCAATCACCGCTACTGTTATACGTAATACTATATGAACGTAAAAGTACCTATCTACCAGCGCGTTCCACATATATATCGTATATATATATTATATATATGAGTGCGTGTGTGATGAGAGCGCGAACTTATTGTGTTCGCGTCGTCGTAAAATATTACACCAGCCCGTAATGCGCATGTATATTTCCACGTGTGTGAAAACTCTAAATAAATAAAAAATGAAATAAAATATACAATAACCTCCCGTATATATGCCGAGCGCGTTGAAGAATAAATTTTGGAAGAAATGGGTGGTATAACGACGGACGACGGTTGAAATAATATATTACGTTCACAATATTACTGGCGCGAATACAATAGTAATAGAAATAATAATAACAGGTATAATAGTGTACCTATGTATACGATACAATATAATATGCACCGTCGTTATGTGCTGTGCGTATATAATGCGTACGTACACGCGTCCTAATTGCACGGTAATAGACGCGCCGCGACGATATGAAAACGTTATAACGATTTAGTCGGAGGGGCGGAAAAATGCAAAAATACAAAAAAAGAAAAACGCTTAAAACCCTATTAACTATGTATAGTTGAAACTTGTATATATTTATAATAAATATACATGTATGTGTGTGTTTGTGTGTGTGCGAGCGAGTGTCTGTGTGCATATAACACTAAAACTACACGATTACCGCGATTGTATACATAATATACGCGACGGTCTGGACGTGGTACTGTTTTTTTATTATTATTATTATTATTATTTGTATATACACGAACACAACTGCCGCAGGTTTACGGTTGTCGTATACATAAAACGCGCGTTTGCATCACCAATTAATATTATATAAACATATAATATAGAGCTACAACAGGTACATATATATACCTATATAATGACTGCGCGTACAACGGTTGACATACGGATATAGGCGGGTAGAGAATAATAACAACGATAATGATAATAATAATAATAATAATAATAATGAAAAAACATCGGATACGGTACACTGATTGTAAGTCGATCGCCCATATTATAATCGCCGTGTGAACTCCGTCCTTGGCGGTGCTTGATGGATGCGCTAGGTGCGCAACGACGACCGACGCGTGACGACGACACAAGACGACGGGAAGACGCATATTAATGGTGAGGGTACATGGGTTGTTACCTGGAAAAAAATTATAAACAGGTGTTTTTCTTCTTCTTCTTCTTCTGCTGTTTTGACACTATATGGCCGTTTCCGGCTGCTCGATTAACGCTGTTGTTTTCAGCTGTTTGGGCATTTTTTCTTTATTTCCTTACTCGCTGTACCGTATAATGCGTAGGTACTCGTACTTCATCCACTAGATACACTACCGTGCATCGCATACGTACTGCTAAAAAAGAACATCGCCGTGTAATAATGTTCAAAAATTATATCCATTATAATAATATTGTAGTTATAGTGGCTATATAATATTATAATATACCACCTACTTTCGAATATCGCACCGTTACATATTTATGACAAAATTAAATAATATTATGTTTCCATAATATTTTATGGAGAAAAACCAAGAAGTGCGGTTATTGGTGTAGGTAAACCTTTTAGACTATATGCGCACTAAAACAACGGGAATACGAAAAGAAATATCGAAATCATTTTCACACTTAAACGCGGCCGATAAATAGCCCATAAATGTATACGTGTACCTACAACAGAAGTATGTATACCGGCCATACCGACATACCGTGTATTACATACCGGACTATCTATATATAAGATGTAATTATATATATATATATACGACCGTATCAAATTCACTTAAACCACAATATATATACAATCGATATGGAAGTATAACGCCGCGGCCGAAACACCGTTTATTTTTGTCATCGACATTGGTATAACGGGTATCGAACTGCAAAAAAATAAAAGAATAAAAGAAACGGTAATGGCTACTGTTAAAGAAGACCGATTAACCGAGACGGTAAATGCGGCGAATATAATATAATATATAGGCATGTTTATTTTATAAATGTAACGGCAATCATTTTGGTGCGGCTTACGTTTTGCAAACGTGTTCTACTTCTTCAAACTACTACTGCTACTACTACTACTACAAAAAAAAACACCAGTTATTAAATTAAGGAAATCAAAATTGCGCGAATCGTGTAAGATCGCTTTATTAATTAGTAATAATTGATCATCGCCAATATTGCATTATATAAACGCTGATGTAAAAGTTCTCGTACACATGCTATACACACGCGTATTACATACAATGATATAATAAATTCATAAACATATAGTTTAACATAATATACTGTATGGCGTGTATAGGTGTATGCGCTCTGTGCGTATTATTATTACTTGCTCATAATATGTTTTAATACCGGGTAAAAATGGTTTAAAAACGATTCTATAGAACGAAGTCGCCGGAGCGCGTTATATAAATTCTATGTTAATTCACATAATAGAAGTTGGTACTATTATGGTTTCTACCTCCACTCTTTTGGAGTATATGGGGTGGTAAATAGGAGGGGGTAGTATTACTATACGACTTATACGAGGTAGTTGGCAGCAGCAGAAGCAGCGCTTGTTCGTTTCAACAGGGCAATTAAAATTTATAATAATACGCCGAGAAAATACCGAGAATACGCGACTTGTAGTGGCGGTTCTCCTCGTCATCGAGTATATGACTGCTCTATTATAATAATTATTATTTAAATAATAATAAGGCGCGCATATGCACGGGGTGTGTTGAAAACGAGGGATAATCATTGAAAATGTAGATATAGAAATTGAATATGCGCATGTATATATATATATATGGGTGTGTGTGCATACCGAGAAGAGTGTAGGCACTACGTTTTAAGGAGGGGAGAAGATAGTTAGTGGACAGCAAAAATGTAGAACATGTATACTGCGCAGCTTCGGAAGGGCGGATAATAATAATGAGCCGAGCTTATTTTGAGTAGCACGTATAGTAACTGAAAAAACAGCGGTATGATGAGTATACATAATAGCGATGTCGGCGGAGGGAAGAACGGGTGTGGTTGAGAGTATAGAGAAAAAAGCAATATTATATATTTTGCGTGCTTGACACTGACAAGTGATCCACAATAATAATAATATGTATATTCACTAATAGTACCTATTATTAATTCGAATTTAAAAAATTAAAATTAAATTTATAATTCGACGACAATAATGATGTAATGTAGGTATACTTATGAATTATGGTCGTAGTTTCTGATTATATTATACCCATGTTGTTATTGTATTTGTGTATTACTGCTTGGATCTATATACTTTATATATCGACTCTATCATTGTTGGATCTTCCTTGTTATTTTTGATTTAAATTCGAAGTATTATTTATTATAATATGAAAAACAAGAGTTTCAAAGGATTTTTATTTTTTTTTATAATATTATATTTGTATTCATGAATGATTAAATATATTCACATACTCTAACGTATGACGTTTGGAGAGGGAAGATTGACAACTCACCGTACAACTATAGAACAGGTATACTATAAAGTACTATATTATAGTTATTTTCTTTTAGTATTTGAGAGTAAATACTGAAAACTATTTTCTGTGTGCATACATGCAGAGTATTTTCTGCGTGGTTTAGATGGCGGTAGTACTTAAAAGCTGTTCGTAGAAACTTTGAGGGGGTTTTCGCCACTGTAGGATTTATCAGCCCGTGATTCCTGTACACTGTACATGTTGAAGCCGCAAGTCTTTATACATTATATAATGCGGATATATCCATGAAACCGTATATTATGGGGTGACAAAGGCGTCTATATAATATAATATATGAGATTATGGGCACAAGAATTAGTGAAGAAAAAGAAGGGAGATTACTTGATTAAAAAGAAAAAAAAATATTCAAATATAATATATCCCCTAACGCTTTGAACGCCATTTCAAATCAATCTACTCGTGTAAAGTTGTACAACTTTGTTTTTTTGACGAGTATAACTATATATATATAGGTACGTACTTCGTACTTATTATTATACGAATGCTTTTGTACCACCGTCGCATCGATACTAAAAAGGCCACGTTCTATAACGTTACAACTTTACAAGTTCATAGTGTGGCGTGTACTTATACATAAAAATGCAAACGTGCGTCATCTCAAAGTTAAATACTTTATCGTGACCATTACGACGTAGCTTTTCTTCTGAACACGCGATAAGCCGTCGTTTTCATATAATATATTGCAATATGTAGGTATACTGCAGTGGTATTACGCGGACGACGTTTGTTTCGATATATACGTTTTTCCGGTGTGTGGACTACGTGTTTAGACGCAAGCCCGGCAGGATTTTCGGTCGAGTGAATTTAACGTCAAAATCAAGTACAAACCGGACGGTGCGGCGGCAGTAGATTCTCCCACGAAAGGTAATAATACGGTGGTGGCGGCGGTAACGAGTCAGTGGTAAGAACGGCGGACACCACCTGCTGTTGCTATACCATATACGATGAGTGTGTTATATATTATAAAGGTACTACTAATGGGCAAACAGAAATTAATTCGTATGCACATTCCACTAGAGGGTATATATTATTTCGAACAATAGATGGGATAAATGGATATAGACAACGAGCTACTCTGGAGAGAAAAGAAACTGGCGAATTGTGGTGTAACTTCGTGGTTACTAGTTTATAGAGTTTTCCAGTAAGCGTGAGATAAAATTTTTTGGTGACAAAAAAAAATACGAGCCAGTGTAGTTAAAATCAGTAAAAATAAAAAATAAAAAAAAGTACAAGTTAAATAAACCGTAGAAGATGATAAAAAGTTTACTATACTGGATGTTGTTATTGTGGTTTGACCGCATTTATTAGTAATGAAATATTACTACTATATCTTATAACGTTTATACAACCATTCGCTAAAGATATACTCGTTAACGATCTAACAAAGACGAATTATATTTTGATGAGTTAGTATAACGCCATAACGGTAGATATTATTTGTTGTAAAATAATGATCGAGATTATATAGCTAGAATGTTGGGAAATATTTCTTATAATAATAATTATAATGAATGAGAAATAGAACGTCTTCGAGATGTGACAATAGAATTTACGTGAAACTCCGTCATTCGTGAGACTTTTTTTTTACTTTAAATAAAAAGTGCGATTATAAATTAAAGAGTAAAACATAAATTGTGGTTTAGTGGAAAAATGGAGCGCGGGAAATTGGAATACATGCTCGTTTGATGTTTGGCGAGTGATCAAAAATAATAAAAAAAATCATACGGAAATACGATATACATGTAAATAATGTCTATAAATGTATAACTTGGATGCTGGCGTAACGCGACGATGACGATAATGCTATAAAACAGCGTTTCGCACATTTTCTAACGCTAAAATAAATAATATTAAAATTGTTCGAAAACTATCTTTGGCCTGGATATAAGTTTATATCAGCGTATACAATTGTTAGCGATTCGATCACGATCAAACTGGCATTAAATATATGATATTTTTAAAATCGTTTTTGAATTTTAATAGCAGTTTTTCGTTTTATTATTTATAATTTGGAAAAATAATACAAATATAATATATTTATAGATGTATGGCTTCTGTATAATTATATTATATTATATTTACGTATTTTTATCATACCTACATATTTCGCTTTTCAACAATTATACCGTACGTATACTTCTAAATAACAGTAAACCGAGAATATAATAATTGTTTTAAATTTAAACTATTTGAGGTTTGAACTTTTAAAAATATTTGTTACAGCTTGTAATTAAAAAATAAACCATAATTCAGAAATAGAATTTGAAAAAATTATAATAATTCATTTACATAATGATAAATAATAAGGTTACAATAAGTTACAATAAGTCTTCATCCGAATAATTCAAATTAGTAGAGGTTAAATTGGAGTAATATTAGGATTAGTCCTTTACTAATGCGTATAATTGTTTATTATTTTCTGTAACCTATTGTTTAGTATAAAAACAAGCGTATCGGCAAATTCACCGTAACAAATCATAGATCTAATCCTTAATCATTGTTATTTATATTTATTCGTTCGTTTATAAATTAAAATATATTCGTGATACATATTTACATCATACATGACTCAGTCATATTGTTAAGGGATAATGTGTTCAAAAATTTGAATTTACGAAAATGTGAGTCGACCTACATTTTTGTTTTATACTTTAATAATTAAAATAATTTATCCTTCATTCATTTCTCATAGATATATAACGTGTCATCTTATACTTTGATGTTTAAAATTATGTGACTATAATATAAAGTTGTGCGGAGCCACGAGCCACGTCATTTTCCGACTTTTGTAATAATTTATGTCCACCTTATAGCATATTAATTATATTCTAAGTTAAAATAGTGATATGTGGTTCAATATAAAGTTCAATATTATTAATTTTTATCATCTAAAAAAAAAAAAAAATTAACAATACAATATATTGTATTAATCCACAGTTAGAATATTAAATTTTGTATGATTAAAAATAATTTCCGATTTTACAAATTAAAACTATATTTTTTATAAGAGTTTTTTCCGATACAGTAAAATAAGTTATTTTTTTATTTATATTTATATAAATATTATCAATACATTTGAATATTAAAATGTCATAAATACTTTATACAATTAAGTTAGAATAAGGAATATTAAATATTAAATTTAAACGGAAAAAAAGAAAGATTTACGTTATGATTAATCCTTTTCTTATCGTTAATAGACTGAATTTTTAACATTGTTGAAGGGACATTTTATGAATACAACTCTGAAAGGAAAAATTATAGCTTGAATAAATTTATTTGAGTAAATTAAATCCATCTCATTAAAATGTTCAAATATAAATATTAAAATATATAAATAATATTATGTCAAGACTCAAGAGATATATTGATTATAAGTATAACTCAAAACTTGATGAAAATTATTTTTGAAGGTTTCATTATTTATTTGTATAAATACTTATATATTATATACAGATTATACAAAAATACAAATAACATTACCACAACGAATATGTTTTAAATATATAATATTAATAATAATATATTATAAGATATACTTGACAGTAATGCGAATAAGTTTAAAAAAATGATTTTTATTCTTTGTATTAGTAATATTACTTAAATAATACTTAATTATTGAAATATAAATGTGGAATAAATTAAAAGTCGAGAAAAATGTAATTACTAATTTAATTGTTTGGTATCTACTTTATATCTACGTTATTTTAACTATAAAAAAATAAAATAAATGACAGTATAATGGGCGTGACATTCTGATGGATTTTTTTTTTATAAGATAAGTGGTCAATTAGAATACTGATATAACTTTTTGATTAATTATGTTGGATACTAATAAATGATTGATGATGTTTGAACTATTGAAATGCACCTAATACCTATATATATTATATTAATGCATTGTGCAAAAAGAATAAAGATAAATATGCATACTTATACATTAAACACGTATAAAGGTAAAAATATTTAATTATTTGTGGATGTACCTACCTACATAGAGTGATTTAGATCTTGTGTGGGTAATATAATTCATTAACGCGTAGTAGTCTTGTTATATAACATACAAATAAAAATAGCATCAATACATACGAATACAATGAGTACATGTATTATGTATATGTGTGTGTGTGTGTGTGTGTGTGTGTGTGTACAGAATTATCTATAATGATACATCATATTATATAATATCAAATTTTGTAAAAAAAAAAAAAATATATCACAATAGAAAATAGAAAATATATTATTAAAAGAATATAACAAAATATTGCCAATTAATATACGTGGAAATGGTTGTAGGGAAATAATTATAAAAATTAAATGTCACAAGACTAAAATAAAGTGTCTCATCATCCGGCACGTGTCAATTAGGGATAAAATTTTCATATACCAGGAATTGGTAGAGTATTATATAAGTTATTAAAAATATTAAGAATGGACATCCCACATTTTTATAGTCTCCTTGGGTCGATGAGATAAAAAAATCAACTAAAACGTGCACCATTTCTTCAGGGTATGTAATAAATAGCGTCTTCATAACAGATCAATAAAAGGTACTTGGAATATTTTGTGTGAGCAATTAATAAAGAGTTTGATATTTAATTAATACTGTATAGTGTATTAAATGTTTTCAATTTAGATTGAAGTAAATCTATTTCATGATTACATGTACTTTGCACTAGTATCGCTGAGCACGCAACAAATGATGTAATCATAACAAATTATGGGTAGATTGAATTCGTTTATATTTTGTGGGTAAATTTCAACTATAAACTCGGGTTTTATACGAATTTAACAAAATTCCTGAATAGCATATGTTGAATAACACCAGCTATATAATTTCAAAATAAAATCAGAATAATTAAAGAAATACACAGGTAAATCGAGAATTCATTATCTATTTTAATAAGCAGGTAAATTTTTATACTCAAGAACGTAAAATACAGTGTTATAACTTATAATTAACTAACCTACTATGACATTTTTTAATTTTAGTCGTTATTAAAACTTAAAAAATATATGACGTTTTTAAATTTAAAAACATATTATTTTATTAAAAATGGGGCTGGCTGTCGAGAGTTATTGTATGGGGGAAAAGTTTAACTACGTCGAATCACCCTATAAATTCGTCGCCTTTATACTTGAACCATTGGACCGTGGATTTATTATACGATGACATAATATTATTACGTGTTATATATACATATAATATTTATAGAATGCAGCATATTGTGTTCTATATATAAACGAACGTCTAACTACTTTTCGGCACTGTTTTCGCAAACAAAATCGAATATTATCCCAAACACACTTGATTTCGAAATCACCTAGGTACTCTATAATATAATGACTTACGTCGTAATATTATACACTCTTATGCTTATATATATAATCCACACTATATAGTCGTTACGACTGCACCGGGCGTGCATACTTTATGTGTTTAATCCGCAGCGTTGTGTATACGGTGAAATTAATTTTCACGCGCAGACTACCCTTACTATAAAAAAATAAAACTGCTCTAAGAAAATTTCATTACATTACGTGAGTTATCTTGCAAACTGCTGCTGCCGCCGGGTGTACTTAATGGTACTATATACACAATATATAATATGTATGTGTAAGTATGTATATATTCGAGCATATAATATATACTATCTATGTTTTAGTATATAATATGCGTAGTATGTATAATATTATACACACGTCGCCTTTCCTTTTTTCTACTCAAAAATATGTAGTTTACAGAATACATAAAAACTTACCGTCGTCGCAAGGACCTTATTGGTTTTACAATGATGTGTTTTTTTTTTGCTTTCGGTGAAAAACACATTTCGGGACAGTAAAAGTAGTATTTGAGACCGAGAGTTTCATATTATATATAGTTAAACTATATTTATCGATTGAAACGTGGATTTTTCTTCAAATTCTCAATGTTGTTAATGAATCATTATTGGTAGGTTTTAAAATACATTAAACCATAATTGATTTTCTATCTATATCATTATCAATAATAAACATATTTCATAATGAATTATGATTATCTTCTATAGTTATATAGATTCTACATTGATTTGTCGTATTAAGCATCACTTAGCATATAATCGTTATAACTGCAAATAAATTAAAACATCACAATGAATTACAAATTTCTAACTCATGATATTATTTGTTTTTTTAAACTCTTAAAACGGTGTAGTAGTATAGCTTGCAGGGGTTTGAAATACGAATCGAAGTTTTATAATGCGACGATCGGTTTAAAATTCAATACACGACTGCATATGGCTCTCGCGCCAAGACGAACGAAAAGTGTAATCCAAACACCGCCCAGTCTCTTTATCCCATCCAACTTAGAACACTTATAGCACGCTGCTGCACATATATTTTCGTATTTATATAATTTATACGCTTTTGGTGTCTCTGAAGTCCGAAATAATCGCGGAATCTACTCGTACTATGTCGTGAACAATGTGCACTCAAATACCGTTTGTTCCAAATAAACAGAATGATTCATCTTACATACTCACCCACATTTTTTCCTTTAATAATTAGTTTATTCGAATTCCGATTTTTGGAATTTTTAAATATACTTCAATATCCTATATTTTTAAATGCTTGTGATTCTTCGTACTACTTAAGAAGTGTCCCCATTATAGCGATACAAACTTCTGTTTTTTAAATGAGAATCCCCATTATCAGATGAATTATTTTATTGGACATTTTGATGTACGGGAACCTAACTCAAAATTATAAAAATAGTTTTTTAGTTATTATGCTAAGAATAATAATCCTTATAAATGGTTTTATAGAAATATAAAATAGATGTACCTAATATTGGGTTTAGTAATATTTAATATTTATTATAATCGAACCGTTTTTACAGATTATAAAATATTTTGATTGATTAATATTAATTTTTGACACTTTAAATTAATTACCGCGGTAGTCCCCATATTCTCCAAAACCATTACCATGGTACCTAATACAGTATAGAAACCGTGGTACCTATTACCTACTAAAGTATAGATAACCATGGTAGATACACAAAGTTAAATAGCTCAAAAACAACTTATTCGAATTTTGAGTTAGGTATACAAATACAATAATATTTTAAATAGATTATCCACCTAATTGTAAAAATGGGGGTTCTCGTTTGAAAAACAAATGTTTGTAACTCCACAAAGCAACCTTTAAGTAGTACGAAAAATCTCAAAAATTAGAAGATATGGTTTAAGTAGGTAAGTGATATGTATATATAAAAATTGTATAAATCAATTTTTTAATGGCTGTATTATCGGGAGAAAAATGAGGGGACAAGCATGCTTGGTGATTCGCCCTGTATAGTATAGATACGCATGTCTTAGAGATACAATTCGGAACATCGTCCTCGTTCGTTCAGATATACTGCCGCGATAATGTCGCTGGAAAGACGAGCCAGGGATTAACTATGCAGGGATTTTCGGGCCGATCGCTGCGATCTCGCCGTTTCCGGTCGACGTGGACAAATCGTATTAGCGTTGCGGATATTTCGCGTATATGTTATTACATGCCTATACATTATATTGTCTTGTACCGAATCGGCTCCCCCACGACTTTTATACCCGATTACTGTACGTACAATATATATATATATAATATCATAACGATAACGCTATATCATTAGATACCGTAGTAATCCCTGCATGTGTGTGTGTGTGTGTGTGTGTGTGTGTGTGTGTATATATATTGTGCAATTTATAAGTAACGCTTAATGCGCAAAGGGTTTTGATTCGACGATTGACGCGTATATGTGTTATTCTATATATTATTATAATATAGATGCCGTTTATTGGCAACGGCTTTGACTGTCGCACAAGAGCGTATAATTAATAACATAACGCGCATGCCGTTGTACGCCTTGTGAGCATCATGTATATAGTCGATCGTCGTTTCCGTATAACTATTTATATATTACGTATACATAAATACATGTACATACACGCACCACGTCGTTGAACGATGATGTTTTCCGCGAGATGACGGAAACATATATTTATTTAGTGTTTCGGGCGTAAGTAGCGTACATCATACGTACAGTAAATGAATAGATGGTTTTGAGTGGCGTTGAAAGCGACGGAAACTGTTACATGTACGGATATTATTAAAAGTACCTACGCTGAATTTGAAGGGCAATTAAGTCCTGCTATATGTTTGCATGCATACAGTTATTTTAATTTTCTCAGTGTATTGATAAATCGTCAGTCGTAAATTATTATTTTTATTACACCTTACGCCATATTTACACTGAACTGGAACAGATAATGATATTTATATATAATATATACTTATATGTTTTATTACTTTCATGTTTCATTAACATAATATTTTATCATTATTATCTTTATAATTTTTTTTCATACTGCAAATTGTTTACATCATTTTGTTTTGCTGACAGCCTGGGGTAAAGTCGATCTAAACATCATTCTTTGATAAAAAAAAAATGCATGTATCGTCCCCGCTGGCTACTGTTCACAATACTGTTCATCTACCAATTGATTCTGCCGATTATAAAATTCATAAAAGTGGTAAAAATTAGCAATATTTTAATATTTATCAATATAACAATTATTATATAAAATAATTATATTATCAATCATCATTTATATTATGATACAGATACGTTATACAACGTATTAGGGATACAATTATATAGTTGTTATAATTATTTATTTAACGATAACGTTCAGTTGTTATTATACTAAGTTGCGTTTGTATTTATTTCTATCAAATTAATCAAAGCTTTGAATGGATATCATTATTGTCAATGACCTTAATCAGTCTTTTAGCGTCGAAGAAAGTAAATGGCTTTTGATTCGTTTAAGACAAGAAAATGCTCTCTCTGCAGAACAATTCGATTCTAGAGTTCTGAATTACCTAATATATTCTTGAAGATATTTCGATATTGGGTACATTTTAAATTTCAATTTAATGTACCTATATAATTGATTAGCTATTAAGTAAAAGTAATTTTAATGGGGTACTTTTGTTATTGTCTTTTTCATTTTCAAAAAAATATTGAAATAAAGTATTTTTTTTTTGCAATCAATCAAATTTAAGATTTAATAAAATTATATATTTAATATATTTATCGTACATGTGTACTCACTCATTTATTTATTAATTCTGATGTTTTATGATTTATTATTTGCTGAAAGTTGGTAAGAAAATAAAAATTGCTTACAAAATAGGTAAGCCATGAGCATTTTGTGATACTTAGTTCTATTTCATCGCTCTTACATTCATCGTAGATTTTTTTTTCATTTTTTGTTAGGGTATATCATATACTCTTTTTTAAAGATTATATTACCCATTAAAGCGTTTTCTTCATTTATTTTTAAATAACCGTATCGAGTTTACCCTTTTAATAATTAAGTTATAGCTAAGTTCCACAACACAATACTCATTTATAACAACTGTTTGAAGTTTTTTTTAGAAACACTTTAAGTAATACGAGTAGTAAAAAAAACCATGGAAACTATTACTTTTACTTACGTATTTATATAAAGTACATGGGTTTCATTTTTCATATAAGCTTTTTCAAAAAGATGTAATTTTTCAATTGAAATCTAGATTTTATAAACACGTTGAAATTATTTTCGCGTTTTTCTATTATATTACTACATATGTTCAGACTAAATTAAGAAAATGAGCAACACTTGCAAGTTGACTATATAGTGTCCATAGATATTTTTAGCATTAATATAGGACTACCCACGACTGTCAGATATATATCTATGTTATATGACTCTAGTAAACTTGTTAATTTTGTCAAATCATAAAAATTATGAATTATGCCCGACAGATGGTGAAACTCTAAAAACCGTTTTAGTTTAATATAGGGCTTACATTTATATTAATATAACATATTATAATAAAATGTAGCTGATCAATATGAGAAATTATCTGAATAATCTTAATTTACCAAAAAATATTTGTTTTTTTATAAATGTATTAATAATTGTACGTTTTACTTCAAATTCTGATAATTATTCTAGGGTATTTAAGATATTACCATTCTGCAAGAACCAATTATCTTATCTTGTTCCTTTAAAGGAGGCCAAGATAAGTGAAATATTTAATCATTGGAATTATTCTATGTAAAACATTTGACTAATAATTAAGTTTTTTGTTTACTTTTAATATGGTATATTGGTATGTGTTATGTTAAATATTGGTCGATACAATATCAGTTATTATTATTATTATTATTAGATGTTTAGTGTCGACAAAATTATATGTCACATTGTTACAATTGGTGACATAAACAAAAAATGTTGAATGTCGCACAATTCATTATAAGTTCTTTTTTGTAATACTAAGCCTATTTAAGTGTTTGAAGTGCTGGTCTATTTCACTTATGCAATAGAGTTTGAATACAATAAAATGTTCTTGGAAAGTCTAATTTTACATTTTTTTTTAAAGTAAAGACTAAATTCTGTGACCATTTGGGGCGTTTGTTGCTATTTCTGAATTTGTAAAACAAGTATTGAATTGTGTCTATATGTTTTGGCAATATTAGAAGTAATAAAAATGCATTATCGAAAGAAAACAATTGTTAGCTGTAAAGTCGATGTCGAACTTGGGTAATTTTTAATGTCAGTAATTTTTTAGTGTTATAAGTTTGACTTCTGCAAAAGAAATAATATGTCCAATACACAGTAGATACTATTTTCGTTCTGAGAATATAGTGATAATGCATTTGTTGGTAATATTAAATTTTTGAAGTCATGTAAATAATTTATTTAAATATTTGAGAGGTCCAGATTCAGATGTAGATGCGTCAATGAAAATTTCACAAAAAAAAAAAAAAAATAGTGGTGAAATATTTGTTTACAATTTAAATATATGTTTAATTTGATATTAATTATACAAATTATTGAATTATTTTTTCGATTATTTTAAACAAACTTATGACTGAGCTAGTTCATAATTTATTGGTTATTTGTTTACTATAGTATTAATTACTATACTCATTATAATTACAATTTAAGCGAACGACCATACTTTCACTGATACAATAGACGTATTTACTAAAATATAATAGTTATTAATTATATTTTAGTAAGTTTACTGCAAAATGTTTGAGAATGTTGGTATATACATTTTGTATAACAATAAATAATTAATGAGGAAAAATATATCAAACCATAAAAACGAATAACGTTTTTTGAATTCTCAATATTTTTTTTTTTTTTAATATAATCGAATATTCGCGTATACGATTTTCATTTGACCTTTGACAACCAGGCGCATATCCAATATATATTTTACGTAGTACGTCGTATCACGCGGTTATATTGGTTTTGGGAACAAAAATCGCTTTGGAAGCTCAAAAGTCGTATGCGATAAACGTCGAGATAGAAAATCATTTTATGTCTTAGGGAAAGAAAAAAGCTTAAAGGCACAGTATCACATTATACGTACAATATAGTCGACGGCGATAATGTTATTTTCCCGTTTATATGTGCGCGTGAAGGCGAATGCTTACATTTTTTCTTCTTAGAAAATAATATAGCCACTTTGATATTTCACGCAAACACGATTTCGGATATATTATAATATAGCGTGTACATATATATATATAATAACATAGAGTCGCGAATATTAACGAAAGAAACGACGATAAACCGATTGGCGAACAACTCGAGAAAAATAAAATATCCATCCGGTCGTGGAAACACGTTGGCGCCGCAAGGGTATATAATAATAATAATAATAATATGCACGCGCACCCACACAAAAACACATTCGAACACACACATATGGGTGTGGTGGTAGTCGAAGAAATCATAATATCCGACGCCTATTCGTAGCCTCTGGCGATTCTCAAACGCGGTTACGGGGTATCGCAAAGGGTTGGCTTACTAATGGTTTTAAATAAGGGTAGAGAGCATGTAGCTGCAGAACGGTGGAATATTCACAGCAGCGACAGCAGTCGTCGGCAACGTTAATTTCCTCTCCGACATCCTACGAGGATACCTATTTGTATGTATGTATATATACACGGGTTATATACGCATCGCGCGTGTAATAATATTATTATATTATTCCGCGTTTTCCCGTTATCGATAACGCCCGGGGCGTCGTTATTTAATCGCGTCGCCGGAATTATAATATACGCCGCCGTGGTCTGTGCGGACGTCAACGACGACGAAAACGTCTCTCGTCGCGGTAATTTATAATTGATTCTTCTCCGTCTCCCCGACCGTCGCCAGTGGCGTTTACATTATTTTATACGCTCCCCCCAAGGAAACGGCTGACGACTTCAATGCAATATAATATTATTATGTTCGTGGTGCGCAGTGCGCTGCAGCAGTTGACCGACTTCCGCGACAGAGACTTCCGAGAATCTTCTGATTGTTGTCCGATATCCCGCGAAAACGACTACGCGGACTGCTACGGCGTTTAGTACGCCGTCGACCGGACATGATTATTGTTATAAATGTTCTATAATACAACGACTTTGTGCATATTGTGTGATTTCGATTGATGTTTCCCGCCCGCGCTGACGAGCTTGTTTCAGTATTCCGAAATATGAATATTACATTATTGTTATAATAATATTTCGTTCAATTCCAGAATTTCAAACGGGTTTAAACCTTTAAACCAATTCAATTAGTAATTCATCAAATATTTACACGCACAAACGACGGAGGTTATATTATATTATATTATATTATTATATTGTTATTAGTTTATGTATACCTCTACCTATAGTTTTACCGTACCTACCTATAATACTTGTATAATATTATTATCGATCGTCCAATTATGATATTGTTTAATAAATATATTATAATATAATATAGATTGTCAGTCGTCATATTATGTAGAATTTGCATAATTTAACCAGACGTTATTTTATTCGATTTGATTGTCTATTAAATGTATGTATCGTGGTAAAAAGTTTTAGGAAAAAAGTTCGATTTTTATTTATTTTATAAACAAAATCACAGGTAAAATATTTACTGTCGTCATAAAAAATTTTAATTGTAGCCTATATAACTTAAAATCTTAATTATTATTGACTGCATCGAATATATAAAACTCGACAAACTGGATAATTAAAATAAAAGCAATAGTATTTGATTAGAAAAATTACAACATTATTTGTTAATTTCGTCAGGTAAATAATTTGACTAAGATATAATTAATACTAATTTTCGTTAATTACGTATCACATATTTATATGCACCGAACTTTTTTTTCTACGACATTTTTATCTTGGAATTTTTGGCAGTGTCTAAATTTATATATGAGTACATGAAGTCATTAACAGTTCTGTCATTAGAGAACACATAATTCCGATTTTGATTATCACTTTCCTCACCATGGTCCGTGGATCGCGAAAGTAATACATATTACATTGAGATTATAATTTATAATCTCTTGATATATATTAGTAGTATTTCTCTTGTTGATAAAGTCGATTCGATTCCGCCGCTATAGGCGTTTCTAATTATTTTATAATTTCTACACTAAATAATGAGTTTACTCCGCCGCTACATATTTGAGGTCGATTGAAATATTTTCAGCTTTTGAGGGATGCCTGTTTAGTGCAGATATTTATATTGATAGATGGATATGGAACATCGCGGGAAGCGGTCTCAATCAGTTTGCGGAAGCAAACCCGTCCATATTGATTTTTATCGCCGTCATTATACGCTGAAGATAACATATTATATTGTATAGAATCTCAGCAGGTTATTTTCGTGTATAATGGGTAGCAATTTGTTTTTTGCTCGCCCAAAACATTACTGTAACGAGTCAAAAAAAAAAAGAAAAGAAAAGAAAAAGATTCTATGCCGTATAATCCGAGGTTCCGTGAATTCGCAGAGACCATGTAAACACCTGCTCGCGCCTAATGAGGAGTACCTATGTCGCCGCGGTTTTCTTATATAATATATACATATATATATATAAAGTATATACGTAGTAGTAGTGCCATCCAAATAACTCTGTCGTTGCTCGGTCCATTACACTCCCGTCGCGTTTTACCAATAATACATAATATACCGTCGACAATATCGTCATTAGCCGTAGGTATGACAGAATAAGGCGGCTCTGCGGGTCGTTAAACCCACGCGCGAAAGCCACCGCGGCCGTCGAATAAATCGTTATTAATCCTTATAAAACGACGTCGACGACGTCGACGGTGACGATTGCGAACGGTGAACCTAAATCGTTCGTATATATATATAATATATATACGAATTACGGTCCCGCGACGACGGTTTTTACTGATTGCGACGAAACAAATCTGCCAAAAGCAACAAAATCTCCGGTAATTTTTTTTCTTTCGAAACATCTCCGTCGAAAACCTATAGAATATAGAAATCAAATATTGTAATATATTTTTATATTGTATAATATGACGATATACAAGACAATAATCAGGGACCGCCGTACTAACTTTACTCCGGAAAATTTGGAACAATATATTATTATACATTCCTTTAAAAACATTGAATAATATTATTTTTTATCTGATGTTTATGTATAGCATATAAATAATCATAATTATATTGCATGTTTAATTTAACAAAATAATAAAGTATTTAAGTATTATTATTTTTTTTTATATATAAATGATGGTCAAATAAATAAATTGTACGATCAACTTTTTTTTTAGAATATTTTGAGAATATTAAGAATATCTGAATATTTTATACATTTTTGCTGCATATAGACATCATATTTCAAACGTTTTAACAGAATACATAAATCCGGATCTTAGACTCATAATTCTTCACATTATTATAATATCGAATATTATGGAATAGGACCAATACCGCGTAATACGACAACGTGATATAATATGTCGAAAAACGACCCATCGGCTACGCCACTGAATTATCGCGTATCTATACCTATATAGATTATATACGTTTATCGATCGGCATTCCGATATAATAATATGTTTGGACACATATTTTACACGAGTGTGATGTTATTGCAGTGCTTAAGGTTCGCACTATAATTATACGTATAGTGTATACAAAAGGCGAGACATCACGAGTGTGTATACTACTCTATGTAAGTACACGACGATGACAATGACGAATAACAAACAGCGGCGGCGGCGGTGGTGGTGGCCGTGGTTAAATACAACAACAACCGCGTAGTAGTGTACCGATTAGTATATATTAGTATTATACGCGTATATAAATATACACGTGACGAGAGGGTGAGACTGGTGAGAGAGAGTGAGCGAGCGGCGGCGGCGGCGGATGAGGAGAGACGAAAACTTTCCGAGGCGGCGCGTACGTATAATACGTATAATATGTATATATATATTATACCCTATTCCGTTCGGTCGTTAATTAATTACTCGCAGGAAAAGAGCGGTCGATCGATACCGCTTGTGTGCCGCGCGCGCGCGTGTGTGTGTGTGTGCGTTGGTATACATACCGAATAATATTACGGGCGTGGGGCCAAAGAGAATTTTAAACACCCGTCGCCCGCCTACAGCCACCGCGGCGGTAACGCGAATCCCTCCGGAACACGACTGCAGCGGCAGCATCACGAGAGAGACAGAGAGAGAGCTGTGCATCACAAACAACCGCGTGTACATGCGCGAGTGTGTGTAGTACGTCCGAGTACGCGATTTATGGTACCTATACCTACAGACGTATACATATCGCGGTAGGTAGGTCAGGTGTATAATATATTATACGGTTAGGAGGTTACCTATATATACCGCGCGGTATAATGGTCGTGGCAGCGACCGCAGTGCGTGTTCGTAACGCGGCAGCGGTGCGTTCCGCGGGAACGTCGTACTACACACACATATATATATATATATATTTCTCGGCGCGAGATACGCGTGTGCGTGTGGCGGTGATGAGTGTGTGTGTGCGGTGCTTTAATGTGTAGTGGGTACTACAACGCGCGTTAATGTTATTACCTATATATATAGTATTATACTATTATACGTACGTAGGCGTAAAGTGCAATTAAACACAGCAATCGCCGAGGCAATCTTAGGCCGACGACAAGCCGCGCGTTTCGTCGATGACGTCCGTGTCATAATAATTATATTATGCCACTATGACGATTATTAATAACGGCGAGCGAGTAGAGTTATTTTTTTTTATCAAATAAAACATTTTTATGTATTATATGTATACGATGTACGGCTGATATAATATATTCTAATCGACTGATTTGATGCTATGGGGAGCCATTATGGCTAACCTGAGGGTGAAGGACCCCTGTATGCGAGGCACGTCCTAATTTGTAATTATACTAACCGAATGTCCCATCAGGACCCAATCGACTTCGACTTTTTCGAAAACCTCAACTCACCCCTCGGACTTAACCCTCAACAGATCGAAACAATTTAATCTCATCAAGTTTTTAAAATAAAACGATTTATATAATGCGATTTAAAAATGGGAACCCGCCTATATACGTGTGTTTAATTCAAATGGAAATCTTTCCGCTGTTTTTTATTATCTTTAATTATTAAGTGCCTACCATCACTCTGCAACGTAATACGTATTACCTTGCATTAAAGTCATATGTAAATACAATGTAACTAATGCATGGCCATTACCGCTAAAGTTGTAAAAAGAGATCGATAAAAAAGAAAAAAAAAAGAAATTGATGATCGAATAACATATTGTCTATAGAAATACGCTGGGCGCAGAACACGATATTAATCATTTGAGCACTGGCATTTTAAAAATTATTTTCCGTACCTATTCACAGCGTAGATAAAAATTATTTTTCCCGAAATTCGCGAGGTTGGCGGGCAAAGCTGTTCGACAGGTACTCTATATACGCGCCTTATTTATAATGTGGCGTAGGCGGGTAGATACATATATCATATTATTATTGTGTCGGTGCGATTTATAGTAATTATTCGTCGTCGAAAATGAAGCTTGTATAGGTACGACGTGCGTATATTTGCATTATAACATAACGACGTCGTTAGCGCCCGTCTAACCGCTGTGTGATGGGACTTGACAGCGGTTGTGGTACGGAATACCTACTACCGATATACGCGCGCATAAGAATATATGTCTACATAAAAACGCGGTAGAATATATTTAACGTGTTATAAATTATAATAATAATAATATATTCGTATACCGACGCGATATCGTTTTACGTTTACCTGCACATGACCAGAACGACGATTTATTACGAGGCACAGTTGTGCATGTAATATGTAACACATATACGTGTGTAGTACATACTATATGTAGGTATTTAGGTGGACAGATGGGACTACCACTAACCTATACTATACTATGTATAGTGTTTAATATAAATATTAAACATTTATAATATGGACCGTGTGATAACAATATTATTGTGTGCGTGCTGCAGGTGTCTGTGATTTTAAAACCGCGTATGTATGTATACATAAATGTATATATTTAAACGGAGATTATGTTACGACGACGACGACTTATTCGGTTATTCCCATATTGTTTACTCGCACACACCCATATAATAATATATTAATACAGGTTGATTCACCAAGCACGATCACCCCTCTTTCCTTCTTAAATATTGCAATTATTCTAATCTGATTTTTAAAATTTTTGAATATAGGTACTTAAAAACCATATTTTCAAATTTTGAAGATTTTTTATAATCATAATGAGGAGAGGGTCTTGTGAAGATACAAATTTATGGTTTTGCAAATGACAGCACTCTTTTTATACAGTACCCAAATTATGCGAGGTGGATATTTTTAAAAATGTTGACGTATCAAAATTATTTGTATTTTTTAAGTTATTTAACTTTGAGTACTTACTAAGAATAACAGGTCTATGATAAAGTGTTTGAAAGATATGGGAGCTACAGTGATTTGAAAATTTGTAATTTATAATTTGTAAAAATAGTTTAATTATAATTTATAATAAATACTATTTATATTTTATATTTTTGTAAAACCATGTTTAAGGATTATTATCCTTTCTATAAACATTTTAATAATGAGAAAACTACATAATATTTTGAATTTTGAATTAAATAACTTGTAGATCAAAATTTCCATTAAAATTATTCACCTAATAACTTATAAAGTATAAAAATTAAAAAGTGATTCACATATTTTAAAAACAGAAGTTAGGTTAGGTCAGGTATGACTTCAATACACTCTTAAAATAATACTTAGTACAAAAAAATCTTGATAAATTTTAAAATATGATGTTTTTCGAGTGTATTTAAAAATTTAAAAATCAGAATTAAAATAAATTGAATATTAAATGAAAAAAATGGCAAATATCATGCTTGGTGAATCACTCCGTATAATATATATACACAAATCACAATGTAATAAGCCCGCGTGTACGTGGATATAGGATAGGTACCTAACCTACGCCAGCTCTCGTATAGATAGGTATATAATATATATCACAGGGGTATAATTTTACGAACAAGTTTATTCGGACGAGGACGAGAAATACGACCGGGCGAGCATCTCGGAATTACTTCGACTATACCGCGTTATATATTATAAACGGCCGCCGCCGACCCGCCCAATTCCACCGCCAGAAACGCAATGAACGTCGCGCGTAAAGTTTCCGACGGCACCCCAATAACTTACACGCCAAGGGAAACCCATCGCCCACCGACCTTTTGCCGGGTGTCGTACGCATATCTATATATTATACTCAAAGGCTGGCGTCGTCGCATGTATAGGTAGGTTAGGTAGGTACCTACAACATCTCCTTAACTATAATGCCGGAACGAGACGATGTCGCTAGAATTCGGTGGAAAATGCAATCGTACGTGCGGGCCATCGTCTGTGCCGAAGTCGTATTATAGAAGTCCATACATACATGTTTTTAAATGATATATTAAGTACGTAGGTACTGTGTATCGTATATTTAATATATATTTATAAGCTTGGCTGATGTCTGTATGAGAATTGAGTGTATATTATTATTATTATTATTATTATTATGTGTGTACATTTCAAAGAACGATCCAATTATGTGATGTCATTTATTTGGACATCTTCAATAGTGTGTATTTGACGCCCGAGTAACTGCATAATATTAAACACATCAATCGTTGCCGTTTTATTTGATTTCTCTTCTCTACAATTATCGTGTATTTTACTGGCTGTCTCTATATAACTATATCTACAGATGTAATTTAAGGTTAACTTTTATTTACCACGATAATCGAATCCGAAAATCCTTGTTATTTTTTCGTTACACACGTTCATCAGTTTTTTCGGTCAAAATAAATTTCTCTTATTTTAGGATTCAAGTGTCATATTTTTATTTTTTATACACTAAAAATAACCGTTAGAAAATACGTTTTATACACTCGTATATAGGTACCCACTCATCTTGGAAAAATAAACCCTAAAAACTTGATAATTATATGTTAATTCATTTATAAATTGTAACAAATAATGAAATAATCTAATTAACGGACCAAAATAGTTTTGACAAATATTTTTTAAAATGCTAATTTTTGTGAGATATATTTTTCATTGAAAAATATAAACGATAATCTCAAAATGTAACAACATTAAAGGGAAGATATCTGATGTATTGTCCATATACATAATTTTTATAACAATATTATAATATATTATAATAATATTTACTACATTATAGTCTACACGTTTTTATATAATTTAAATTAGATAGTATTAGAAATATTTAGGATTACGTAATTTTCATGTACCTCTAACCGAGAGGAAAACATTTTCAGTCCTATACATAATATATAATATAGGAATATATAGGATAGTTTTAATATTAACCGATCGAAGATATCTATTTGTTACGTATGAATGATACATGGAGAGAACGACCGCCGACGATCGGGAATTTTCAGCTGTGTATAAATATATAATAATATAATATGGGTTATGGTTATAACTTATAACTAATATAATGTTACATAGTATATACACAATAAATCATTTGGCGACCACTCGTCGCGTAATACAATACGCAATCACTGCTGTTGTACGATCCCATTTCCATCATCCCTCCGGTTCTCTGGTGCGTATATAATGTATATACGTGATATACTACTGCGTACTATGGTTATTCACGATAAATGAACACGGCGATATTATTATTGTTGTTGTTGTTGTTGTTTATTATTATTATTATTATTAAATTATTATTATAAATCGCTGCAGGTGGCTATATAATATAATATTCGATGGGGCGGGGGAGTGGTCGGCGATAAATATTCTAGAACGTTATACATTATACTATTATTATTACTATTATATAGAAATCGGAACCGCCGTCGTTAAAATAATCGTTAACAATGATTATTGCCGCGGCCATTTTACCGCCGTTACGCCGGAAAGGAAATAATCCGCCGTACATCGTCTATGTCCCCGCGATTGGACGGCGGATACGCAGAAGGCCCGGTTGTAACGAAACGGATATCCTTTGAATGGCCCTTAAACGACGTACAATACTAATTTAACGATTTAACTCGACGTGCCCTCTCGGCCAACCCGTCGTGATGACCCATCACCGTACTGGCTAGGCTATATAATATAAATCATAATATGTATATATATACCACCTCATACTCGTTAATACATAATATAATCGTTATATAGCCGATAATACACATTACACGTCATCGACTAAACGTGCCAAAATCGAGTTTCAACAGATACAAAAGCAATAATTATTTAATTAGGGTTGGAATTTTGATGTAACGTCATTTTTTTTATACATTGCTTCGTAAGTGGAAAATGTGTTTTAAACATAATTAATATTTTTTTTTACTTTTCAGCATAGAGAAATAATGAAAATAATTTATTTTTATAGTGCTGCATTTTTTTTTTAAAGATTTTGAAGTCATTTTTTATTTTTTGAAGTGTATTTTTTGCGAACTTTTAGGGCATTAAAATTCCAGTCCTAAATTTATAATATAATGGTCATATCATAATGGTTTTACTATAATATATGTACAATATTATAATAGTCTTTAACGTAATAATTGTTGTTAAATTTTAGTGATTTATTTGTTTTGTTTGCACGATACAGGCGAACAGCAAAGCGACATAAACGCACGCATTGGACAGTCGGCGTTCTTACCTTGCGAACTGGAGCCCAATAACGTGACCACAGGATTCGAGATCACCACCCAGTGTGGAATAGTTCACTCCGTGAAATGGTACCGAGGAGCAAACAGAATATTCCTGTATTCCGGTGGGCCTCGCACGACACAGCCACACCGAGAAGGGTACACCGATAGGTATGACAGGTAAGTCGAACAAAACACCCAGTCGTAGTTAACAAAATTAATTTAGACATATATACAATATACGAACAACAACCATAGGTATAATAAATCGTAATATTGTAATAGCCAATAACTGCATTTTGTCGTATCATCACTCGTACACCGTAATTAATTTCTATATCTTACTGCAATAGCAATATTGTACTTAATGTATTATATATATTTTTCAATTCTGAGGGAAGCTTTTAAAGTGTATACGTTGTACTTGATGTGAACACCTTTCCTGACGGAAAGAACGTGCTTTAAAAGTTCCACGTAGTACTTTCTCGGACGGGATATCTCGATGGTACTCTGGTAGTTGGTACTTGTAAAGTTATTTTTCAATTTTTTTTTATTATCAATACAATATCTCTCCTAGGAGTGTTATAAAAGAGTGCCAACGAACATCGATAATTTTCTGAAAAATGTTGCACCAAGTGAAGTGTGGATATAATCAAATCGTTTCTCGAATGCGATGATTTATGTTGTTATTGCTTTCAAATTTAATATCATAATTATTTATAACGCACAATCACAGCTATTATATGCATCTATAACGGCCTCAATGTATTAACCTTCGTTCTAACACGTTAAGACTTCAGGTATAATTTGCGGTGCACCACGATGGTCTTACAATATTTAGCCATTTTCGTACCGGATATAATATAATATAATTTATATAAACTATAATTAGGTCCTTGAGAACATTATTACCGCTATTTTCAATCTTATACCTATATTAAAACTAGACTGAGATTTTGATGTAATATACATTTTTTTCCTGGCATTTAAAACCGTATCGTTGTGAAGTTGGCCTTTATATTTTGTTTAAACAAGTTCAGAGTAGTGCCAGTATTTCGCAAGTACTTAGTAAGAATTTGCAAGTTAAACCTGCCAACCCTATATGAACTTCAAGGATTTTTACCCAACACTTACATGTTGTCCTGAAAATTTCAAACTAGTGTCAAATTATACTTGTTATAATTAACAAGAATTTGCAAATCCATTCTCGCTATTTGCAAGTCAAACTTTACGGTCGTTAAAAACGTACATTGTCTTAAGTGGAAAATGTATTTTAGCGGATCCTGATTATTTGAATCACATTTTTATTGACAAATTCAACTTTTTAGTGAATTATTTTATGTTTTTAGTTTATTATTTGA
This sequence comes from Rhopalosiphum padi, assembly GCF_020882245.1. Lineage (NCBI taxonomy): Eukaryota > Metazoa > Arthropoda > Insecta > Hemiptera > Aphididae > Rhopalosiphum > Rhopalosiphum padi. The sequence goes on from NC_083599.1 coordinate 51,174,338, forward strand.
GTATTTATAATACTTTTCATAATATATTTTTAAATCAAAATCGAATTGCAGTACAAAATGCACTGTCGTATTAAGAGCCAGCATATTATTACATATTATAGTCAGATAGTTCGATAGTGTCAAAAGCATAGTAGGTACATATTATGCTTTATGCAATCCTTGTCAGTCGTCGTTTACCGTTTTAGTATTTATAGTATCTATAAATAATTAAAGAATTAGGATGCGATAACGATAGTTTATTTTACTATTATACGTGTCTTTCGAAAAAAAAATAACCATTGGATAACTACACGATTTTGTTGAATAATTATTTAGACAGTAAAAAATAAAAAATAAATATTTTTAAACGTATTTTTATTAGTGTATATTTTAATATTTTTAAGGAATTTTCGTATTATTATGTGACTTTTAGGCCATTAAAATCCTAGCCCTAGTTGTATTTATGTTTATTTGTTACAGTCCGTAATGCATAAACAACAAAATATATACATATATAGAGTCAACCGTGGTGGTTTTATCAGCTAACGCTGACGGGGCTTTTAATTATATGCGGCCCCTTCTATGTCAACACACAATAGCCGACTAATACATTTAACTGCATCGAAATCCTCCCGCCGGCCGTCGTTTTAGCTATCGACGTTGGTAGACTAAATGCGCAAACCATCGACAAATCGCCGAGTTTATCCTTCCGGCATATACCTACAGCAAATATACACCGAAGTTATCGTTGTTCTGCGTTTAAAACACGAGTATACACGATTGTCAATTATATTTTAATAAAAGATCAATGTTTTCTTGATTTATCTTTCCACCCACACCGCTGACTGCAATTTGTTTTGATTATAAAACTGCATGACGTATACATTTTTTGTACCTACATTCGGGCTACATTAAACACGCGCCACTGCTTTAATGATAGTACACACTGCAGAGCTAGAAGTCGTATTGTAGTCGTTTTATTAATTGTTTTTATTGTTATTGTTTGCAAACAACTGCAATCAAAATACTACTTCACCAAATATAAAGGACAAATGCTGAAATGCATATTAAGTTATTGAATATAAATTAACTTAAATTAATAATTTAACATATTATATTATATTACATATTTATAAGTAATTATAATTAATAATTAATATTTTCCATTTCCAACAAATTGATTATTGAACTTAAATTTTAAAATAATAATATATAAATAATAAATTAAAGGTAATTTGATTTTAATTCGGATTTCTTAAAGATAGTAATTTTCTTCATAATATCATTAAGGTTTGAGATACCTAGTGTCGTATTATAAAAGAGAGTGTTTTGGGAATAAGACAATTCCCATATATCGTTAGTATTATATTTTGTTTTCGCATAACTGTATAAAATATAGTTATTCCTAATTTAACACATAATTTTTTCATCATAAGTTGGAAATATAAAATGTAAAAACACCAATATATTTATATATTTAGTATATATATATATATATATATATCTAGTCACTTACGATTTTTAAAAATTTCTTAAAAAGTTAAAATATCAATAAAAAAATGTTAATAATATATATTTACATTTTAAATCAATATCAATTTAATTTTATCGCATTATTAACTAAACACATAGGTAATGTATATTTTTAACTATGTTTTAAGTTAATTTGATTTTATAATAATATATATTATTTTATAAGTATCTACATTGCATTTGTATAACTTATCCACATTTCATGATGATTGATGAGCATCTCTTGAAAAACATTCTAGATACGCCAAAATGGCCTCATTGCTCCGAGGCATCAAAAGATGAATGGCCAAAGTTGTTGTCTTATTTAATTATTATTTTGTTTTCCTTGTTTTAATGTAACCTTGGCGATCTGCGTTCTGCGTATATTTATATTTATACGTTTAAATATAATATTGCTTATTTATTTTAATTTTAGAAACTAAGTATAGAAGCTTCACTAGAATCTATTTGTTATTCGATTATGATTTTTTTTGCTTTTATTCTTGATAACTTTTTTTTTAAATACCTAATAGAAAATCAATATTGTTTTCGTATTTCAGCAATATAATACCTATAATATATTATATGTTGTTACATAAAAATTAGGTTAACTTTTTTATGTACCTAATTATAAACTGAATAAAAAAAAAAAATTTTAATTAATTTTTAAAATATTAAATATAGCAGAATTAATATTTAAAATCTTTCATTTTTATTTTTAATCTCATATTTTGTTATAAGTTTGTGTTCTTAAAGTATTTTATTTTATTTATGGGATAAGGTTAGTACCTAATTAGTTATTGATGAGCTTTTATTTTTTATAGGAATTGAAAATAAATCTTAATATTAAAAATGAAAATTTTATTTTTTATTTTATATACCATTTGAATTTTTAGACATCTTTATAAAATTTTTATTGAAAATTTTAACAAAATTCAAAAACATATTTAAATAGATATAAACTTGAAACCCGAAAAGTTTTGTTTTTGCAACTTAGCCTTATGCTGTACATATGATATATTATTTTCTATCGCAAAATAAAGACATTATTATTATTATTATACTCGTATGTGCACCAATATACCAAATATTATACTTCTATAGTAAAATTCATCAACATATGCAACATAAAACTTTTACTACATTTTTTTAAGTTAGTATAATAAATTTCCATTCAATTTTGAAAGTTGCTTATTTAGAAAAAAAATACGAATCCATAAAAATCCTTACTTGAATAATTACATAATGTGTACTTTATTATCTCATTACGTCATACCTTTGATACCATACATATTCTTTTGCGATTCTATATGCGTGATTGGTTATATATTAGCATAGCTGTAACCAACAGAATTAAAAATAATATGAATTATATATTATTCACTTGAATATTTTTTATCCTTTTCAATTTTAATTTTTAAATAGCAACACTATGGGTATATTAATATACTTGTAGTTCGTTATAATATAGGTAAGTTCTTATAGTTTTTTGATTAAATATTGATCACATATCGTACCTATTCGCATTATAGTACATTAGCATAAATAGTTATAAGCATTTCCCAGCAGTTTTCTAGAGCATTGCAGATAATTTTATATAATTTATAATTTATATGTCTATACAATTTTTATATATAGATTGACCACATTTTTTAGTTTACAAAACAACAATTATAGTCTTAAAATGAATTACTTAGTTGATAAAATAAAAAAACATTTATCATAAAGTGAAATTTTCAAAATTCGTTGATTATTTTTGACCTAAATATATAAATATTATTCTTAACATTGGTTTGATTTTAAAAGATTTCAATTTTATAATTAACTTATAAAAAATATGATACAAGAATATTTTTGGCTGCAAAAACAGATGTAGAGTGATAAAACTAGATTAATGATGATTGTATTATCTCATGAACCAATTACCTATATCAAATTTAAAAATGGCCATTGAGTGCCAAGCATCGACCAACATACAGAGATGCAAAAAAAAAATGCACTTTTTGCTTATTATATCATTATTATTTGACCTATATTAATGTAGCGTTTTTTAGAAAATCGAAGTTTCTTTTTGGTTTGTGAAGTAAACTGTGAGACGATGACGTGAGTAAGCAAGTGCCAAACATGTAAAATTATTAATTTTCAAAATATGTAATTTTATAAATAACGTTATAATGTTAGATTATGTTATGTATCATGTACTGTTTTTTTTTTTTTTTAAAAAATTGAGTTTGTTTTAAAGTTCTTGGCAATAATTTTGAAAGTAGCGTCAAAGCCAGCAGAGGCGTAGTTAACCGTCGAACAATGGCATAATGCCCATGTTTTCAGTATAATTATACAGAGCGATTCCTTTATCAGATAACACTTTTAACAACATTTAAAAATTTATAAATATTTTTGAAAATATTTTTTTTTACAAAATTTGCAGTCAAAATAAAATATTTTTTATCGTTATAATTTTTTTTCTTTTTCGAATGATAACATTAATTTTTAATTTCATATTTTAGAGTGGAATTTTTTTGGAATATTTTGATACATATAAATCCTAATTTGGACGAGTAGTTTAGGATACTCCACAAAATATTAGTCTACTACTCTGCTTACGTTAATTTTAAATGCTTTACGCACGTAATTTTTAGTACCTAGAATTGATAGAATAATAATAATTTTTTTTTTTAATTTTAAATAACTTAAACATCTTAGTCTATAAATTTAGAGTTTTGGATTCTGCAAGTATACTTTATATAAATTTTTTGGTATTTAAGGTAACAATTTTTTAGTTAGTATAAGAGCTCTAAAAAACTATGCTAAAAATATGGATTGAAATTTTTAATGTTGATAATTTGATATATAACTTTTAATTTGTTTTTAAGAAAAATAAAAAAAAAATAAGAATATAATCACCTTAATCAACTATTATTGGACAAATAGAGTTAAGCTTAGATTTTTTTCGGAACTATGTATGGGAGTATTCTATATTTTCTTTTATATAATTAATACATTAATGTTATAAAATATAATGATTAATATATTAATATATTGATTTTAAAATATGTTTCGAATTTTATTTGTATTATTTGGTACAGGCTGTACAACTGTGATTACATTTTTTTTATGATTTCTTAATTAATTGAATCGTAGACTAATTATTATTTTTACTAAAGTTAAACTATAACTATAGTAAACTATACTGTAGGAAATATTTTTAGTATCTTACTTGATTAACATCATATCAAGTATTTACTAATTTTCAAACTAATATGTGTACCTATTAATTACGATTAAGTTTTTGTGTATTTCTATTAAAATATTTTCTCAAAACCAATTTAATCATGGATTTTAAATAATTGTATTTATTCAAATAAATAAGATACTTTTTTAGTTATTTTAATAGTATTTAGTAGTATTATAGTATTATTATAGTATTTATTATTTAGTATGTTTTTGTTTATCGTATGTGGGAAAAATTGTTAATAGAATAATTTTATGTGTATTTAAAATTAACACAAATAGATATTTTAAGAAATTTAAATGTGTTTATCACGTGTTAAACTACTATAAGTTTGCATCGGTTACCAACTATTTTTAAGACGTTTTTAATAATTTTGTAGTATTCAAAATACTTATGGAACTATATAAGTATAATCTATTTATCTATTCGAGTAAATGAGTGAGTACAATTTGCATATAGTTTTATCAAAAATAAAAATAATAATAATAAATAAAAAATAGGATACTTAAGATATGTAAATATTTGACATTTAATTTATTAATATTTTTATTATTAATAAATCAATTTATCCTTAGTATTAAAAATATTTAATTTCCAAGTTTAAAATAACTTTATAGATTTATATGTTTACTTCAAAAGTTACTTTTAATTTATTAAAGCCTAAAGGTACAAATATTATTTAGTTTCATTCAAAATTACATTAGAATAAAGTTTTTCAATAAAGTTATTTTCACGAAGTATTGACGAAATTATTAATTTAGTAAGTGAAATAATTTAATTGTGGCGTACTGATAGTATTTTGTTTATTTTGATAAAATTTGTAATGTTTGTGAAAACATTTTATAATAATATATGTATATTCAAATAAATGTTTCTTTCTTTGTCCTCGATAGACTCAAAACTACTGGACCGTTTTCAATAAAAGTTATATCAATAGATTCTTTGAGAGTCGAAGAGGGATTGTATCTTCGTTTTTCAACTCAAATAGGAATATAGGTTGGTAAAGGGTGGATCAAACATGAATTTTGTTTAAAAAAATGTCATATAAATATTTTAGTTTACCATTTATAACTAGAATTCTATTATTATGATATAAAACGGTTCTTTTTCTTTATAATGTAATTTATATATATATATATTCTATATTATTTTATTGGACTCTGTCCCAAAAATTGTGTTACTATTTCCTTGGTAATAAATTGTTTTAAGCTAAATCTTGATAAGTTTTGTGTAATTTAGCCTTCATTGAAAGCACATTCATTGTAATCAATTAATGTTTTAAGAGGAGTTAAGTCTTTCATAATTAAACTGAACCATAGGCTATAATAAATCCATAACTCATAACAAACGCCTACTATACTTTCAAATATTTTGCTGAATAGTTTGTTCTATAAATATTGAACACAGTTAATTAAATTAATATGATAATTAGGTAGATAGATTTTGAAGCTTATCTCGCCCGAAAAATATTGGTGCATTACTCCATTTATGTAAATTTTAAAACTTATAACTTATAACTTTATTAACACTCCTAGAAATTAATTTTTATTTAAAATATAAAATGAAAATTATAAATGACAATTTACAGAATAAGTCAAAAACTTGATACAATTTTCTTATATGCAAAATAAAAATAATTAAAAGTGAACTTTAAATATAATCGTTATAGGGCTTTAATACATTGATACCTAAATAAATGAAAAAAATAACCTAAATAATATTTACTTGGAGGTTGTTGGAGCAATCTTTTGTAAGAAGTAGATAAAGCTAGGCATATTATAGTAGGCAATTAATCATAGACATTATCTGATGATGAGTTCTATATGCGTGAAAAGTAAATTAATATATCATAATTATAATTACATAACTCTTATGTATTCTTAATCGGTATTATATATCTTACAATCTCCGAGACTAATCACTTAATATGCATTAATAAATTATTTATTATAAATATAACTACTTTTATAAAGTTTATACTATATATAATAATTAATAATAAATAATAAAGTAATAATCTGAGTAGTCAGACTAGAATGTTAAGAACAGTATCAAACCAATGAGCAAGTACAGGACATAGAATTAAGAGTTTGGAATTTATTTTGCTATGTGCATTGGTATAGGTATGGACTAATAAATTAGGAACATGTATTACCTCAAGCAGTTCAATTTAGATCTTTTTTAAATAAGTATATACATTGATTTGATTTATTAATATCTGCTATATTATGCAAAAAAACTTATTGAGATATTTTGATTTTGATTTTTTTGCCGAAAGCAAAAGATTTTTTAAGATTATTTAAAAATCAAAATTATTTCATTTTTGTAAGACTATTATTTATATTAAATAAATATTATTTCTTTCGTAACCTAGAAAAATGGCAGCTAATAAATTAATTCGAACATTCGACATTAAAAATTGTGTAATTATTAATTATTGGTTTAAACATTGGTCTAAAGGAATTATATGAGATATTCAATTTAAATAGTCTTAAGTTTTCAAAAATAATTGTTTGTCTTTGTTTAAATAAAAATCATTCTGTATTCACTGGTAAATTATAAACTTCATATTTATATTATTTAAGAATGGTCACATTACTACAATTATATTTTCTTTTCATACACCGTTTTCATTCTGAAACACGTTTTGTTAACTACTAATTATACGATGTTATACTGCCAATTTATAATGGGTGCAATCTAGGTGGTAGGTGGTAGCTCTCTCAAAAGTTATCGGAGCCATCTTGAATGTTCAAGCTATTCAAACAAATCTTGTGTTGAATTTACCAGTTATGCACACTCAAAGTTTAACATAAAATTGTACCATAATAAGAAAAAAATGCTTTCATATTATTTATATAGTGCCACAATTAGAGGTAAAGAGAACTTTGTGAAAGCATTTTTTTTATATATATTTCTCACTCGCCTAGTTTTTAAGACAAATTCCCGTAACTTAATAACTCAAAGAAAATGAAAATCGTTATAGTGATCATTTTAAGGAAATAGAAATCATTGATTGTTAAAAAAAAATTTGTTTTTTAACATGCACAATTTTTAGGCTATTTAATATACAATAGGTAATATACAATATATTATACTTTAATACTTTTATGATTACTATTTTTGCATATGGCTATTTTATTTCTATTGTGCTTTAAAATAATGGTTTTTAATATAAATAAACAAAATAAGGATATGGAATGTGTTTGGTTCACTTATTTTTATACACGAATGCGTGACGTTGATGCGACAGTGGTAGATGATATTATACATATTAATATGAACATTCAAAGGTTTTCAAAAACATAAGCTTTTAGTCTCAAACACAGCTATAGATACCATAAACTACCTTCAAAAGAATTTTATTAATCTTACATAACTTTAATGTAGATAGTCGTGAACAAATAAGTAACAAAATACATGTTTCATACTTGGAATGGATATTTTAAACATTTGTCAGTCTTTAAAGTACTCGATAAAATACAAAATTAACACCATTTTTTTTCACTATGCCAAATCATTATAAGTATTTTATTCTTATGATAAGAAAATACAGAAGCCAAGAAATTCTAAAAATATTCTTGATATTGTTGTTCAATCTGCGCCATAAGCGTTTCGCTCAAGTGGAAAAGTTAGATATAATTTTAATTTTTTAATTTTTTTTTTTTTACTACTAATTTATTCTTAACTATTAAATTAGAATAGTATTAATGCACATTAAATATACACATTCAAAATATCAGATTAAAAAGTAAAATATAAGTACTTTTTTCACGGATTAAACATTTTGTTTTATTAAACTATAATAAAAACTAAACAGTTTCATTAACTAAAGAGTTAAAATATTAAAGTTTTAAAAGCACAAGCAAATGCCGGATATCTTAATTACAATGAGTTTCATGTTTATTTTAGATTGTTTTCTACGTTTAACTGGAATTATGCTTTCAGTAGGTAGCTAATAAGATTATGACATCCATTGTTCAATAATAAATTATTCGTTTATATAATTTCAACTAAGTACACGTATTTTTATATAAATACTCACTTACAAATATGATTATAAAATACGATATGATTTAATAGTGGTTATAAGTGGTTATTACTTGTATAGAAATCCGTGTCTTCGACTAGTTATATTTTTTATTTTTAATATAAATAATTATTGCACATTATATGTATACATAATTTATTATACATTATAATTTATAGTATCTTCACTATGAAACTAAAATAGGTTTTGGATTAACTGTGATATTTAATGCTTTATATATATATATATATTGCGAGCACTCATTTGGACACTAGCCAATGAAAAAGCACCAGTTTCAAGTGTACCAATAAGAAATCTAGTTTAGTTGATAGCTACTTAAGGAGAGGTAATTTTTCAATTTTCTTAGCAGTTCCGTATAAACGAAAAGAAAAACTGCAACTGACAACCATAGTCTAAGCATATAAAAGAACTCTCAAAAAGCACGTTTTTAATCGACTTCTACTGCAAATCGATTTTCCAAATGCGACGATTTATCATTGCTTTGAAACGCACATAGTAATAATACGCCACTCTCTTACACCCACGCAGGCGAAGCGAGTGTCCGCCGTCCGGTCTACGCATCCTGTCCAGCTTTTTTATAATTTAATTTGTATAGCGGGAGTCTGAACTTACTTTTTGTTCAGTTGAAGGAATATATATATATATATTATATAATTCCACATTGCGAGGGATTACGATGTAACTATAATTTATACGTAGGTATGCATAAAATATATGTACAACATTAATATGAACGTATTAAAAAAAATCCCACTTCAAAAAAAAAAGGTACATCACATATTATTTCCTCAGTATAAGTACTATACCACTATGTAAATCTTTATGTAAAATGCGTACATTTTTAATTTTTTAAATGATAGGGTTCGTCAGTTATGTACATGTAGATAGAATTTTAAAAATTAGTTAATAATAATAATTTTTTTTTTTTTTTTTTGACAGATCTTATTGGAGTACGGAACCAAATTCTACTTTGGGCTTCTTGGTAATGGACAATATAACAGCGCTTGACGAGGGTGTTTATAAATGTGAGATCACATATACTAAAGTACACGAAGGTTGCAACATCGTTCAGTTTATCAACCTTACAACTTACAGTAAGTCTGAACAATATAAAACAATTCGTTTTAAATATAGGTTACTAAGAAACCAAATTAAACACAATATTCAATCTCAGTAATGTTTTAAATTTAAATTTAAAAATAATAAAAATGTTTACCTTAAAATTTAATATTAAATTATTTAAAGACACACGGTTAGTAACACATAAGTCGTAAATACAAAGTTATATAATTATTGCTTCTTCGTTTATCATATTATTTTATTAAATATTGCGTTGATTATAGGTTGTTATTTTTTAAATACTTATAATAACTAATACATTTTTTATATACCTATTGAACCATCGTTAATCGTTATGATAGAAAATAATCTGATTTACAAATATTGTATACAATAATTATGTATATAAAATATTATAAACACATGAAGTTGAAAATTTTTGTTTTAAACATATTATATTACCCCTTACTTATGAAAATATATATATTTAAAAAACAATCCGTTATATAGTTCTGTACAGAACTATAAAAGGTAAATATCGTGTTTGAAGTTCTATGCACTTATTGTTGTTTAATTTATTATTTATTATAAATATAAAATTGTAATATAAAGGTATAATATAAATTAAATTAATTATTAATTAATTTAATTATTTTGTTATACAAGCTCTTTTATGTGATGTTGTATAGTAACGACGTATAGACGTTGTATAGACGTATAGTAATGATTGTTAAGCAATTGAATCTTGTGAACATTTTACTATTATAAGAATTTAAGAGTAGCAATGAATGTATTGATTTTACAATGATGTGATTTTTTTTTGTGTCTGTCATCGCCTTTTAGTGTTAAAACCGTTCAATCTTCAACTTTAATATCTTTTTTGGTAGGAAATTAAATCTAGATGGTATTTTGGGGTTGAAAGTAAAACATTCCAATTTTTTTTGATTACTGATAAAATAAAAATAAAAATATAAAAAACATAATATTTTTACATAAAACCGTAAATCGCTTTTTTAATATGTTTTCATTAAAAAACGAATAACCGTAGATAAATTTTAACCAAATGTTTATATTTGAATTCTCTATACTTGGAATAATTTAAAAATATTTTGACTCTTTTTATACTCTATTTATACTCGTATCAAAAAGCTTAAAAATGTAGTACAAGGTTCTTTATAAGTTTCTAATATCGATCTATGTAAAAAGCGTTTGAAGTTAGAATTTTTAAATTTGCTAATTATACTATAGCTAAAAATGTTTAAAATATTTATTATTTATACCTAGGTTTAAAAATAAAATATAAGGTTTCATATATATATTATGCTTAATAGAAGTATGGAATAAATTGAGAGTAATTCTATAAATATTTTTTATGGGCATCTGATAATTAAATTTTAATAAATTTTAATATTCTCTTATAAAATTAGGATATTTCACAATACGATGTTAGTTAAATATAATTAAAAAAGTATTGATCGTAGAAACTTAGTATATTCCATTGTTGATTAATATTTTCTTTGCTCAATAAAATGTTCAAAATATTTAGGATAATTTTAAGCTATTGATAGGCATTTTTAATTTTTATTTTTTTTTATAAAAGTATTTATAAAAATATTTAGACTCAGTCAAAATTCTTGAAAATTAATTAAAAATTTCCATATAAACTTTTCTTTTAGAAAATCAATTATTTAAAAAAAAGCTATACACAATTTAATTTTCCTAAGTGTTTAAAGTTTAAACTATTTAAAGCTCAAATGTTGACAAAATAAGTACGTCAAAATCACTAATTTTAAAAATTATTTTCTAATTAAAAATGTAGGATACGATTTTCGATTTTTATAGCTAAGACTTATTAAACAGTTTCTATTACACATTTCTTACTGAAACCTAAAACTCTAAAAAAATACACAAGTACAATTTTGATTGATAAACGTTTTAAATTCAAATTTTGACGAAATTGGATATTACACAAAGGATAACGATTATAGTAATTTTGTTGTATTCAATTCAAAAATAGTGTTTATAGGGACTTGAAACTTTTAATTATATTATTATATTTTATTATAAATCATTTTTAAAACATTTAAATTAAATTAAGGTATTTATTATTTATACTGTACTATTCTAGTAAAATAAATTACTATAATAAAATAATCTCCACTTAGAATCGTTTTACTTTAAAGCGTGCAATGATGGATTTATCATTGAATTAAAATTTAACACATTCATTAAAGTATTTCCTTAATTATGAGGTACCCTTGATTCTACTGTATAGCAGAGTGGTTACTTATTTTCCCTTTTTTTATATTATTAAAGGAGTTTAATTTTATATTCTTGAAAAAATATATTATATAAACATATTACAAAACCACTTATAAGTGATTATTTAATCATGTAAATTAAAACTAATTGATTACTTAACGTTATTAAAAGAAATTATTGTATAATTGTACAATAATACACTACTTATATTATCGTACTATATGTATTAATCATAAGTTTCAAGTTGATAATTTTGCTTTTCATCGATTTTCCAAAAAGAAATAATGACGAAATACTTAGTTTTTTTTTTATGAACTATTTCATAATTAAACCAATATATGTTATGATCTAAACATAATATGTCATATACAAAATAAAATTCTCCATCCACCCAACCATAAAAATATAGTTTTTGTCTGTCAGTGACGTATAATTTTCCTTTAATTAATTTTTTCTGGCCCATTTTTGCCATGTTTTCATATTGTGCGTGGTTGATTTATGGTCTACATAAACATTTTACACTAACTACTAATTAGGTGTATTATTGAGCTTTAAGAATAAAGCAGTAAATCTAGAACATTTTGTTCATTGTTTCAACGTTTAAGTTTGAATTAAGAGTGTTTGATTAGGTATAAACTATAGCGCTTTTATGTTATCACGAAAGCAGGTTGATTATAATGTTTGTCTTGTTTTAGTAGTATAGTATGGATGGTAAAAAAGAATCCTTAAATAAAAGAATCAAATATGTACAGATTGTTTTTAATGTGGTTTATACTAAAAAGTTAGTCGAAAGAGATTTTTTGAATGTAATAGGAACTTTATAAGGATAATGTGTGTATTTTCAGTTTAGTTTGTCCGCTTTTATTTCAAATAGAGAGCAAAGGCACACTTCACTTTATGAATTATTTTTTGTGTTAGTAATATCTGATAAAAGTTGTTAAAACTGTTCAATGGTATAAATAATTGGTTTTGACTTACTGAAATGGTTTAATATAAAAATCAATGGTTTTAATATCCGTACTTGAGTTTAAAAAATACATGCGATGCACAATCGTTTGATTAAAAACATGAAAACAAAATTTCCTTGTAGTTAATGAGTAATTTTTTTTTTTAATTGGTAAATATTAACTATTAATGATCTATTTTGTTTCATAAAGGTAAATATTATAGTATAATACACTATACAGTATTAATTTGAGTAGTCACAAACTTTATTTTTACTCATAAAAATATAATTATGTGATCATGATGAAAAAGTCATACAACTTTTTAAATCAACCATAATAATTGTACGATACTTAATTAAAAAGAAAGCTTTATTAAAAAAAAATATATATATATCGGATTATAAACGAATATGAATAGAAAATAATGTTTGATTAAACGTTATAGATTTTAAGCCTATTAAACATTTTTGATATTCAATTAATAATGAGTTATAAATTAATAAACTACGTTTTAAATTATTAATGTTATACATTTTAACTTTTTTTATATCTGTTTGTAGCTGACCCTGAATCTATCAGTGTTGGAACATTGATTGAACCCAGTGATCTTTCGGCGCACAATTACATCGATCCTTCATCTGATTTTTATGATGACAAAAATAGCGATCCAAAATTTGGTATTATGAAAAAGTTAACATCTGGTGCAATCGTGGGTCCAGTGGATGAAGGAAATAAAATACGTCTGGTGTGTCGTGCAGGCCGTGCCAGACCTGTGCCCCAAGTTACATGGTGGCAACATAGTCGTGGTCCAATTTATGATAGTGATTTAGGTAATATATTTTAATCCAACTCAAGAAAAAATCCATTCATTTGACAAAGATGCCTTTTCATTTATTCCGGTGTTGTATAATTAAGTATAAATTCTTGTAATTTCCAGTTGATTACCAATACCGAAAAGTGGATTCCGATATGTCCGATGATGTTTTCTCGTACTCGGGATTATGGGTTGCACAAAGCGTTCTCACCGTTGTCGGAAAAAGGGGTGCAAACGGTAGATATGAATGTCGAGTAAAAACAGCGACTGATTCTTCACCAATTCTGACATCTAATGTCGAAGTCACTGTTAATGGTAAGGAAATTATATTTAAAATAAAGTGTAAAATCATTAGGTATAACGTATATATGATAATATTATAATTTAATTTTCTCTAGACGACGATATTACATATTTTCTTCATACATTTTTCAGTAAGTCCATACTCAGTTGAAATGTCCACTTCATCATCAGGTGCCACTGTAACTACGGTTTCTAAAGTTGACGATCGTAGTAAGTCTCAAAATAGCGAAAATGATAGAAATTCCGGAGAAGTAGTTTACGCTGAAACTACAGAGGGCCAACCGTTAGTAATTCGGTGTGCGGCCCGTGGAGCCCGTCCTCAAGCAAACGTGACATGGTATTATTATTATAAGGATCAAGAAAATGACGACGACAATGATTACGGAAGTGGAATAAGAAATGAACAAAATGTTCATGCGCCTACCGTTCAATCGTCGAAGCACGGCGCACCCGTTATGTTAGGAAACAGTCAGCAAAACGGTGGTTCTACAGCTAGGTCTCCCAGCGATTATTTGATATCGGAACAGCGACGTATGGAAGGTGGAGCAGAAATTATAGGTCCCGTAGAAATAGCACAGCATACTGAATATCAAGTAAGAAACAAGTAAAAATTAGAAAAAATAAAAACGTAATAATTAGTATAACTTTTATTTTATATTTTCTTCAATATTTCAATGTAATCATTAAAAGCTACAATTATAAGAATACGTATGGGGGGTATTTTCTCTATAGGCTGATGGCACCCGAGATACGCACAGCCAATTATCAATGTCACAACTTCATCGCCAACAAGACGGTTCCATACTGCGGTGTGACGCATTCAATAATGTCGGTTCATCACCGAATCAACCTCTCACTGTAAACATGACAATCCGAGTAAAATGTAAGTAAATCTAACAGAACTATGTTCGATTCTGTCGTTTCAGAAAACGTTTAACAATTTAAATTCTGTTTCCAGATGTACCGACTGCTTGGGTAGTGCCTATTACTGATGGAGAAAATTCTGGTGCGATTGTAGAGGACGAAATAAAAAACGATATAGGTCAACAACGTAAGGGAGGAGTTGATAATAGCAATAATATAAATCCAATAATAATTGATGCATCCAAAGATACTTACGACGGATCACACTATCAATCAATTCTATATACTGTAGTGGTTAATGAAACTAAGGAATTAAGGCTGCACTGTGCATACCACGCCAATCCAGATAAACTCCGAACTCCTGTTAAATGGTAAATATTTATTTTTTTACAATCTAACATCCCACGAAGAGTAAAAATAAAGTTTGCTAATAGTTTAACTAAATTATGGTACTTTTTTTATAGGTATCGAGATGGCATTGAGTTACAATTAGTTGATGAAGAAGAACCAGCTTCATCAAGTCACGGAACATCAGCATCGTCATATGCAGCAACACCAGCTACAGGCACTGGTACGCTATCAGGATCGTCAAACGGTGCTAATAATAGATTTCGCACAAACCCTATGGGAAATACTGCAAAATATGCTCGAGTTAAAGGATTGGCCAATGGAAATGGAGGAATTCATGGAGATGGTAATGGTGAAGACGCAACTGTACTAGTGGTTAGAAAGTTAACACGTTTCGACTCGGGCCGTTATGAATGTCGAGTAAGAAATTCAGTTGGGGCAGCCAATTCTACAAATTTTGCAAACGTTCGTGTTCAATGTACGTATAACAGTATAACATAAAATATTTACTTTTGAGTTTTTCAAATTTAATAAATATTGTAATGTTTTAATTTGTTATATTCATTGCAGATACACCTAAGGTGAAATTACACGTTATCCTAGACGATTCACTCGACGACAATCAAACTTCA
The DNA here is from genome assembly GCF_020882245.1 of Rhopalosiphum padi. NCBI lineage: Eukaryota > Metazoa > Arthropoda > Insecta > Hemiptera > Aphididae > Rhopalosiphum > Rhopalosiphum padi. Next base: position 51,190,341 of record NC_083599.1, read on the forward strand.
TCAACAGCGAGTAGCAATATCAACAATAATATGGTTGGATCAAATCCAGTTGTATTAGAATCTGAACATCGCAACGTCACACTTCGATGTGCTGTACAATTAGAAGAAGATCAGCAAAATATTGAAGACACGAATAGCGATCCGTCTTTGAATTTAACCTCTGTCCATTGGTATTGGAACGGTGTACAAATGCAGTTACCAAATTGCACTAGAGCACCGGATAGTAGTGATATTTTTGTAGACGAAGAAGACGGAGACAACGATTTTGATATCGAAAATAATGATAATGAAAATAATGCAATGAACTTTAACTATGAAACTAGTGAACCACATGGAGAAGGAGAATATGACTCATACGCTGTAGATAATGATACTAGGAGACGTAATAAAAAGCAAAGGAAAGTGGTGTGCACCGATAGAGAACTTATTTTAGTTAATGTGACAAAAAATATACACGGAAATTATTCATGCCGAGCGAGGAATGCTGCTGGTCTTCTTACTCCGATGTCCGATCAGACACCTCTTATCGTATATTGTAAGCTTACTTAAATTATTATTCTATACTCGTACATTAAATCATATTAATTTAAAAAATGTTACAATTTAATATTATATAAAAAAAAAGTTCTACATTTTAAACATCTAATTAATTTTTTTATGTAGTAGATACTTGACATCAAATTCTTTATTCTAAATTTGAACTTTTATTTGATATTTTATTTTTTTAATAAATAAATGTTTTTACACTGAATAGTTGCTCCGGGACCAGTGACATTGGAGTTCAGTCCACGACGGGTCATAAAAGGAAGGAACGTAACCTTGAGATGCAATGCTCAATATCTTGGTCGGCCACAACATCCTACTCGTTACTCATGGTTTCGCGATGGACATCCATTTTACCACCAAAATCAAGGATTAATAAACCCTAGCATAAATTCTGGAACCGGAATTAGTATTGGCGCCAACGGAAATAATGGTGGGGGAAATTTCAACCCCGAATGGTTTGTTGATCACGTCTCATTGGAAACTCGTGCCAATTTCACCTGTTCTGCTTACAATGAAGGTGGTGTCACATATTCCGAGCCCGTATATATCGAGGTTTTTGGTAAGATAACTAATATATTTATTAACTCAAATCAGCCAAAAGAAAAACATTATACATTAAATGTTTTATTATTTGTAGCTCCACCAAATTACATTACTGGGCCTCCACAATACTTAGGAGTAGCTTATAATGCATCACATGTGAATGCATCGTGCACTGTTGAATGTTATCCTCATTGCTCCGTTAACTGGTTACGCCGTGGTGTCCTCATCGATCCAATAAACAACCCTATGGACAAAGAAAGGTATAAAAGTCTTACATTTTATTATTTATGTATGGTTAAAAAAAATAGTTTTGTTTAAATATTCTGTGGTTACATACGATTTAAATCTTTATGTCTCTTTAAATAAAACTTAGCTGAGAACAATTTATATATTTTTTTAAATTGGACGACTATTATCACAGATATTCAATACTGACGGAATATTTACCCGCGGAACGATTGAAAAATGATTTCGAAGCGGTGCGCAGCACGTTGATATGGCGCATGGACAACTGGCCAGGTGGTCGTGGCTTAGATCCAATAACAGATTCGACGGAATACAGTTGCCGGAGCAGTGGAAATGAAGTTGGTCCACCTGTGTCAGAATCGATAATGAATTTCTCTGTTGAATGTAAGTTGGGCTTTTAAAGTGGCACGCATATTGATAAATTATCATTAATCTCCGTCCTTATATTTTAGATCCTCCTGGTAACATGACTGTCTCCAAAACAGTCGTGCATGTCAGTGAAGGTAACATACCGGAAAAAGTGTTTTGCCACGCCGAGGGCCGTCCCCAGCCCACTTTTGAGTGGCGTTATATCGCCAATACGAACAATTGGAACGTGCCAGGAAACTCGTCTCAGTCAACCCAATCATCTTCGCAGCAAAGGCTTTCTTCTATCGCCAACGCTGGAAACAGCGGTGTCGGTGGAGGCTCCGGAAGCGGTGGTGCCCAAATTAATAACCAACAGTTGGTTTTGAACTCAGCTGTGGGTAGGCAACAAGCTGGCTACTATGCCTGCGTGGCTCGCAACACACACGGAAATGGAACTGCGTACACCTATCTGGACGTTATGTGTAAGTGAAATAACTTAGCATGTCACTACTATCAAAATAATATAATAATGAGATATAAAATTTCATAAGCGTTAATAAAGACAAAATATTTAAAGAACTCAGTCATTGCTAAAATTGTATAACAAATAATTAATAATAATGATTTAATGTTTTAATTTCCATATTAAAAATCAATAATTTATTATTACAAAATTAAAAAAAAAAATCGTTAAAAAACTATAAGGTGCCTAGTTCTTCCTAATTGCATGTACCACTGATAAGTTGTAGGACGTCTTAAATGTTTTTAGATTGATATCATCTCAAATGTCTAGCGTTGTCGATATTTTACTTCTTAAACTTCTTAACCGGTGATCTCTGTAAACATGTATCTAGTGATATGTTGAAAATTATCCTGAAATCTGCTACAGTTGTTATTACAGTACAAAATATATGTACACTATTTTCATGATATCGTATTTCAAAAGGTATATGTATATAATAAATTTGTCGTTATTCCTATACTAGGTAAGTGCTTATCGTATAATTTCAGATTAGTTTAGATTCATGTAATTTATCCTATTACTAATAGTTTATAGTAATGAAAACAATAAACAATATTTGGGATTTATTGACATTTTCAATTAATTAATAATTTATTTGTAATAAACAATAGTGACTTACCACGTATCTTATAATGATAAAAAAAATAAAAAAAATTAATATTAACGACATGTATCGAATTAGAAAATTTTTTGTTTATAAATTTAATATTAAAATTGTTTTTTAGATAAACCTAGCTGTCAACTTAGGATGATAACCGTTGACCAATTTAAACAGGAATCATCAGCTAGTTTGACTGATCAATCTTCCGAATTAGAGGAATTTTTGTCTTCATCATCCGGTGAAAAAAGAATACTGGTGTGCACAGCTACTGCAAATCCAAGCCAAGTACAGTATACGTGGACCATAAGAAACTCGGGTCGTCAGAACGATACGTCTACATCTTCGCCATCTGATTCTCCCGCTACTGAGAGGGTCATCACCGTATCAATTGGATCATCAGGCAACAGTGGATCAAACGAAGTGGATAATATGGGAAGTTATAATCGGAGCATACTAATATTACAAGATAGGCTGGAAGTGAGTAACAACGATGACGAAGAAGGAAGGGGTAGCGACAATATATCCAACAACGGTGCATCAGAAGGCGTCAGAACATATGTGTGTACTGTCAACAACACTGTAGGATCGGACCAGTGTAGCATTCAAGTTCAAGGTAATAAATACTTCTCGTTATAATAATGAATAACGAAGAATATTAATTAATAATTAATATAACTTATCAGGTGCAAATCTTAATTATAACATAAAATATGTATGATATTTAAAGATAAAAATAATTAACAAGTGATGCAATTAACTATCGAACTTTATAATTTAAATCGATATATAAAAATAAAATGCTTTAAATTCATTTTTATAAATTACAATTAAAATCATAAATCACTTTCTAGAAATGTTATAAAATATTTCTATTTATTTAAAAATAAACCATATATTATTTATTGATTCAATTTTTATTCACATTTAAATTATTTTATAATAATACATGTTGAGGTTTAAAAATATAGAATTATAATACATCATTTGATATTTACAATAATCTCGTAAGTAGATTAAATAACAAAAATAAAGTCTCAGTAAAATATCAGAAGTTTCAGTTATTGAAAAGTTTATAGATTATTAAAGGTATTGTTAAAGTATTAAAGATATGGTCTTAATTAGCAAGACGGATACAACAATAGAGGAAGAGTTACGTAGATAATTAGACGAGGAAAGTGGAATGAAGAAGTGAGGAATGTGTTCCGTATGACGATGTGAAACTTTTAAATTTATTTATGAATACAGGGGAGGAAAATCAATCGAGTTAGACAAAAGTTTTGTAAAAAATAATATTATTCGCAATGTGTCTTCGATTAGTAGTACGGGATAAATTTAAAACTTTATGAATAGGTTTATTATAATCAAGCGGAGAAAGACAAGGGACCTGTCACCTAAATAAAATAAGCAACAAATTATAAGAACTTATATATTGATTCCTATAATCCATTAAAGTATATAGATAATTTATGAATCCATACTCTAGTTCATCTCTAGTTTTTATAATAGGATGGACTAAAATCTCATAAATATGTAATTTTGGACACACATTTGGGAAAAAATGTAAATCTAGGTTTCGGATAGAATTAGCAGAAATAATTAGAATATCAAATGGTATAATCGACAGCAATTTGACGAATGATACTTTAATATATTTAGAGATATTAAGCGACTGTCTCAGGGATTCGCCGCAAAGTACTAATCAACCTAGGTGGCAAGGTCTAATCTCAGAAGACGAGCATCATTTGTACTATAAATATTTACGCGTGAAAAATTCCACGCATTTCATCGATTTTAATGTATTAAACAAAATATTATATTATGCACCTGAAAGTTAAAATGTTGATTGATATATTATTATTTATTTATAGTAAAATTATAATTTATTTATATTTTTATTAGCTGTCAGTGAAAGTAAGTGTCTATATCTCTTAAACTATTATAGTACATTGATAGTAGAATAAACGTATTAATCATTTATAATGTAGTATATTATACTTTAATTATTTTTACATTTTTACGTAGTATTATTGTTAACATCGTAAATGTAGATACAATTAATTTACTTGTATGCATATCTGTACTAGGTGACGCTCCCTGGTGGAAACAGTTTTTGGCAACCATAGGTTTGGGTGGATTGCCAGTGATGGTCGTCTTGGTGGCCTTGGTTGTGATTTTGCTACTTATCGTCATCATCGTAATTGTTATCCTGTTGCTGTTCGTTTGTAAGAACCGTTACATTAAACCGGGCAATGGAGTGTCGGGAGGACGTCAAAAATGTAAGTCTTTTATGTTCAATAAAACGTGTACAATGACGTACAAAACGTTATTACAACATTATTAAAATGTGATAAACCGGTAACGAAATACTTTGAGAACGGCATGTGAACATATCAAAAAAGTATACCGACTAATAATACATACTGTGTGGATGTAGTGATGTTATAATCATTATATAGTGTTAGTAATATTTTAATAGTGCGCAATGTTCTGTCTGTATAATTTTACATAGTAGACTTATATATGTATTTGTATTTTATCGTTTTAGTAGATACAGCTTTTATTGTGTGTTCCGTTTTTGTTTTTAATATTTAGATGTTAAACAAAAATACCCTACATTGACGGCGTATAGGGTACCAGTCGTTTGGCGCCGGCACCGAGGCCGTGGCTTGCTATTAAACATATCGAAAGTGCGACAAAAGTGAGTATTGTATGGTTACGAGCACTGACGTTAACCACTATTATTATTGGTACGCGCGCTAGCACTCAAATGCACTTTCTCATAGTTATTGTTTTTCCTGTTTCGGGACGTATATGATTACGGTGATGGTGGTGATGGTGGTTGTAGATATATATATATATTTATAATTCTGTACACATTTTTTCTTGCGTTTTTTTTTTTAATGTTTTTCCCTACGGTGGCTATTTTTTTTTCGCTCTTCTTGTTTACCGCTGAAACTTATGTGCTTGGAGACATCGTTATACTATATACATTTACATTATACAATATTCTACTATCGCAAACACGCTACAATCAGCTATACTGGTTTTCTTAAACAACGCTAAAAGATATAAGATAACACAACCATGTCGAGCGGTCTTGTAACGATTACTATTGTAGTCCCGAAGGAAGTGCCACGTCGTCGATTTCCGGTGCCAACCCCGTGACTGCACAGCAGTGTACAGACCAGCCGGCGAATGTCTCGGGCAACCCTAAGCCCCCGCCAGGATACGACGACGACCATTCGCAATCGTTTTCCAGCCAGCGGACAACATCGGCCGCGAGCGTCGTCGGCAAGTGGCCGCTCAAGCCGGGCGTGTTAGTGCATTCGAAGCAGCAGCTGCTCAAGTTGCAGTCGGCCACTGCCCACGGCCAACCGGCGACGGCCGACACCGGGGACGGTGGCGGCGGGCCCGCCGACAAAATCGTTGCCGACGGAAGCGGCGAAAAGCAAAAGTCGAAAAAAAACCACACCGGTAAAGGAAAAGCGCCGGCGGCCGAGTGCATGATGTTGGCCAACGAGACGCAGTCGGCGCGCGCGGCTCGCATACGACGCATGATGATCGGGTCTAATAATAATTTGGTGCCAAAAAAACCGTCACCCACGTCACCTCCACCCGCGCCTCCTGTCCGACAGAGCTCGGATACCGGCGCGGGAAGATATCCTTCTGCGACAGGTAGAAAAACGACTGCGTGTATGATAACACGGAGGGTTTAAAATCGTATTAGAAATATCAATAATATTATAATGTATTGCACCGCAAAATCGGTAACGATAGACAGCCGACCTGTCTTTAAAGGAATCGGTTTTCGTAAAAATACGAGTAATATATAGGTATTAATTACAAAATAGTAGGATACCTCAATACAACGATATGTATAATTTTATCCGAGAGGCATATAATGACGCGAGTTCAATTTTCATAAGAAACGAGGATTTTGAAAACCGTCGAATTAAAATATCATACCACGTATTTTTGTTCATAACGTTCTTTCGAAAATATTTTATTCATTTGCGAAGTAAGTTCCTTACACTTACCATTTTACTATATTATCGATTTTTTAAATGAAATAAATAGTCCCAATTGTTAATGTCTTTTAACACTGTATCATCTTACAAAAGAAAATTAAATCTTGTAAATGTAGAATTTACATGTTTTAAAGTTGAAAATTTACATTTTTGTTTATCGTTTTCATCCTGAAAAGTTGGAAAAATCAACTTTGAATGTTATGCTTTTTGGTTGGAATAGACGCTTTAATTTTGTTGTATATACAATACGTTTTTAAGTGTGCTATATGTTGTATGTGTTTTACGTAGATGATGTTTTTAAATTTTTTGTGTGATGTAATTTTATGTTTTAATGATTGATCAAAGCTACCGGTGGGTATATATAAATGTATTCACCGACAACAAGCACGCAAGTATTATATCGTCATTGTATGCATTAAAGTACTTAACATTATAATCAACTCGTCCAGACAAGGTCTATGGAATTAAAGACTTAACACATCAAACGAAATTTTTATAGTATATAAAACAGCAGAGGGTGAATGTACTTTAAACACTTTTATATTAAAATCACTACTCAAAACTCAAAATCACTTTGTATTTAAATTTAAAATACTTTTCGTATGTAAAAAAAAAAATATTTCAATTTCAATTTATATACTAATACAAGTATAATATAATCACATTTTATTTTATAAATAATTCATTGCTAAATTGTATAAGTTATAACCATAATGTTTTGTTCAAAATTCATAAGTTATCATCATATATTATCATAATATAATATAACTAAACATTCATTTCCATCTAGTCGTTTTTAAAAAATCAATAAATAAAAATAACACACAACACGATCTTATACTTATCCGATTGAAATTTGATTTCACGATTCACAAAATTATTACCAAAAACACAATAATAAAAAAAAATTTAGTTTCGATACACCAGTCACCAATGGTACATAATATTATTATGAAATTCTTGATAGTAAAAATATTTGAAAACGAATTCAATATTTACAAATTAAAGTATTTATTATTTAAAATATTCCAACATTCATTACACCCTTGTATACCTTATATACATTATAGACAATAAATTTTAAACATACATTCTGTATAATTGACGGACGTATTATGATATGCACACGTGAAACTTTTCGAATCCGTCAAAATTATCATATATATTATCAAAATGACACGGTGATCTTATAGTTTGACTATTTCCTTCAACGCGAGTGTATTCAAACATTTCAAACATATTCATTAGGTACTCATTAGTTATTAATTTTTAGTAAAAGATATAAACTAGTAAAAATGAATGTATAAATTACACATAACTACATAAGTTTTAAACCAAACTATACGTTTCTATTTAACAAAAAATCTCTCGCAGCAATGCACAAATCCTTAATTGCGGTAAACGTACGTATGTTCTCGAGGAAAAATTCCCGTATAAATATATATTGTATGACTTCGTAATTATTGGGTGTCCCTACCGTTCACGTCAAAACGTCTAGAATTTTGACATCGTAGCGGGGTTGGACAAATTAAACACGCTCGTCGTCGTATCCGCACCGGACATGCGATCGTATTTCAATAATCGTTTTTCCGTTATTCTGTGTCTATAGATTCGCGAGGCGGAGCCGGTCAACAGCAGGACAACGAATCCAACTTGGGAGCGACGGGTGACTCGAAAGCCGCGTTCTACGAAAACTTGCCGTTCCACGGAATGCGACCGCCGCCCAATCAGGTTAGTCATCGTCGGTTACAACAGTGACAATATATCTTTATCAATACAACTACATACATTATCTCATACATGTATATTGTATATATATAGAGAGAAAGCATGCACTTATAATTGTTGTCGTTTTCGCTTTGTTTTTATTCGTTTTGTTTTGTTTTTGTTTTTTTTTTCGTTTTGTTTCGTGTATGCGTTGTCAATATTATGATTTGTCCCCCGCCAATCATCCGTGCCTGTTCGTCGGTTAAAACAGTCGTCCACACTTCAGCCGCACGCCGCACTGAGCAACGCCGGTAACGGTAACACGGCCGCCGGCCACGCCAACTACAAGCCGCCGCAGCCGCTGCCGCCCGCGGACGCGTCGCTGTCTCCGTTGTCGTCGTTAATCCACCGGTCGCCGAACGGCGGCTACGTGTCCTTGCTGCGCCGGTCCGCGGTTCCCGAGTCGGACGCTGTCGCCCGTCGCCCGACCGCCGCCGTCCGGTTCAACTCGTTGCAGAGACCGGACCGCGGCTCGACGACCGCGTGGCAGCGACGCGATCGGCAATTCCGGTCGATGAGAACCGTGGGCACGGGCAGCGGTAGCGACGGGCCGACCGCCGAGGACGACCGTCGGGGGCGCCAAGACGACAACAACAACGACAGCGGCAAAGCGAGCGGTGGCGGTGGCGGCGGCGACGAGACGAAAGCGTCGGCGGCGACCGTGGACCGCGGTGACGGACGAAAAGACGCGTTTTCCGCGTCCACATTCCCCAAGCCGGCGCCCAGAACGCGCGTGCCGTCCGCCTCGGTGGCGCCGCCGTCGCTGTCCCGCCGCGACACTTACGAGAACCTGCAGCAGCTGTTGAACGGCAGTGACGGTAGCGTGATCGGCACCAATAAGGTACGTACAAAATGTCGGTGGACTGCGCCGCAGTCGCTATAGACGATTTCGTAGTCGCGTCCACTCACCCTCTCCCATCGGCCCTGCCCCCATGCCAACCGCGTCTTTTTGACGTACAACTATATATTAGAACGATAACATTAATTAATATATTTAATCCGTAGTATTTTTATTTTTTATTTTTGGTTTTCTAAAATGCTTGCGAAACGACTAACATAAAAAATATTTACTAACAACGCGATTGGGTGTGTGTGTGTGCGTGCGTGTGTGTGATTAACAGTTAACAGGAGTCGGGATAGGAGCTCGGAGCTTGGACGAGTTTTACCGCATGCAAATACAACAACAACACCAACTGTTGTACCACCGGGTGACGGCAGACGACGCGGCTGCGACAGCTCTCACGGCCGGCTACTCGACCGTCGGCGGCGGCGTCGTTCACCACCGTCAGCAACAACAACAACAGCAACAGCATCAACAACAACAACATCAGCCGCAGTCCATCGAAATGACCCAGTTCGAGATGACCGCCGGATCGGGTCGGGAAGACGTATACCAAAAATCTCAGAAACACAACGCGGTCGGCCGGTACATGGGCGACAACGACGACGACCGCGGTGACGGAATCGGCGGCGACGGCGACAAGATCTGCAAGTCGATGAACGCCGGCGGCGGCACCATGGGAAGACGTCGCCGCGGCAACCAGCAGCAGGTCTTGGACGGCGGAGGTCCGTTGAGCGATCACTACTACAACGGCGGCAGCATCGGCGGCAGCAGTCAACACCTGCAGCAACAGTACCACCACCACCAGCACCAGCAACAACAGCACGGCAACAGGAGACGCAGCAACGCCGCGGCCACGGCCGACGGATCGCTCGTACAGCCGGCCGCCACCAGCAACTACAACACCGTGTCGGGCGTCGGCTACTACGCCGCAGACGTGTACGCCAGCATGGGCGCGCGACAGCAACAGTCCAAACGGCAATCGCAGCAACAGCAACGGCCGTATTGCGGCGTCGGCGGCGCTGCGTCCGCCGGCAACGTTTCCGACGAACAGTCGTCGCTGACGGCCAAGCGGTCCTGGCGCCGGCAGCAGAACCGCCGCCGCCGGGCCGGCGTTGGCGGCGGCGTGGTGGCCGTCGAACCGGACGACGACGCGGATCAGCCGCAGCCCGCGGTCGCGTCCGACTACGCGGCGGACGCCGAAGCCGACGACCCGCCGTCGCCGCAACCGCTCGCCGGCGACAGGTACCGGACCGTGGCGGCGGCGGTGGCCGATTTGGATCTGCACCATCACCGTCCGCGGCAGAAAAGCGACGCGCGCAACAACCTGCCGGCCGGCGGCGTGCTGGCCGCGGCCGACCAGCAACCGAACGGCGGTGGCGCCAACAAAAACGTGGTCAAGTTCCACGACGTTGGCCGCGAAATCGACGTGTAGACGACGTAACCGTCGTCGTCCGTATAAGCTTTTCGTAATACATTGAACGCGTTTTCACGACGCGTATATATATATAATTCATGATATATCGTCGTACTATAATATATATGTTGTCGGGCACGTTTTATTTACTGTATTTTATGATATTATATTGTTATGTTATCATTATTATTATAATTATTATTATTATTGTATTACGTTTTCCGGTCGGTGTACAGTCTACACGCCCACGCGACGTACTAACGTTTTGGGCGTTCTCGCGCGGACGACGTGAGATTGTCGCGCCGGCGGCCGCCAAGTCGTCGGCCCCGAAAGCCGCCCCGTGGCCAGCGTGATGTATTTTGTAATGCGTGTGATGTTCGCCTCCTCTTTACACTCGTTTCTATACTAACACACTAAATCATGATTTCACTAACTCGAGTCGGATAATACTCACTATATATACACGAAATAATATTATAATATTATACGTCACGATGACATTCGTCACGCGCGCGCTCAACCACACAGGTACGTACGCTCCCCACCCTCCCACCTTTCCCGCCGTGTATGTCGCTTGAACGACAACGATAACGCTATTAACGACCCACTCGTGTCCCGTGCCCACCACATTAACACCCGTGTATCGGAAAACAATGATAACGCTGAGACCGAGCGCGCGCGTTCAGCGAAAATCTCCGTTTTTATGAACTTTGTAAAAGTACCTGTATATATATATATATATAGCGTATAGGTGTATACAGTATTACAATGAAATAACGTGTGTCGTGTATCGTATATTTTTAGCCCTACAAACCGCCGGCGGCCAGTGGTTACGCGGAAGGCGGTGACATGGAGTACGCCGACGTGGACTACCGGACGATGTATTACGGGCCGATCAATTACAAACAATCGTCCTGAGACTCTCGCCCCCTCCCCGCCATCGTCGTCGACCTCGTCCTCGTCTCCTAAAATATGTCCTGCTCGAGCGCGCTTCCTCGTCATCGATACGGTTTATGGTATTGTGATGTTTGTGAGACGATTATAATTTAATACGAGTCGCATCGGTATATTATACCTTATAGCGGACATTATTATTCATATAGTGATGACTCATATTATAATAATATTATACACCTCTATGGCTTACACGAATTTTTTTGTTTTTATATAATAATTAACGACGGTTTTTCTTTTCTGTGTCAAACCTTATGATTAATATCGTTGATTGATTGATATCGTTAATTCGTGATACTTATTTAAATATTGCAGTTCTCGCACAAAATAACGATTCAAGTTCACAGCTGTCCAGAAGACCAAAATTAATAATTTACATACTGTCCCTATATCTCTCACTCGCATACATACACACACACAGACACACACACAGACACACACCCACACAGACACACGCACAGACACACACACAGATACACAGACACACACACACAGACAGACATACACACACAGACACAGACAGACAGACAGACACACACACACACACACACACACACACATACACACACACATACACATACATACACATACATACATACATACACATTATATACATACTTACGCAAAGGCCACAGGGTGAAAATAAATAATTAATAAACGTCTAACTGATTATTTAATACATTTTATGTAATTTAATATTCGCACACACACACCCCTGTAAATAAGTGATGACGATTTAAACATTCTAAACCATTCACTCGATTTAATCTAAATTATAATACGCGTAGACAAAGTTCGACAGTGGACCGTTATTATCAGTCAATCTTCCGCTAAGAATATATTAGTACTTGTGCAAAAGTTGTCAACATTTCAGAAAAGTATCGTCCCGCGTACCGCATCCAACAGAATAATTGTATATAGGTACTAGGTAGTAGAACCATTTTTCGTTTTCATCTATTTGTACTTCCATTGAAAAACTGTCAAATTATTACCAAACACATATTGACAATCTATACACAAAATGTTCTGTTACTAAAGGCGTACCTATATGAATATCTGTGAACAACATAATATTATTATTACGTATATTTCGAATTTCGATCATCGACCATCATATTACTACCTATTAATTTATGATATCTACTGTCGATGTATTTCATATCTATTTGTATAAAATATTTTAATGTTACCTATAATATTATGGTCTATCGCTTTTATTTACAGTTATAATTGTTCATTTATTAACAGCGTAATAAATGTTACGTACGTGCCATTTATTATTATAATTATTATTATTATTATCGTATTGTTGTTATAAATTTTAGTCAATGCCACCGTTACAATGACTAATGACATAATATATGTAACGACGCGTATATTTCTTTATTTGCATCTGAAATAATATTATGTTTATTTGGCATTCTTAATCGTCGTCGTTTCTTGTAGTCTGCTGAGAAGTCGAATGCCTCCCATCTAAGTGTTTAAATGTTGATATATCAATAAAAATGTATTATTATGAATCATAATAGTGTTTCAGTAACAAATTATTGTAGAAATATAGTCTTAGTATAATGATAATAATAATATATATATATGTATTTAAATCGATATTAGAGATGTATGTTTTTACAGACGGTTTTTGAATAGTTTGATAAGTCGAGTACACGAATAAATTATATTTAAATTAATCATAATCATAATAGACATGATCATGTTTTGTTTTGTATACACACTATACATACGAAGACCGTCTGTCGTTAGTAGAAATTATATTATTCTATATAATATTATATAATAGTATGTATCTAAACAAATTATAATTGTCTTTGTGCACCTACGTGAGTGTGTTAATATATAATAATATGTATGTGTAAATTGTAAAATGTATTATGTGTTAAATAGTAGAGACTGCTGGTTACCACCACCGTGGCGACGGAATATTATTATTAATTTTATTGACAATCAATAATTAAAACGTATATGTTAACTTATTTTTTATCGAAGTTTATGCCCATTTAAATATATATATTGAATATGTATGTGTATATATTTTATATAGGTACTTATATATATAAATACATACACATACATATTATATTTTATTTATTTATCCCAGATATACCCATATTAATATATATATTGAATATGTATGTGTATATATTTTATATAGGTACTTATATATATAAATACATACACATACATATTATATTTTATTTATTTATCCCAGATATACCCATATTATAACTCTATCGTGTTGTTACAACTTACGTCTTACAATATAATGATCGGTGTCTCTTATAGGCATTTGTATAACGATATGATCGTCATTGATCCCTTCTATGGCTTACCCATCTAAGGGTGTACCGTCTATACGGAGATGCTGTACGTGTCCATACCACCTGTCGTTATCTTCTATCTGTCTATATGTTATTATATACTTATAGATTATAATTATTATAATATTAACTTCTTTACTACGTATAGTATATTTATTGATATAAAATATGATATAATATATATATTTTGTATTATCATAATTGATACATTTTCCCTTCGGACTAACAAAATAACCTAATTTTATTTGTTAATTATTGTTGTACTATTGTATTTTGTTTTTATTATTTACGTGTCTAAGTTTACACCTGTAATTTTATTATCATACAATTATTATTATTATTATTATTATTATTATTATTATTATCATCATCATTATTATTATTTTGCATTTTTACATTAACACGCGGCATTTACGATTAATATGTTCTTACTATATATTGTATTCGTATTGCGGTAATTGAAGGGTGGTGGAACCTCCGCCGTTTGTATTCTAGTCATTATTTACTAAATATATAATTATTATATCCTGAATATCCCCCAAAGGCATTGACGCTTGCGACAAAACGACTTGAAGTGTTTTACATTATATATATATAGATCATAATTGTAATAATTTTAAGTAGTATATCTATACATTTAAAATGTTTTGTTTAGTTTAGAATCGTTATCATAAAATCATTTTTTTTTTTATATATATAATATATGTATAATGTATATAATAATATTATTGGTTATGACGATAATAATTGTTGTTTCGATGATAATAAAAAAGTGTGAGAGAAAGATAACAATGGTTGAATTATATTGTATGTATATGCATAACCATCGATTCATACTTACCTATACCAGCTATACTATCCACTCGTGTACAAACGACATTTCAGGGTGTACTGGATGAAGGTATCTTTATTGACAAAATAATTTGTTCTTCAAAGAAAAAAACAAACGAAAACCGTAAAGGATATATTATATAGATAAAGTGTCAGATAGGTACGTATAATTTCTGACCGACACAACATCGTCACCAGAGTACGAGACATAACATATTATACAGGTATCCATATTATATTCTATCGACCTATAGTAATAGTGTGCTGTGCAGAGTTGTGACTACTGATGTTATAGTACTGTGATATTAAATTTAAAAGCAAACATGATAAATATAACTATTCGAAAAAAAAGTCTTGAATAGAGTTTGGTGTGTATGGTATAAACACTATAAACTATAAATGTGTTGAATAAAACCAATCTATGATTTCTATGGGTATTAGCATTCCATATATATAAGCATTCCAGACCAGGTTAAATCAGAATCATTTGTGTATACTATTTGGCAATGTATTAAATTTCAATATTATTTTAAATTATGCTTAGACAATCTAGTATCTACACTATCCCTAGGATTTTTATAGAATGCCTATACTTATATTTACATTTGTATATTATTCAGTGGTATTACTTATTTATTTATCGAATAACATATAATATCATAACACAGTAGTGACGTATGTCATCGTGCGTTTGTATAAACTAATATAGTTGTTATAGGTACAAAATATGCATCATAATTGTACAAACCATATTGGTGGCGTGACATTAGTAATTTTTCCCTGTACTCGTTAACCTAACCGTGGATGAAATATCCTAAATGATTAATAACTGCCGTCTTAGACTCATGTACAGTACTCAAGTGTGATATACAGGACTAAACTACTAAGCTTCTTACCAACCAAAAGGTTTATTTATGAATCAGACGAAAAAAAAGGTCTGCTAATATTATTTTATAATTGCATGGAAAACCCTGCTACTCTGGGTGTAACGTTTTTAATACTTATTTGTCATAGGCATGCGCACGAGAGGCAGCATATGCGCCCCTGGACTTTCTTTGGGGCTACCGGGGCCGATAAAATATAAGGGTATAATATTAAATAATGGGCTTAGGAAAAATTATATTTCCACAATAATATAATATTAAGTTAAAATAATTCATAAATCTCCATATTAAACGTGTTACATAGTATTTTATCTATATATAACGATTTTCTACAGGTTTGGTTATTATATTTATTATATTGTGTGCTTTTATAGATAGGAATTTAAGCTTTTATATATATTGTTATTAATGTTTGTTTATTTTATAATATTATAAATAATAAATAATAACTATAGGCTTGTAGAAAAGTACACCTTTAGTGGCTTAGTACTTTACTGTACAACTTTTTATCCAAAAAAATAAATAACCAATACAATTTTAATTTTGATATCCAATAGTAAGAAAAGTAAAACTATGGGCCGGTTTTAATGGTGAATTTGAAGAATGGGCAGAATTAATCTCTTGCTGCCCCTGAAACCAGAGGGCTGCGCTCGCCTATGCACCAAGTTAATTCAAGAAATGAACAAGACCTATATAATGTTTAGCTTTTTTAAAATATAATAATAGTCTAAACTCTAAAACCATTTTTGATGATGAATATTGATACGTTTTGAAACAACAGGTTTAAAAACACTGCACAGTGTATTCAATATAAATAATAATTTCCGAAGAAATAAAAATAAATTATGAAAAATTTGTTTTTTTATATAAATAATATTTTGTTTAAACATCGTCATTAGAAAACTACTTTATAATTATATAAGTAGTTATAAAAAATAATGATTGATAATCTTTAAACACCTAATAATCATTTTCATATATAGAGTTATATAAAGGCAACAATATTAATTGGTGGACGATCACTTTGAATACGGTTCATTGTTTAAAATGCAAAACACAGACACTTTATTGTTTGTACGGTGGAGTAAAACATAGTATATTAAATAGGTATTATAATATATAAACAAGTCACTATTATAGCTAAAAAGTTGGTTGATAGCTCATTAAAAAGAGATTTTCAAGTAGATACAAAATGTGAGATTAAAAATTTCAAAAATAATTATTTAATTTTTCACAGTTAAAAAAATAGTTATTTTTTGCTAGATTTTCATTTAGCGTGGTAGATTACCGAAATTAGAGAACGGATTTTGTTATTTGGGGTGTTGTTAGATTCACATTGGCTAGGGGAAGTGCTGTGAAGATTTTCAGAACTTTATCTTCAATCTTTAACTCACTACAAAGCTATAAAGCTGAAAAACATAAAAAACGCATAATAAAATATGTTTTAATTTTTTTTGAAGCTCTGTAGTGAATTAACTATAAAAGATAAAGTTCTGAAATCTTCACTTCACTTCTCCTAGCCAATGTGAATCTAACAAGACCCCAAATAACAAAATCCGCTCTCCGGTTTCAGAGATCTATCTCACTAAATGAAAATGAAAATAAAATACATTATACATAATATATATTGCATACAATTAATACATTTCTAAAAAATCAAGAAAGTTTACATGCCGATCTCTGACTTGGCAAGCGTTTTTTTTATAAGATTTAAACTTTGGAATCTAATAATATATTTATATTATTCACCAACGTATATATAATATATAGTTATAATGTGCAATGTTCAACTTATACAACTGTAAGATGCAACTAGCATACAAGCATACAGTAAGTCTTTTTATTATAAATTTATTATGGCCACGTAATGAATTTATTATGATTAAATTAGTAAGTAGATAATATAAAATATAAATAGTAACCATACGTGGTTTGTATATTTTATAAATCTAAAAACATAATTTATTTTAATACATAAAATTAATATAATGTACTAGAATCACATTATCTATGGTTCATAAGTAATAACTATATAATATTACAACGTGAAATAAGAACATACCATAAGAATAATACATAATATTATGAATAGTGACTTTATAAACGACCTACAGTTATTAAATTAGATAAAAATTTAAGTCAACAACATCAACAAGGTAAATGTTATAGGTTGTCAAGAATTTAGTGTGACATAATATTTCAACGCAATAACAATTGGATTTCAGGTTAGTAAAATAATACACAACAATTTGAATATACCTATCTATAATTTAATGCAATATTTGATGATTGGATGAATATTTTTGAACAATATTCAATATTTAAAACAAATCAATGGCCTACATTTTTTCCATTAAGTTTTTTTATTTTTATTGTTTTTTAATTGTTTATAATTTCTGCTTCAAAAACTTTATGAATATTATTAGAATTAATAGAATTACATTAGTATATATATATTTACATTTTAATGATCACTGATTCAAATTAATGATTGATAGAAAAGAAAAAAAATAATATAATTATTAGATTGTTTAATATAGTTTTGACTGTTTTGAGGTAGAATTTGGATATTGTGGGACCATGTGAGTCTGTAGTCGAATGTTATGCCTAATATTTTTATATATTTTTTGTTGTTCAATTTAATATTTAATTCACCTACATTTGATTCTCTAGTAAAAATTATACAGTTTGATTTTTCTGTTGATAAGCTGAAACCACCATTAAGTTTATAACAAAATGTTCAAGTTAATGTTTTCACTTTGGAAGCTTAAATAAATGTGTACACTTTCTTAGAAAATACCTAACTATATAGTTTTGTAGTAAATTTTGTTATTTTGTAAGTTATAAGTCCATAATTGTTGACAAAGATTTCATCTATCTTAAAGAACAATTAATGATGAATAGACACTAAGAAAAAATAAACAAATTACAACCGAACTCTCAAAAATGATCCAATTAATAATATAAAAAAAATTGACAGTATATAAGTATTGATTAAAACTATTTAAACTATGAAAGTATGACTTAAAGACTCACAACATTGCAATAGCTCACCACATATGGATTTGTCGTTTCTATCTTCAATAAACTTAAATAGTTAAAAAAAAAAATTGCTATAAAAATCGTTGTAAATAATTCTTTTTTTAGATTTAATCAAATTTTTAAACAATAAAAATGTTCTAAAGTTTCATAAAAACTATTAAATGTTGCTAACATTGCGTAGATAAATTAAAAAACTATCCACAAAAATGCATACAATGTTGATAACTTTAGTGTCGTTTAAGATGAACAAGAATAGTATAACTAAAGCACTGCAATTTAAACTTAAAAAATATGCAACAAGAAGACTAGTTGCTGTTTGAAATTATTAATGATGTAAAATGCATGTAGGTAACATTTTTTAAATAAATTTATCTTTGACATATAAGTACTAAATTAGTAACTTTACCAATATATAAAAACGTGAAAAAAATCATTACCTATACACTACATATAAAATACTTCGAAAATCGGCTGCAATAAATAAGGCGGAGAAGTAGTGACAAATTAGAAGAGTTTATAGCTACAAAACAGTGAACCGTCACCCAAGTAAAAAATTAACAACAGTCCGTTTGTATTTTTATAAAATCAAATAGTTTTTATATATTTTGTAACTAACGTTATAATGAGAGACATATGTGATATATCATACTCAATTATGTGGACAAATGTAATTTGTTACTTAAATGTCTGACGTTAGTTGACACATCGTCAATAGATTTATTTCTAAAATACTTATTGGACTATTGCCTAAACAACTTGTTTGTATAAATAGTATTTCGTTTTAAATAGGCTACGTGTTTTAATGACTATTTTTATTCATTATTTTAACTCGAAACATTTGTACTTAGACTTTTAGAGGGTGGACAAAGCAATATGTATAAAAAGATTATTTGTAAATAAGGCTGTACATTTGTAGGAAAGTGCGTTTTTTTTGGTAATTGTGAAACGTAGTCTTGTAAGTAAATTTGTAATTTAAATTATGTAACAACGAATTCATTTATGAAACTTTTATTTTGCATTTATTTGACGTCTTTAAGTTTTTAGGTCATTATTTTGCATTTGTAGCTTATATTTTTCTTTTTTACTTCATTTTCGATATTTTTAGTTAAATTTCATCAATTAAAATATTTAAAAATTTTTTTGTTTTGTTTTACACAAGCTATATATGGGCTAGGTAAAGATAATAATTCGATAAAATAAGACAATAGATTTATAACTAGATAAGTTATTTGTGGAATATCGTATATCAGTCAAGAATTTCCAGATAAAGTTGGTTGATCAATAATTTTTATAGGTAATTGTCGTTTAGTACCTGTTTGGCGTTCGCGAGTGTACAGTAAAATGCCGAAATGAAAACCGCTTTTCTCGTCAACATTATGAAAATACGTCAATGAATTTAGAGCTGATATTTTTAGTACGGATGGTACAATATTATACTGTAAAGTTTGCGAAACGAGAGTTTCGGCGGAAAAAAAATTTACAACACAACAGCACATAGCAAGTAACAAACATATTCTAGGTGTCTAAAAAAAAAAAACGATAAAGAAACTTCATGTCTTCAAACTTTGATAACTACTTCATCAAACTCAAGTTTTAATAGTGATCTTTGTAAAGCTTTTTAAGTGCGAATATACCACTGAATAAGTTATTGCAACCAACTTTTCGTAATTTTTTTTAGAAAAGTACACTAATAAATTGATACCATCACATTAAGAAAAACATATGTACACAAATGTTAAGAAGAAACTTTATGTAATATCAGAACGTATGCAACAGATAAAAAAAAAAATTGGATTTCAATTAGTGAGACAACAGATATAATAATGGATAGATATATTGCAAATACAATAATCGGCACATTAGAGAATTAGGCCATCCCGGTAAAGCTGTTTGATTAGGTTCAACAGAGTTAGAAAAAGCTAATAGTTAGGCTTTTTAAACAATCACTTTCGCTATTATGGCCGGGTAGTATTCAACGGGAGAATATTTTACTATTTTTATCAGACGCGGCACCATATACGATATGATCAAAGCAGGAAAAGCTTTAAAATTACTTTACTCTAAAATGGAACACGTGAAGCGTATATATTAAATCTAACTTTGGAACACTACCTGAAACTATCATTCGTTTAGAACTGTCAGGTCGTACACTCACAGATTTTATTCAAATTGTGACAGAATTTAAAAGAAAATTCAAGAAATAAAAAATGACAGAGGAAAGATCGTTAAAAAAAAAGTATATTGGAAAAAAATTTAATACAATTAGCACTATCGAAAATACTCGAGGGAACTGAAATATCCAAAACGTCTTTTCCAAATAACCTCAGCTTTGATGACATAGCTTTTAAGCGATATGCTCCTATTACATCTATAGATATTGAAAAAAGTTTTTTGGCATACAAAAATTTGTTGACAGACTATCGGCAGTCATTTTTATTTGACAACATCAAACGAGCACTTGTTTTCCAACGCAATAGTAAAGACTAAAGACAAATAAGGTACCCATACAGATAAATATATTTAAGTTTTTTTCATTATTTTAACAAAATAAATACATAAAAAATTTTTTTTTAAATGTTTCTGGTGAATAGCATTATATAAAATTTAAATTCAATCAACATTTTTAATATTTTTTTTTTTTTATTAAATAAACACATTTTTATGCATGTAAAATGTAATGTACTAAATTTATAATATCCTATAATATTAATATAAATATAAAAATTAAATTGAAAACCTTTTTAAGTGTATTTTATACTACAATTTTTGGCATTTTAAGTGCATATTTTATTGCATTTTTTTAAAGGTTTTTTTAGTGCATTAAATTCACAGCCCTGCTACTTATAAACAATAATTATTTTTTAATTTAAAAACCCAGTCCAATATTTGTAGATACGTACATCAAATAAAGAACTTTAAATAAGCAGTAAATAAAAGTATGTACCAAAGAACAATAAAAAAAATGTGGTCAAGTGGATTCCGCCCTGCTTTTCAGTAAATATCGAGTTGGGCACTGCAATGGATATGTTAAATTTTAATTCAATGATACCCATATTATTTTATACTAAAAACGATTCTGAGCAAAGAAAGTCTCTCAGCCTATATCAGCTATAACACTAAGTAAATATATTTATATTGTTACATTTTTTGATATTGCTATTGGGTAGGTATAAGGTTATTTATTTTAATATTAATAATACAGCAAGTTAAAATAATATTTGCTAAAAAAATTACATTTGAAAATATCATTATTAGTTTAAAATATAATAATATACATTAACGTAAAAGTTGTATGTACAAATGAATAATGTTTTTGAACCATAAAAAAATAATGAATATCGATATTCATAGTTTAAATATGTAATTTCGTCTGAATTTGAACTTAAATGTCTTTAAAAAAAAATTATGCTGATATATTTAGATTTTTTTAGTATCAGTATAAATTGCTTAAAAAGCACTTTGTATTACATTTTCTAGCCTTAACTAAACAAATTGGGTATTTTATAAATTTTAACTGCAAAAATATTTGCCAGAAGTATTTTTACCCAGCAAATATTTTTTTTATCGACATTTATAAAAATTACTAAAAAGAAATAGATAATTTCAAATGTCTATAAATAATTCAAAGTATTTAAGTTTATTCGTTTTCGAATAACACCTAAAAAACAAAATCGGTTTAGTCAACAACTAAATTTACGTAAAAATTCCCTTTTTTCCGATTAGTTTGAAAATTACTGGTAAATTTTGATTTTGACCTTATATCTTTCCAAAGTATAAACAAGATCCATTTATCTATATATTATTTATAAAATTATTATTAAGGGTGCATATTCCTTAAGGCTTAACCTATACTCGTAGCCTGTAGGTATAATTACATTTAATATGATTAATATTATTTTTACATTTATTATGTAGGATACAAATAGTTAAACGGATAGTATATAATAAATGTAGACATGAAGGTATCTTAGGTAAGTGAAAATATTTTGGTATCATAAAAATAATTTAAGATTTGCTTGTTTAAAAATTAAATTTTCTTTTTATAATTTATAATTATTCAATCTTTAAATAAACTTGATAATTTGCACCATCCATTCAAATAACACATGTGTCACATAAACATGGTTATTTACTTATTGTATAGGTTTGATATTTTGTTATTGTTCAGTGTTCTCACTGTAGTAGAGTTGTCAGTGAATTTTGTTTTAAACCGAACTATACATAGTACGTCCGGTAAAAATTAATATCATAAAAATAAACCGAAAAATAATGTACAATAGTAATAATTAATACAATGAGAATTTATCACGAATTCTTGATTTTTGAAAATCAATAAAAAAAAAATCTCACAAATTAGTCGTATGTATTGTCTAATAATAAAACAAAATGAATACATCTATTAAAATATATAATAAAAAAAAGTAATATCATAATAAATTAGTGCCAATTCAAATGCCTATAGATTGTTGCTGTTGTCTGATCGAATCGACTAATAAAACATAATAAATAGCATACCCATATATTATGTTCGCATGCCAATTAACCGAATTAACTAAATATAATTGTAAATCGTAATGAATGAATTGATAAAGGAATTATTAAATTAACTCTATTTACACGATAACCCGAGTTACCTGCGAATTGCGATTAACAACAATAATAAACTTGTTATGTTTTTCAATTTCAATCGAAATTCGCTACCAGGGATTCAGGAAGAGCCTATTTACAGAAAGCACGCGGCGAAAGTTAACAAGCATAATTTGTGCGCTTTAAAAAAAATAATATTTTATGATATTAAAAGAAATACAAATAATAATCGTGTTTGAATGTAATATGAACGTGCACGATAAAGACATATTTTATATTTTAGAACATCGTTGAGCTTTGATCCCTGCAGCTGTGTAAATATGTGTCGTGTTTACCAGCCACTTAGAATGTCGTGAGACGAAAATAGAAATATTCTAAGTAATATAATTAATTTCTCGCAATTCAATAATTTTTTTATCGTCGATTTACAGTAATTATTTCCCTACTTGATCGTCGTATGCAGTTTATCATTGAATTCAAATTTAATAGATTCGTTTTAGTGACTCGTGACGTGGAATTAATGATAGTTGAATATTTTTAATTTTAAATTTAATAATAATGAATTTAATCTTATTTAACTTATTTCAAAAAATATAAAGTACTATTTATTACGACGCCTGATAAAGTTAAATTTGTTTTTCAAGTGTATTGAGTGTTTAAAAATGTATATTATGTATATTTTTTATGTATCATCTATCTAAAACTATATAAGAAAAAACTCGTCAAATTATGGTAATAATTTATTAATATTAAGTTTTTTTTACTTAAATGTATTTATTATAGTATAGTACTATCATAATTGTGTCTAATATGATAATAATTACGTGAATCACTCGAGTACCTACTGTAGATTAACTCAAATTATAATTAAATTTAATATGCAATTAAGTTATTTTAAAAAATCATTAAATTCGTAACTGCCTATATTATAATTTATAATTTGATGAAGCTTAAAAACTTACGTCGTACTTACATATCTTCTTTATTTTGGAATCTCAAAACCTATAAATTATAATATTATTTAAAACCAATTTTTAAATATAAAATGTTCACGTGAATAAAGTAGGGTTGTTTTACTTATTTTTTTAATGTCTCGAAATTGATATAAACGTTTATTTATGTTGTAGTTACTTTTTGTTATCTTAATAAAAATTATAAAGATTTTATTTCTTTGGTTATGCAGAATTAATATTAACTTTATAAAATCGATTTTCAGTTCATTACCCAATCAATAACACACAAATATCTATACAATTTTAATATCAACACTAATCGATTTCACTTCATGAAACTTTAAGACTTGTGCGAGTGTGTGACGCGCATTTCATTACACATTCAAAGTTGATAATTACACTTGTGTTGCAAGAAAGTCATCGTGAAAAATACCACGAAAAACGCTTTGGTATACGAACATTAAGGATTTGGAATGTGTACAGACAAAATTAATTATGTAATTTCAAAGTTTTAAAGGAATACCATTTTTCGATCTCGCGATACCGCCAAATATACGTGCGCTTACGTGCTCGGGCGTCGGGCCACACCTGCGAAATAATCGAAATTCGGTACCAGGAATTCAGAACGAATACGGCAGTACGCACGGTGCGAGTAGCACGCCGCCAAATCGGTGTGCGGTGACGTTGAAATATGCAACGAGAATTAATTAAAATAATAATATTATTGCGATCAAAAGAATATTATGACTTACAAAGAATATAATATTATTATTATATTACCTGAACATTGTTATTTATTAGACGTATAAAATTAAAAGCGGTTTGTGAAAACACATTTCTCTGTTTTCACAAAATGTTATCGGTTTTTCATAAGCCCGTGCAATTTTTACACAGTTTTTTTTTCAGGTGCGCAATACATTGGTACACAAATAACTAACGGGCGTAACAAAAGGTATATCGTTGCGTCGTAAAATAAATTGAAAATAAGATCATTTTAAATCCATGTCAATATATTAGATACGTGAATCAAAAATAAAATGACGAAATATTTTCGAGAATATTACTCCAAAATATTGTGCAATAAATATATTATGTATCGGAATCCTATAACACTACCGCTATATCATTACTATTATATACGGACTAAAGCCGCTTCAAACATTTTGACTAAATCGATCTATTGAAGAACGTCTATTCTTGAAATTGTATTCGACAAGTGGTTTTGTGCGTATCAGCAAAATATGCAAATATTGAGCGTTATAGCTTATCATGATGTTTTTTCGACCCCGATACCATGTTACCGCATTTATTGGTTTGATGTGAAATTCTGAATGAATTTAATAATAATATGCATATGCTCCTATAAGTTGTAATCATATCATCCAAAACGGGTGATACGACGTTTATGAATTTATTTTCAGTGTATAAATGTTTGATATAATATATTTTAAGTTAATCGATGTCGTTAAAAATATAGAACGATTTATTTTACCTTTGACATATGTAATTAATAAAATCCGAAAACTAACACTATACAGATACACTTTTAGTTAAACATGTCTATATACATTATAATATCAGAATATCAATATACATCGGTATATTATTTTATTATCTAATATTAATAATATGTATTTTTACAGTGGGCCATACATATATAGGTAGGTACTTCGTCGATAGCGTGTCCCTCCCAACCTATCTCAAAACAACATCAAAATTACTCACCACCACTTTGGTGGATGTATAAAAATTGTTGTGCCGTTATTGTAATTGTTTTGTTTATTTTTTACTTTCCGTTTGTACCAATGTAAAACATTTACAATGGATAATGCACTTGTAAATATTGGAAAAAAGGCCTCTTCTGTGTAAAACAGATAATAACAATATAAAATGCTTGTTGGAGATTAATTTAATATTTATTTAAAACATTACATTTATATGAATATGTTATATTTTATATAGTCATTAACGATTAATGTGAACGGAAGCTTTTGTATACTTTATATAATATTATACTTCTTAAAAAAAAAAAGCGTTTTGTATGAACATTGAGTGCTCTCCAACTCATATACTAACTACATGGCGCATTCCAATAGATGGTCAACAAAAAACCGTGGAAATTTTTTCAAAAATTCTATGTAATTGTGAGTTTTATCAAGTTAATTTTCTATTATATTATTTCATTATCCGCATAAAAAAATGTTTGACAAAAATTCAAAAACACACTAATTAATTTCGTTTCAAATCTCTCTCTCGACACACACACACACACACACACACACATACATACATATATATTATGTATTACCTGGAAATTTATTAAAAACTGGACATCAATAGGGTTTCAAAATAACAAACAAGTATTTCCGATGTTTAATAATGTTTATTTTATTTTATATTTTAATAATAACGCAACTTAATATTTTAAGGATATAAAGATACGAATAAATATTGATACTTATAAATTATAATATAGTATATAATAATAATGGCCTCTAGAAGAATACTAAAATCTACAGATAAATTAATTGCGTAAGATTAATTGTTTTTCCATTTAGTAACAATTGTGAGGATCCTTAAAAGAACATAATATTTAATTTGATAATTTGAGTTTAGTATACTGCGTATTAAATTGTTAACAGTATTTCTCAATTGGTTTTAATAAGTAACATGAGGAATTTCCTTTGACAAAGTATCTTTGTATCTAATATCTAATTTGTTATTAATTTATATTATTCAAACTTATAAGTTATAACTATATATTATATAATGTGTAATAATGTTAAATTGTATTATGTTAACATTTAATTATAAGTTCTTATAAATTATTATATCAAACAGTAAATACATAAATAGGTAACTGCTAAGTAGTGTAACTCATAAATTATACATAACGGTTGATTTATAATAATAAGTTATTATTTTTACATAAATATTTATAACACAACTTTTATGCGGTAAACAACAAATATTGTATAAGATATTCTATTGGTTATATACTATAGAGATGTAATTATTCCGATTATTCTTATTTAACTTGATTTCTTTAATAATACTTATTAACTAATAATTATGACAAGAGTAAAAAAAAAAAAAGTTTAATCATAAAAAATAAGGTTTTTTGACATTAACGATTTA
The DNA here is from genome assembly GCF_020882245.1 of Rhopalosiphum padi. Lineage (NCBI taxonomy): Eukaryota > Metazoa > Arthropoda > Insecta > Hemiptera > Aphididae > Rhopalosiphum > Rhopalosiphum padi. The sequence continues at coordinate 51,217,926 of NC_083599.1, forward strand.
TAGACTACACATGAACTGCTAAATATTAAAAAAAAATATGTATAAATAAATAATAAAAAATCAATAAAATAAAATACCTACAAATTATAGAGTAAACAAACTACTGTAAGATATAGTGGCATGTTATAGTATAACTCTTATTGTATCATAAAATAGGAATACTAATGGTTATTAATATTATTTTATTAAAAATATTATGTTACTGAGACAATTGTACATGTCTTACTCGATCACTTAAGTCAATCAATAGATAATAATGGAGATAAGGAAATATGGAATATTTTAAACGTAGGTACCTACATATTTAATAGGTATAACAAACATAAAAGTGGTTAATAAAATACCTAATTCTATACACTTTATCTAAATATTTTTAATTAAAGATAGGTATAGTAACAGAGCAACAAATAATAATTGTACTGTTAATTTGACACAATTATTGATTTATACATTTCCTTATGTATATAAGCATATGTATTATGTATATATGTGTTTGAAGGTTCGCGTGTTCAGCGTATTTATGTGTAACATATATTGCTAATGACAATATCGTATCTTTTTAACTATACACTACTAATATTACAATATTACAATATCATAATATACATGTATAATAATGGTTATAATATTGATTAGTAATATATCTGTTGAGTGTACAAAAAATAATTTACCTGAATTGAGTACTTATATATATATATATAGAAAGAGAGAGATAGAGATAATATAAAGATTATTATTTTATATTTTATATTTTTGATAATATCGATAAATTTAAACATTTAAGTATGACGTTTTATAACTTCAAACTTGGCAGTTTTGCATAACAATATAAAATACAGAGCGCCCAATAATGTTGTAAGATTCTGTTTCATAAATGATAGAATATCCATTATCAAACATTAAAAACAACATTTAAAACATTATTGAACTTACTGAAAAATGTATAAACATAATAATATAATAGATACATAATAATATTGTTGCAAATGCGAAATTGTACATGATATAAAATATTAAACACTACTTACTAAGTACGTACACTTAGTGCCAAAAGTCATTTTTCGTTTTAAATTAGTCTACCAATTAACAATGTTTATTAGGTACGTATACGTTCCATCTAATTATAATATTAGATATTTTGTAAAACGAGTTATATCTGTGTGTATAATTTATAATTCTGTTAAACATATTATTATCGTATATTATTATACTTACTTAACTATTGTCTAATTTGTTTTGTTTTTTATTTTTTCGTTATATTAGCCAATAGCAGAAATGTGTTATTAATTAACGAAACACAAAGCGATATAATTATAATTTATATAAAAAAAACCTGAATACATTATTTGATCAGTTATACTATATATAGAGCCAGTGTTTTAGACGAAATCTGGTACATTCGCCTTTATTCTTTTCCATCGATTCGCGCTCATTCAACGGCGTGATGTTATAAGCCAATCTCTGTATTAAACCACAGCAATGAAGTAGTTTTAATTTATGAATACAACAATTAAACATAGTCATGTAACATGCGTATTTATATGATATAAATTTTACCTTTTTAAACGAACCGCTTGCTCTGCACATTTGCACTATAGCCATACCAGGTATCATAAGTATTGACGAAAAGGCTAGGGTCCAGCCTAACCATTCAGCCCATTCTGGATATACGTAACCATTGTAGCTTAATGGTTTGTGATCAATCAAAGCAAAAGTCACTACACCCTAAAAAATAACGATCATGCGATTTTTACATTATGTTTTATTATAATTATTATTATTAACATTGTTTTAATTACCTATGTGACTCTTCTTAATTAATTATTTTTATATAATTTTATGGATTTATAAAAATAAATAAATTTATGTTTTATTATATTTGTTTCAAAATGTATATTTTAGGAGAATTTATCTAGTATTATCTACTTTAGAGTGTTTCGACTAAAAGTTTTTCAATCCTAGCTTTTTCAAAAATATTTATTAAATATTATTTTTTTATTAATTTTTTTTTATTTAGTACCTAGTATAGTGAATCATTATAAGTATAGTTATTGTAATTTTAAATTGAGTCAGTATAAAAGAAGCATTTATCCCATATAATACAAATAATAATATGTATATGAAAATATAGTTTTCATCTTCTTACCGAAGCATACTTATATTTTATTTTTGTAATACATTTTTAAAACTTGGAATAATATTAATAATATAATATTATTATTCAATAATTACTTATTAAAAGGAATTAAATAATGTTTCAGGGGAAGGGCGATTGCCCACATCGTCACCATTAAAATTCACCACTAAAGTTAAGTAATTAATAATGTTATTACGTAGTTTTATTTAAAAAAATACTCAATTCTATTTGAATAGTAATTAATACTTTCATCAAACATTACACAATATATTATATAATTTTTTATGGAGTTGGGATTGAGCATCCGAATGTAATCTATGTAAGTTCACAATCAGAATATTATATTGTATCATACATAATATATTACGTTCTTAGTTTCATGTACAAAGCAAAACGAATTCATTACGTATTTCTTGCAATTTCAATTTACTAATTTTAGCCTTTTAATTCTATTGTTTAATACGTAATAAATTATTATGAAATTCTAAAACACAACCGTCAACAAATATACTTTAGGTGCTTTACTTAATTGTTTGTATAGTATTTAGCAATGTAATCGAATTGCTTGCCAAATGAACAACACAGCTCTGATATTCACGTGCCAACCAATCGATATTATACTGCTCATTTACAATTATTGTAGCCCTATAGTTGCTATTTTAATTAGTGATTCCCGAATTCAACATGCACACCTAATGCTTACACATTAATTAAACTACAGTTACGTGTATGTGTTGTAAAATTACTACGAATATTAAACGTTGTATTATATTTTCTAAACTCACTATAATGAACATTGGGCTGACGAATTTCCAACATAATCGCCAATATAGCCCGGGACGGTGGCCGATCATGCTTTCCACGTCGTTGCAAAATTTCTCCAAACCTAAATAAAAATGTAGTCGACATAATAGAAAAACGTTAATCCCGGAAATGATTGATTAATTTATTTAAATGCGTGTTTACCATAAAACCACGATACGGCTATGCATTCAAATAACGCCGAACACAGCAGAGATATACCAGCAGCATACGTGTCCAACAAATGAAGCATATAAATGCCACCCTAAATTAAACACACACGCGAGTATAAAATAATAAAATATCGTCCGTGTAAAACATAATAGACGTTTTGAATCAGTATAATAATATGATAGTCATAACAGTTTACCGGTGTCACATTTATCAGAGCCACGCAAAACGATATACCTATGACTGCAAACGTGAAACGTTCGCGTGGCCATTTACGGTTCTTAAAGAAGCCACTAAATTCGTCCATCAGTCCAGTAATGACGCATTCTAATCCACCCATCTAAACGAAACACAAATATATATATATATACACGCATATGTACGTATATATCATGCGTAACGACAAAATTACGGATGTTTTATATAGCTATATATACCGTCTAACAACATTATTATAATGTCACGTGTATTTATTTTACGAAGGTATAGATAAATTAAATATTTTAATTTTACCGCCGAATCAATGCCCAACGTGATGGACATGAAAAAAAACAACATGGCCCAGATATTTGATCCGGGCAACGTTGCTACAGCTTCGGGATAAACTTGAAACACCAGACCAGGACCTAAACAAATCGCGATGACAATAATATTAATAACATCATATATAGTACGTATATGTAACACGACATCGCTATACGGCTTCAAATCGAAAAACGCCAATAATATAAGCGTCATAATAACTCACCCTCAGTAGCTACCGAACTTATGGGCTTATGTTGTTTGTGCGACATGAAACCCAAATAAGTGAATATAACAAAACCGGAAAAGAAACTGGTGAAGCAGTTGACGGCCGTTGTGATCAAGCAGTCGCTACCAGAGAAAACACGAAATTTATACAATTTTATTATTGTACAATTATTATTTTACACGCACACGCCCCGACGGGACTCGTCCGTTTATTTATTATAGTATTTTAGGTGTACGTACGTGTAACAATTGTTTTTTATATTGTTGTATGATGCGTATGACAAGTGAACCCCGAACCCGGCTCCTACCGAATAAAATATCTGAACGGCTGCGTCCACCCACACCTGACGGCAAAACAATCAACACATATATAGGACACGCCTAAACATGTTTCCACCGTAGTAAATATTCAAATGTTACTTGTGTATCTAAAAGGCGGTACAATTCGGGCTGTAAATAATAGGTTATGCCGGTTAGCGAACCAGGCAACATGAGACCTCTAATCAACAAGATTGTCAATACTAAATACGGTAGTGTGGCCGTGCCCCAAACGACGATTCCTGAAAATGTATATATAACAATATTTATTCAAATTTCAAAATAACACAATATTGTATGTCGATCGATACCCGTGGTCGAGTATGAGGTAAAAATGGTTGGTCGTCATTCGAGTTGCTTAATATTTTATTATTGCGTCTGAGATTACTTACCGGACGACTTGACACCTTTGAACAAGCTCAAATACAGCATAACGTACACGATGAACACACACAAAGCCAGTTGCCATTTTGGATATCCCAGTTCGTTGAGACCGTCGCTCATGCCGAGCACGCCACGGCTTTGAAAAATAAAATATTTATATTCATTTATTATGATACGATATAGGAATACGACGGGTAAAACACAGATCGGCATTCAAGAACGTATTAAATATTATATTATGTTCAAATCGAAAATTAAGTATTTTAATTAATAATCGCCGATTTGTGCAAGTAATTTACTGTACAGAGACGAAGACCTAAGAGGAGAATCTGACGTAACACGTGTTGACGGTTGACCTAACTTGTGAGTTGTAACACGTATAATCGCCAATCGGGAATAGGCCTACGGAAAAATGATCTATATCCTACCTTACTAATATGTGTGAATCTCAAATTTCCATACTTGACAACCGATAATGTAATATATGTGCGCGTGTGAAAATCTGATGGAATATGAGGCAATAGGTTATATTCTTTACGTGTATTAAACATTTGTGTGAGGATATTATTTTATTATGTTGGGCTGTTTTAATATAGTTGCATTGACTTATTGACGATTTTTTTGATTACAATATACCTACCTATATAGTAATTTATATCATACCGATTCCGATAAATTGAAAAATATTGAAATATTACCAATGTTTAGTATTTTTATTATTTGATCAGATAATTTAGTCAAATAAAGAGTAAAACTGTAAAAGTGAAATTTACAAATAAATTATCTACGCTTTAAACTAATGATTTGACTATTTGATACAATTCAAGATGGTTTTAAAATAAATGTTAAATAAGTAATGAAATACTATGTATTAAATAAAAATGTGTTCCCAATCATTATAGATATATACATGTTAATAATTTCTACATATTGCAAATGAAAAAATTGTTTTTATACGTGAGCTACATAATTATAAAATTATTTTGTTTCATTTAGCGGGGACATTTTTTGCATATCATCATTTAATTATAAGTGATCGCATTATCATTTATCAATTACAAATATGAATTTAATGTTAAAAAATGAAAGATAATCTAGAAATCACAAATCAACATTTTCGTAAAAAATATTATCGATTTATTACCGAAGAGTGTATGCTTAACACAAATCATAAACTGAAAAAATATCTTAAATTAAAAATCATGAAATCTAATAAATCCACAACAATTTTTCAATACTTCCAGATACAACTTCAATAAAAATGGTATTTTATAACATTTTAAATTTAACTATAATATTATTTCAGGTTATATAATATTTAATTTATATATAAAACTATATGAACGTATAGAATCCGAAAATATTGTGTTAAATCATTGAACATCTATTTATCCTATAAGTATATGGAACCCGCAGTGTAAAAAAAGTAGCACAACTAACGTTTAAAATAAATTCGTCAACCCTAGAGAAAATATTGCCAATTACAGTATATCAGATATCAGTACTGGAAAAATTTTAAAACAAAATAGCTTCATATACCTTAAAATTGAAATTGTTTTAAAAATATATTTAATTCTTTTATATGATCTGTAATTTATGGGTAAATTGAATTATATACATATTTTTTATTTTTTCTATTTCTATAAAAAAGCATGATGAAAATAATACGACTTTTAAAACTTCAGACTTTATGAGACTCTACATTCTAAAATTGGTTCCAAATTCCTATAAGTAACTCATACAATTATACTCGACCTCGATTACTTATTCTTAGAATTTGTAATTTGTGGAGTATTTAAAACTTTCAATGCATCTGAAAGTATTCCATCGAACGATGCATATCCTATACCATTTGTTTATTTATATTCAACGATGATATTTCACTATAAACGCATGCATTTAAAATATTAGTTTTTTTTCATTTTAATTTCTAGATTTCATAAATTCTATGACTCAAATTCGTTCGCTTGGAAATACGTCAACACATGTGACGCGTTATTGTACCGTAACAATCCCACAGTAAACTGACTATATTAAAACAATTTTCTCGTTTGGTAGTTATAAATCGAAAAACCTGTCTAGTAGTTTAAACAATATTCCTCTACTGTTTCATTAAATTTTTAAAATTCAAAAATCATTTGATAATAGTGTCATATGAATACATAGGAACTATTATGAAAAAACCTACGTATCAAATAACATTAATTTGGTTTAACGATCGTTTTTATAAATAACTACTATAAGAACGATTCGAACGTACCTATAAAATTATGTCGAATATAATTTGAATACAATAGTTTGTGAAGTTTGTGTATTTCATGATGTAGAAAAAATATCTTAACAGATACCTAGTTAGTCAAACTGACTAAATAATATTTATTTGGTGAATAAATTATGAAACAAATTTAAATATCATATTTTGAGCGTGTTTTGGCGTTAAATAGAATTATCGCTTGAAATGCTGCGTCTTATGCTTTTTAAACAATTACACGATTTGGGGAAAAACTGAGTAAATTTTAGAGATTATTAACTTTCGTTAATAGTCAACATACTATATTTAGTCATTTGGAATTAAATACAAATTAAGTTGATATAGTTTCGTTTTAGACTTTGAAAAGTTAATTTGGGCTGAATAAACAAATTCTATATAAAGTTACGTATAACCTTTCTTAATCGGTAAAGTAGTGACTGTTGTTTGAACAAATAATATTTTAACAGTTTTAGACACACAGAACCTACATAAAGTATCGAGTTTAATATAATCGTATATTCGTATGTACAATTTATGGTAGTGGTAGGAGGTAGGCCTGAAAATATTATAATATACGTCTTTTACATTTATCGTTAATGTATATCTAGGCTGATAACGGGCTGTTTCATGTAATATAAATGGATAAAAAACTGAAATAAATATATTATTGAAATTTTTATTACTGGAAATATTCAGCCGCCGGTGAACTCTGGTTGTTGAAATTACTGCCTGTAGCTGAAATACCATCGGACATCGGCAGTAAAGTCCCATTTGCGTGCATTCTGGGTAGGTAATTATGAACATGATATGATTGGTTATAGACCGATCCCCAATCGTCTTTCTGTTCAACGCACAAGTCTGTATTCCAGGTATTGTTACAGTGCACCCATGGCAACTGTCCCGAGCTACTGGTTGTACTCATTGCCAAAAAATACAGCGACCAGCCAATAATAACGTTATAGTAAAATGATACATAAAACGCAACTAGCACAGCACAAAATCCAACTCCTAAGATAAAATTTTAAAATTAACATTTATATTCAAGACATTTAAATAATGTATATATTTTTTTTATTTAAACAAACCAAAAAACAATGGTACAATAATATCAATTATACTTTTTCTTTTTTTTAAAAAAAAAAAAAGGTTTAGTTCCGACAATTATTAAGTACAGTATATGCATAATATGTTAAATGACTACATGACTATGGAAAATTGATTAATATGAATAAAAATGTAGTGCAATTTTTACTACCATAAAATAAAGTTTCTGGTATGATTAAAAGTCCAATAATTAATACGTAGGTATAGATAATAATATACTGTTTATCTAACAAAAAATATCATAGTTAATAATTTGCTCAGAATCTAAAAATTAGATGTTAATAACAAAGATTATTAATAAAATTGTTTTACAAGAATACTTTTATATATTTTTATCGTTTTAACTGAGTTACGTACATTATCTTCAACGATCTCTAGATGCTAGATAACAAATTAGTAATAACTTTATAGAAATAAATTATGTTACTTAAAAATTAAAGATATAATATTAAAAAATTTCTCTGTAATCTCTGTCGAAAGTACGAACTCAAGGATATTATTTTTATGGTAAAGTTATATGTACTTTTAATTTGCTTTTAATAGCAAACGCTACAATAAATTATGCATACCAAGGTGCGGCTAGTGGGAGAAAATTCTTTTTTTTTTTTAGAGAAAAATAATAGATAAATACTTGAGAGTCGTTTTATTTTTAGTGTTTAAATTAAAAGTTATGAGTAATTTGCACATTGAATAACAAAATTTAATTTCAACATTAAACATTTGATTGTGTATATTATAGTACCTTGCCGTATTACTATGACTCATTATTACTCATTATGGTTTGTAATTTATAATATGACAGTTTATAACTCCTTTTTATTATCTATTATAAATTATAATATATTCTGAATAGAGTTCAAGTCAATTTTAGTATTTTTCATTTCCCTAATCAGTAAAAAAAAATTATTCATTCCATAAAATAAAAAAAGTAAGGCGAAATGTGTACCATTTATTTACCTTTTAAAATACTCAAATCGGCCTTTTTTTAATACAATATTTTAACTTATATGAGTTTTCTATAGAAAATACCACATCAAAAATAATTTATCATTAAAATGTATTATAGTAGACGATAATCACAATTTGCAATATTTATTCAAATCAATTAAAACTTTTCTGAAGAAAAGTTTCTATAGATAATCTAAAATAATGAATATTTAGAATATTCTGACAAACCTCAATTCATAATATTTACAACATTATTAGTAAAATACGTTATGACTACATCTAAATGTATTGTATAGAGTTTCGTTAGAAAAGTTTTGGGCTGTTGAACAATCAAACTATAAAATTATATTACAAGAGTAATAATACTTATTCATTAATTTAAATAATTATGATCAAAAATTAATCAATGAAATATATTGGAATATACGTATCTTATTAATTTATTTTAACTATAAAAAGTTTACATTTTTTTTTGTTTTGATATATTGAAGTTAATCGTTGAACGTTTATTTAGAATGATTATATTGTAGATATTATATAGTTTGATGTTATAACGGCGAATGTTACATGTGTTGTCTCCGTTTTACAAATTAACTTTTAATAGAACTAATGTTGTGATATTTTTAATTTTAGAAGAAATTTACCAATTATCAAACTTAAAGATAAAAACATTATCTATTACCTCTCGTTGGCTTTTTACGGTATTTTGATTTTTAAACAAGTTATGAATTTATATTATACTAAAATATAAAATCGCTAACAACTTGCTTAAAAATTTAAATATCTTTGAAAACTGATAAAATGTATATTAAAAAATAGTAAGCAAATTTTTTTTAAATATGTTTATTTATACAAGTAAGATATTAAATAAGTATCTTATAAACATTATTTCCATATAAATAATAAAAAAAATATTTTTTATATTTGTACCATTTTATTTTAATTACCAGATTTAACCTGTTTCAAGCAATAATTTACTTTAAATTTACCTTTAAAAAGAGGGCATACATTCTTCCACACACTTATTGGTCCCTGTCTATTATATTGGCCTAATATGAGTTCCATGTAAAATAGGGGAACCGCGCCAAATATCAACATTAAAAAGTACGGTATTAAAAATGCTCCTGTAACACAATAATTAGTAATAAAATTATTAAAATAATTATATCATTTTTATTTTCTAACCTCCGCCGTTTCTGTAGCAAAGATATGGAAACCGCCAAATATTTGCCAAGTCTACTGCAAATCCAATAATAGATAGCAAAAAATCTGCATTCCTTTCCCAAGTTTCTCTTTCGGCATCATTGATGTTAGTGTTTAGATTTTCTTTACAATCTACTTCGTCCACTATTGATACTACAGCGGTAGATTCCGAAATCATTTTTGGGTTCTTTTTAGCGTCATCTGATGATTTAGCCAGTAACAACCGTATTTCAGTATTTTCTAAATTAATTACATTTAAATAATTCAAATTTTTGTTTTCAAATAATAGGTTAGAGGTAAATTCTTATCAGTTTAGAAATACTTACTTTTTTTTTTTACTTCTACTTCTTTTTTATTTTGTTTTCTGAGCATTTTCTTTCGTACTTGTCTATCTTCGTCTTGGTCCTCTTCATCGTCATCATCGTCTTCTTCTATATCATGACTTTTACTACCATTTCTATCATCAACCTGTTGGTGTAGCTCCTGCTTATCACTATAATCGTCTTGTTCGTCGTCCTGGTCATAGTATTGATCATTTTCAGTGTCTTCCTTATTATGACGCTTGCGCCAATGGCGTTTATTATTACTCATCATAGTATTCGGAGACGATTTGAAAAATTGTCGAAATTTGTTTACTGTAGGAACCCATAACTTTTTAATACCACTCCTTTCAACGCCAATATTCTCGTTATCGCTGTCCACAACTTCGACGCTGGTCACGCCGTTATTGAACATTGCTGATGTCTTCGCTGCAATACTAGTCATATTTGATGTATCTTAAATAATTAAACATTTAAAAAAAAAAATTTAATACGTAAAATATAGGGCGACAATATGCACATTAATCACGAAGGGATAATGGTATTTTCACGGGATAGACGAGCGAGAATCGACGCTGAGAACACTGACGATCGTATTATAATTTAATAATGGAGGTGCACGAGAACATCATGCTTCCTTTACAGGGGTCGAACTGATGACGGAGAGTAATATGTCTTAAATATTTTTTAAATTTTATTATTCCGGTCGTCGTCGGCGGCGACGGATTCCCGAGATTCCACAACCCCGATCGTCGTAGATATGAGTAGAGGGATATCCCATTCCGCTTCTATCGATATCCCTTAAAAGGTATGTGCGGCACACGCTTTATACCTTTTACACAGATACGCACACTCGGGCACGCGGCCACACACACACACTCACACACTTATAAGTGATTCGAGGAGACACCGTCGGCGTTTATTGCTTCTCGGCGGTCGCTAATGATTGTTCAACGAGGCATATTGGCTCTGAGGGTGATACGCGGGGACAAAAGTTGAAAGGGCGAGAGGCCAGAGGAAGGAAAAAATAAGTAGAAGAATGCGGCGGCGGCATGAGCTGCACGGGAAAGTCAAATACCTAAACGTGCACGAATCATCACCAATGATGATTACCGTCCATTCCCCTCTATACGTTTATGATATATATATATATTCCTCAATATACTTCATATATACTTCTTACACCCTCCCGTCGCAGAAACCGTACTTCTATACTATATGAGAGTGCTATATATTATTAGTGCTTTCTCTACTAACTATAATGTGGTGCCGTATATGTTCCCTCTCGGCGACGACGTCCTTGGCATTTTTATGCCGACGGGTTAACGCGGGGACCGGCGACGTTTTATATTAAATACGCATATACCATCATCAACGATGTCGACCGATGATATCGAAGTCGCCGTGTCTCATGTACAATAACCACTACTATAATGGTGTAATAATTTATGTATATATATTTGCTACAGAAAAAATACTCAATGCAAATGAATTTAGAAATAAATTTTACATTCGTATGGCGCTTGTATTTGATATTATAATATTATAGTATCAACTACTGATATCCAAGAAAGTAAAATATGCGGCATATAAATGTGCTAAGCACCTTTGTACATAACAATTAACATTGTATCTATCTATATTTGTTTTTAGCCTGAGTATAATAATTAAAAAAAAAACATGATGAGATAAAAGGGATGTATGAACCACTGAGGCGAGAGCGTTAGTAACTAAAAGCAATGATTCGGAAAAATTAACCAAAAATAGTCAAGAATATTTATGAAAACAGAGCCTTTATTATACATAGGTTATATAGTAGGTCATACTTTATTTTTAAATATTTATCATTTTTATTGAGAACATATGTACAATGTGTACTTTATCCGTCTTAATCTGTCAGAAATAGCTGTAGAATATATGTATTAATTATTTACTGCCTTAAATATTGTTCAACCGATATATATTTTTGGTTCCGTGCAGAATCAGTAATATGTAATGTGCATAAATGAATATATTATGTGCACAAAAAGCAATAAAATTAATAATAAATTCATTTTAATATAGTTAAGGTATATTATAATACGTATGAGACAGCTGAGTAATATTAAAAATGCCTTATAAGTTATAGGTATAGCTGTACATTTCACATACCAATATTCAATAATATTCAATATCGCAATACTAAATAGTTTATACATAATATATTATACCTATCTTTATTTATTAATGTGTTATGCATAACTTTTACAATTATTTTATATTATATTATGTGTAACTACTAATAGGTAGAGTTTATATATTATAAAAGTATTATATTAAATAACTGTTTAATTAATCATTGGTCTTTAAACACATTAAACATTGACATTTAGCACATTAAACAAATTACAATTTTCTTATACACATTGAATAATTAATGTTTGATAATCTTATATAAAATAGTTCTTAAAGCTAACAACATCTATAACATTATTAGTTAATATAGAAAATAGTAGGTTAATTTACCTACCCACTACCAGTCTATAAACATTCTAATTGAAACTATTGGTGTCACCATTTTCCGACAGTATATATAATAATTAGTAATATATAATATTTTAGTTTGCGTTGAAATTCGAGAGAAAAGAGTACATTTAGCACAATGGAAAATATAATTAATAGTAATCGTAGTAAAAACAATTTATTTTAAATATTTTTTAAATTTTGTATTGGTTTGTGTAATAAAAAAATTATTCGTTATAGTAGTGTACAACTAAAAACTGTACAGTCTATACAAGTCTATACAAATGAAAGTAATAAAATTATTAACCATACAAATACGCCACAGCACAGTCATGATAATTAATATTCTAGCAAAACATTAAAGAAGCATAAGTTTAGTGATAAATACTGCAGAATGTAAAAGAAAAGCTATCGAATATGTAAATACAAGATCAATAAAAAATATTCTAACTGAAATCGCACAAAATAATAATCCGACAGATATTGCTATTTCGGATATAAGTATAATCAACAAAATTATCTATAAAAACCGACGCAAAATTATGCATCAAAATTTAATATACTAATATTAGCCGTTGCTCATATTAGCCATAACGTACTTAATTTAATTTATGTGAAAACCAAACAAAATGAAAACTTTTTATTGATTAATGACGAAAGAAAAATATAATAATATTTTTATTTGAAACAAATCTTAGATTTTTATCAACATTAATTTATGGTATTTAATATATTTTAAATGGACGGAACTTTCGATTATTGCGTTTGGGGTTTTTTTTACAATTTTTTCGATTCATTGATATTTTAATGTTTATTACGTTCCATTAGTTTTTGGCTTATTACTAAAAAAAATGTACACACACGTATATTTATATATTTCGTGCAATAAGCAAAAAGTGTAAAGACTTAAGGTTAACTTATTTCTTCTCCTAAAGTAACTGTTGACTTTGAAAGGGCTATACTCAATGCAATTTTTGAAATGTGGCCGCAAACTAATATTTCATGACACCGGTTTCGTTAAACCCAATCTCGGTATTACAAAATACAAGCTTATCCGAATGTATATAAAGATGAGCCATTTGAGATTAGTAAGTAGTTACACAATATATTTGGCTTATTATTTTTAAATCCAGAAGACGTATGTGATTGTTTCGTCGACGATTTTATGAGCGAATGTCTGATTGACGAAAGACTATAAAAATTGCCGACTATTTTGTAGAAACATATATTTCTGAAGATTGTATTTATCCTCCAAAACTATGGGCACTTGCAATTTCTAAACTTACACGCACACCATGTTAGTCATTTCATGCAAATATTAAAAATAGTTTTTATTGTCGTTCACCATTCCCACCATTTTACAATGGTTAAATGTTTTAATCGAAGAAGTGCAAACTGACGTTAATTACAAATTGAGAAGCACCGTTGATCCAAAAACACCGTGAAACCAAATCTTAAAGCAACAATAAAAACCAGTTTAATTGATCAATATAAAAGGGTTGAAATATATCAATATATGTTTGTAAAATCCATAGCGTATAACTAGGTTACTAGGTATCAAAAATAATAAGGTTTGTAATAAAATACAATTTTAAATTAATTCAAAATCAAGATTATAAATTTTTTTTATTTGATTTTGTATAACTTACAGACATAATTTTGATTTGATTTTTGTAATAATATTATATACAATATCCTATGTACGAGTATGCAATAATGTAAGTATTACTTGATTTTTTTTAAGTAGGTATTTTACAATATTCTATGTATACAATTAAAGAGTATTTATTTAATGTTATTTTTTTAAATATATTTAATTTATATTCGATTACCTAATTATTTTTTTATTTTAAAAATCATTTCCAATTATCAATAACTTCACATGTTTCCATTATAAGGGGTTATCAAAATATAAAAACTGAAATTTGTTGTGACGGAAAAGAGAAATATATATTATTGTATTGGCGGTAAATGGAAAAATTGATTTTGACGAAAAAGTGATCACCCGAAACTATATAAATCATAGAACCAAAACCTATAAAAAAAAATCGAATTAAACAGTAGCATATTGTACAAAATCTTCTCATTCCAAAAAACTTATAAATGGCTCTTTTTTAAAAAATTAATGTTCACCGAAGACTATAGCAAATAATATTTTTCACCTTTTTTTAATGGATGTCAATCGTCAGCGCAATATAGTTGTTTTACTCTCAGACCCTCACGAAACATACGCAAAATGTATTCATTTAAAATCATATTTATGTTTGAGTGAACTTAGAATTAAATCACCAGTTACAAAAGTTATACAGGATAATATTTTTGAGAGTTTGAGAAATCGGTTTTTATTATTATTTGACTTTAAATTCGACTTGAAAAAAATTTTTATAAATTTAAATGGATAATAAATTGTTTTAAAACAATATTGAGACAAACAATATGTCACACTGTTACGCCCTCATAAAAAATTTTAATTTATAATTTTTGCTGTGGATGATTTTACTTTAAGTTTACTCAAAAATATATATAAAAAAAAAATATAATATATTTTGTATTAATGTGTTTTGTCTATGCTACGCGTGGTCTAAACAAAGAAAAACAGTTCGCTGACATCATCTTAAATATCACGTCATTTTTATTTTTACACTGCAGATTATTAAAAAAAAAAAATAATAATCATTTTTCAACTACAGAAGTACAGAAGTTATATACTCAACGTGCATTTTTATGCAACACTATTATCGTATTTTAATTGTACATACATTATTTATTAAACACGAGGAAACAATCTCGATAAAAATAAATTATACTATGAACAAAAATACTATTATTTCCGTATGATCTCTAAGATGGAATTTTAATAAAATTAAGAACTTGCTCTTATATTATATACTTAGTAATAATATTACTAATATTAGTAGGTTTTAAGTATGTGAAACCTTGCCATTGAGTAACTACGGGTTAGATTTAAATTTTATGATAAATCATTTTATACGAAATGATTTTGAATATTACTATAAATAATGTATCTGGTGATATTTCTAAAGATAGTTTATATTATTATATTATATTACATATATGTAGGCATGTAAGATGTAACAATGATTTTATTTTGTATTTTATACTATCATTAATATTTTTTTAATTCGGTTATCTAATGTATGTACGTTATAAACATTGAATATAACTGTATTAAATCAATAGCGCTGAATTACTTACAAAGGCGTGAGTATAGTTCTACGACATTTTTGATCTCTCCTCTCACTATACAAATTGGGTAAATCACTTTTTACCAAAAACACCCTCTTAATGTTGAAGATTGAAACAAATTTTCAGTCCCAAAACTTGATAGCAAAGATAAAAAAATAAATAAAAACACACATCATTATAAAACATCTCTGTGTGCTCAAAATTTAATATATAAAAATAAAACTTCAATAGGTTAGGTAACCTAACCTACGGCTACGAATTAATTGATTATGTAGTACATTATTTGGTAGCCTGCTTTCAATTTTTATTATAATACAGGTACATATTATGACTATAAATATAACAATTTTTTTTTTGAAATTTCACAATGATGTAAAATAAATAAACATTTATTTTCCTGTAAAACTTTGATAGTAAATCGAAGAAATGTGGAACCAACTTTATAGATGAATAAATTATTACAATTAAATTCCAAGAGACCTATATAGTTTATTAATTTATTAATTTTTATGTCATGAATCAAACTTTAAAAAACTTCCTAGGAATTTATAAAAACTCATGAATTAATATCTATTAGGAATTAAATAGGAATATATACTACCAAATATCATTACATTATTACATATTATTATTTTATGAATTGTATATAATATACTATATAGATAGTATAAAGAGCAAAAATATTATTTTCATAATTTTTTAAAGGAAAAATGTATTATTTCTCTAAAAATTAATCAAGTTAAGATATACCAAATTCATAACGGATATTGAATAAAATAGTTTAATACATATATTTTATACTTTTATCATATTAATTTATATCAATTTAAATGAATCTAAGTTACTGTTGACTTATCGTTGATCCAATAATTCACAAATTATATTAAAAAAACATAGGTAACCAATAAATAAAAATTATCAATTTAACATAATAAACTTCATAAAAATAATTTTTTTTAAAACAATTATTTTAAGTTTATCCATCAAATTTCATCGTAATAAAGTTACCTTTACACGAATAATCATACATTTTTAAAATATAAATAACTTAGGCAAACCATTATGATTACCAACAAATATTTAATGAAGCAAAGTTCAATATGATTATTATATTATATATTTATAATATATAAGTAATTCACCAAATATGATTAACTCCAATTTTTCTTACAATAATTAATTTATTAAAAACTTTTTGAAATTTTTAAGTATATTTAATGAATATATTTTATTATTTTTAATTTTTGTCCTGTATGGCGGTACAAACATCTTTGTTTTCAAATAAAAATCACCCTTTTTCATTAAAAATTATTACGGACATGCTTTTTTGTATTTATTGATGTAAAAAATCAAAATTAAAACATATAGTATCTGTATAATTAAGCTTTAAATACTAAGAATATCTAATAGTCCATGAAAATGAGCTTAGAGATATGAGAGCTATGATGATTTGAAAATTATGCTAATTAATATTGATTTATTACAATTTTATCACTTATAAGTATTATCCGAGAACTATGTTAGAATCTATTGCATTTATTTTATATTTTATGTAAATCCATTATTATGGACTATCATCCTATTAGTGAAGAAATTTTAATTACTCAGAAATCAATTTTAAATTTCGATATGCGATTTAGATACGTCAACGTTTCTAAAATGTGTATTTAGCTAAAAATTTACAATAAATAAATATGTTTACAGTTTGAAAAAAAAAGTTTGTATTGACACAGGATATTTATTGAATGGCTTAAAATAACCAAATATTTGAAAATATGATCTTTATAAGTATAGATACTTATTTCAAAGTTCCAACTTTTTAGAATTTAAATAAATTTGTTATTATAAGAACAAAAGGAAATGAACATAAGTACATAACTCATAAGACAAAGTGGACAATAAATATCTACTTAGTGAATTTGTACAAGTAGGTATTTGATTGTTTAACCTATGACCAAACAATTTAAACTATTAATTGTTATCAACAATTACATAACGCATTTACCTTAACTATAGTTAAAATTTTGCTTTACATTTTTTTAAACAAAATATAATGCCATATTGGAAATAAATAACTTCTATCTTAATATTTTACTTACAATTTCAATGTTTACTTATTAATGCTTCAATAAAATTATGAATCTTATTATTCATTTAGCTACTTGTATATCAAGCATAATGTATAATCAAGCAGACATTTTAAAATATCGTATTTTAGCATTTTATTTAGATTTCAATCTATGTTACAATGAATTCTTGTAAACATTATCCTAATAAGACCTTTTACTTATTATAGAATAATATTTTGAGAAAGAATTTAAATTGTTTTATTATTTTGATTTGTTTATTAATTCGTTTATTTAAATTTTATATAATACGAATGTTTATCATACTTACACAACAGCGATTTATGCATGCAATCTTGTATGCACAGTTATATTCGTATGAAATAATAAAGAAAACTTCCTAGCCAACGCAGAAGATATCAATTGGCGTCGTAAAAGTTCTGACAGACACTGGTCAATCAATCAACAGTCAACAATAATTTTAAACATGATAATGAATCACTGTCGACATACCATAATACTTATTATTAATAAAGTCATCGAAGCGCATAGCCCGTTAAATGTTTTAAATACAAATTCACAATACAAGTAATGAAGCAAGTTTTTGAACGACTACAATTCGATGGTCTATTGCACAAATACATATGGTAAGTGCCATATTCATAAAATGATACAGATACGAAGTTGACAAAAGTAAGTTATCAGTGGTTATACATTGGTATACTTTGTATATCGGAGCAATGAGAACAAGCAATTTTACATAATACAACAAACATAAAATATAACTGTATACACGGAGATCATCACGTATGACTCGTATAAGGATTTTTACATTAAACAATTGAATTAGTCACCCGAAAATCTCAAATGGATACCGGATGTTAAAGACTGAACCATATTTTCTAAATATACAATGTACAAATAATTACAGTCAAACATATTTTGTCGTCCGCTGTCCAAATTTTACAAAAGCAAGAAACGAATTTTTACATTCCAGAAAATCTGTTTCAAACAATCAGACCATTTTTTAAATGTTATCAAATTAATCTAAATGTAAATACAATGTTATCTAATGACCTTGTAGCTTATTTACAAACAATACAAAAAAACTAATAAGCAATTCTAAATTACATTATAATATAAAATATTTTATCTATAAATGTGCAGTCATTATGCAAAGAAAGAATAGAATTGTATGAATAATCAACCAAAACAATAGATATAAAAGGATAAAAAAAATGATATTATTTATTTTTTATTTATTTTTGTGGGCAATCATTGTAGTAAGTAGCTAACAGTTCATTGAATGTAAAGTAATAAAATTAATATAATTATGCATGACTAAATGCAATCATTTATGTAGGATGTATACACTTTTAAGCACTTAAATCTGATTGCTAAATTTACGATAAACAATCTATTTCCATAATTTAAAACACATTTTAAATTGTTTACAATACTTTATAAATTGTTAGTAATCTAATAAAGTAATAAATAATTAATACATACTGTAATATTTAGTAATTTAGACTACATGGCACATGCACAAAAAACTGTTTATACAATAAGGTAATACAAAAATCTAAATATATATATCAATTGGGACTTGGATAAAGCAGACTACAGAAAATGACCCAACTTAACAAAGTTAAAAATTCTATATATATATATATACAGTATACATGTAATATAATATTATATTATATAACTATTTTTAAACTGATAATCTATTAAATACTACTAATTGCTCTACTATGATAAAAATGGAAATGGCGCTCCTGGGAAAATGTTTATTTATTTAAACCGGGATGTAGTAATCACACTTCAGTTCAAAACTATAGTCATTAGTACCATATTAAATTAATTTTAAACTGATAAATCCACCGTATTCACAGACTTTAGTTTCTAGAATTTTTTTAAAAAAATAAACATTTAATTTATGTAAGTGTCTACCTAGTGATCTATTCCTGCAAAAAAATATATGAACATCGGTTTTCAAGTTAATTGTTTAAACTAATATGAACATAATGGATAATATAATGGTAGTTGCAAATATGAGTATGTAAGTATATCATTGTTATGCAATATATGTTTTCTCCTCATTTCAATGACTACAAATACTTTAAAGAAATATTTAAAAATACGATAACAAAAAAAAAATTATTATATGTATTATATATATTATTTGTACTGTAGTCTGTAGGTAAATCAATAAAACAACAACCTAAAGTTTAGTATTCCTCTGTAACCTTATCATAATCATTTAAGATAATAATATTAAACACAAATATATAGTATTGCAGACTGTAACTATTGTACTTTAATTCTACTATTCAGTAATGTTTGCCAATCCATAATAATCGAGGTCTTCAGCTGATAACTTTTAAACTTTTTGTTTGATTTGTTGTTGAACCTACTATATATATTATACTAACTATTTACATACTATCGATAACATTTTTAATTAATAATTAATGCATATTGACATATTGTACACTTTTAACGATACATGTCGAATATGTCGATATAATATTATAATATTTAAAATATTATACATCGTCGTACAAAATAATAATTATTATTGCAAAGATGAAATTGAAGTAAATTATTTATTGTTTTTAACATCATTATAAAAATAATAATATTCTAATTCGTGGAAAAAATGGAAAAATGGTCATTAATGTAAACATACAAAATGATTAGAAAAAAAACCTTAATGAAATCAGATAAGTATAATACGATAATAATCATTGGAGGTATATAGTCGTGCAGCGTTTATAAACTATTGTATTGATCCGATCACTATGTAAAGATATTACTTATTATAATTACATACATAGTCGTACAATATAGTATATATGTATAGTGTGTACATTCGATTGCCAAATACATATTTTTTTTTTTTGTCAAAATTAGTCGTTTATTATAATAATAAATAATGAGACCTCTGTAGCAGTATCTATTACTGAATATATACAGGGTGATTACCAAATATGCACATCCCCACATCCCCATTTTTACATTTAATAACGAATTTATTCAAATCCTGATTTTTGGAATGTTTAAATATACTTAAACGTCATATTTTCAAATTTTTAAGATTTTTATACTACTTAAGAGCTATACTGTAGTGATACTTTGGTTTTTAAATGAAAACCCTCCTCTTTAGGTTACCATAAATAATTTAGTGAATAATTTTTTTATGAAAATATTAACTAATAATTTTTTTAGTAGACATATATATAAAATGTTAAAGATAATTATTTAATCATGGTTTTACATAAGTATAAAACAGATATAAAATTGTATATAGTGTTCATTACATACTTGAACTATTTAAAAAAATTATAATAGATGATTAAAATTAATTACTAAAATTTTCAAATCACCGTAGCCCTCAAATATTCCTAACTCATTATAATGAACTTATTACCTTTTGTAAGTACATACAATTAAGAAACTCGAAAACTACCAGTCTATATTTTGTCTTATAAAGTATATTTAAAAATTCGAAAAATTAAATTTCGAATAACTGAAACACTGAAGGAAAAAGGGAGTGAATCATCCTGTATATTAAACGCGAATCTCATAAAATGAAACAAAAAAATATATCTATATTTCATTATTATTATTATTATTTTTTTTTAAACATCAAACACTACGAACTGCGCGGTACATGTATCGGTGTCGTGTATATTATTACTATTATTACGAAGCCGGTGTAAAGGATCGCATATAATACATTTACGCCACGTGCCGGTATATGATGGGTATACCTATGTCCTATATATAATATGTGTACGCATCAGCCCGCGGCGAGTACTTTCAGTAGGCCGCCGCGGCATTCGTATATTATATTATATTATAATATATACGCGCGAGCATCATTTTGACGTATGTATTTAAGAACATATTATTATTATTATTATTACCGTCGTCGTCGTCATCATCGAAATCGTTTCGCATTAAATTGTCACCCGTGTACCA
The DNA here is from genome assembly GCF_020882245.1 of Rhopalosiphum padi. Lineage (NCBI taxonomy): Eukaryota > Metazoa > Arthropoda > Insecta > Hemiptera > Aphididae > Rhopalosiphum > Rhopalosiphum padi. The sequence goes on from NC_083599.1 coordinate 51,240,075, forward strand.
CCGACTGTATACTCCCTATATACGATATGTGTGGTGCATATTATTATAATAATAATAATAATAATGTTATATACCATATTATATATTATATTGATCAAACACAGCACACATCACGCGGCCCGGGGTGTTGACAAATCGTTTTTCTATTATTAATATTATTGTCGTCGTTGTGATGTATTTATACATATTATTTTATTTATTTTTATTATATTTTATTTTAATATTGCTCTGCCGCCGTCGCCTTGCGCGAATAGGTATACGCCTATTCACCTATAGCTATATCTATTCATAATGCACACGGTGTAGCGTAAATCACGATATTGTTATAATACCCACTTATGCCCATCACCGCGGCGTATACGATAAAACGCGAATTAATATTATGTCATATTATTGTGTTGTACGCGTCTCTTGGTGTGGGTTTTTTAGTATAGTATTATATATATAAACACCATAGCGCCGATTGCTGCAGGTAAACCATATACGTCGTTTTTACATACACAGATATATTCGCACGCGGGATACGGCACAGTGCTATTACACGCGTATATACATATATCTATAGGTTTATGGCGCTGGCGAATATTATTCACGTTTGTGACATAAGCCGACCAGCAATCACTGGCAGTGTTCATAATCGAAAATCGCCGTGGGGCACATTTCAAACATAATCTATATATATTATATATATATATATAGGTATATTATTAAAATATAAACCAATACTCGGTAACATATTACGTGCACGGCAGAGTGTAGCTGTGTGTTCTGATAATCGCGGCGGAACGCGCGTGTATAAGAGACAAAACAATATCATCGCTTGGCAGCGGTAAAAAAAAAAAAAAAGAAAAAAAAAACCGTTTGCCATAACATCAACATGTGTAGTAGGTAGGTATATATTTTAATATGATATTGTGCTATATACGGTGCTGAAATTATTAATAATATACCCATATAATATATGTATATTATTGTGTAGACGTAATACATAGTTACGCAGTACACACTAATATATAATACTATGAAAACGACGACCCTTCGTTATGATTTAAACGTTAATATAACATAAACAATATGCATCATTTTTATATTTTATAACGTCGTTGTGACTTGTCGTAAAAGTATAGGTACCCAACGGCACAGTCTGGTTTTTTATTCGACCTTTCCCGCCCATACCTGGTTAGAATTGCCTAGTTAGCTTTGAACAATATTATAAATCGAAAACTTTAATAACGAGACGTACTTATAGAAATCGGTGATAAGTTACGAGTAGCTGATAAATAGTATGACTATATAGGTATAGTCGAAGTAAAATGTAAACTATTAATTTTAAAAACAAAATATAACAGTAAAACCTATTATATTTAGGCATCTAACGCCGATGTAAGTTCAAACAGAAAAAAGTGCTTTACACCGATAATGGAATTTTTAGATTTTCTCATAGCTTAAATTATTATCGAATTAAAAGCATTTTCCCGGGACCTTGTAGATATTATTAGATTCAAATACCAGCTTTGATGTTGAGCTTATTATTAGTAAAACTTTACCTATAAAACAAAGTAAAACATTTAACACATTGTGTATGAATTTGTATAAATAAGAACTTCTTAATTCTATAAATACCTTATACATAGAAAATATGAATATTATATTAACATAACGTCTTATAATTATGTATAATATTCGCTTTGTAAAATTGGGAACATTTTTGTTTTTATTAAATAATTTCTTAACACAGAAAATTAAAATATTAATATTATTATTTATTAGTCCATTGCCTTGAATATTAATAGCTTAATGGGCAAATACATGATACAACTAGGCAGGTTACATTAAATAATATCGTTAAAAAAATGATTTAATGAACACAGATATGTTTATTTTTATATTTCTAAAAATTAGGCAGTTTAGTTACGAAAAATGCACCACAATTGTATTTAAAAATATTTTAAAAATTAATATAGATACTGTCACTTGTAGATAGAGTGTGGTTTGTAGATATTATTTTAACTATCCACTCATCTTGTTAACTGATATTTCTTTAAGTATTTTTAATTTATAATTTCAATTAAATTAAAAATAATAGCTATACAATTATGTTAAAACCTAACCTAACAATATAACGTTAAGCTAAAATTTTCTTTATAAAACTTTATAAAAAAAAAACTTCATTGTTTTCAAAAATAATAATCTGTAAAAATGTGTATTCCTATATAATTTTTTTATTGTTGTTTAATAAAAAATAAATTTATTAATTATTGTTAAATTTAAATACATTTTATAATTAATTTTTTGCAATTTAATAAAATTGCATAAAATTGCTTGAAAAATATTTTAAGTACCGATGAAATTGTTGATGCACTTTTTATTCGTTTACACACACCTTGAAAAAAAGTTACTTTAAAAACTATATAAGAACTATCAATCAAAATATAAAATCCTTAGTTTGGTGAAAATAATTATTTCATATTTCAAACGTGAATGCGATAAATTAACAAGTATTTAACAACATGTTTCAACAATTAAAATATAATAGCTTCAAACAATACATAAAACATTCAATCGAGTACCTATATACCTAAGCTATATGTTATTTAATGAAGAACCAATTATTGTTTTAATAACAAATTGGTGGTTTATTATTTACAAATAATTAAAACATTGAAAAAGAAATAATAATTGACATAAGAGTTATTCATGTTATGTTCAATCATGTTAAAAAAAATCAAAATAATTGCTTTATATATTTTAATAACTTACCTAGTTGGAGGTTATGAATGCGTCACAATGATATAGTATAATATAATGATTTGCCTTTTAAATGTATATTAATCAAAGTTAAAAAGCGCTATTACTGTTAAATCTACTGTTAAAGTGCATTATTCCAGAGACGACCGCCCCATACGAGTTACGGCGACGGAAAGAACACCCAGACACCCAATAGCAACCAAGTTTACTTTGCGCCCCTAACATCGGAAGAGCGGAAAAACGCGCCACCACCTATAACGACTCTCACCTACTTTCTGGAAATTCTCGGTGAAAAATCACCAAAAAATTCTTGTAATAAAAATTCACATTTAATATGATTTAATTAGCAATATTTACTTGTAAAAAAATTAGAAAGATTTCATAAATTGTATTTGAATATACGATATATTAAAGAGTGTATAATAAGTAGTGTGTGTTTATAGTGTTTATACTAGGTATTTATTAAGTCTTATTTTGCTTTCAATTTATTATTTTATTTTATTTTTCTAATATCCATCGAGTTTAATAATGCAAATTAAATCTGCAGTCTGCACTTAAACTCTGGCTACTTATTCTCTGGATTATTATACCAATCATTTTTAAGTGGATGTTTACACTTCAACCACGTACAGCGTATGTAGCCATAAAACAATAACACTATAAATCAAATACAACAGGTTTTAAACGTTTTACTTTTTTAGAATGAAAGGAACTAAAACTAAAACTAAAATAAAATATTATCATTGTATGTACGGAATGTAATTTTATTCTATTTACAAAATAAAATAAATTTATCTCTATAAATAAATCTATTGATGATCATTTGTTCAATGATGTACTTTTTACTATACATCATTAATCATTATAAACAATAAACAATGTTTAAAATGTCTAATAAATATATAATAATTCTAATGCTTTATTTAAAAAAGCGTTAATTTTTTTTTTTATAAGAAAATAAAATATTAAAAAGCACAGAAAACATCATAAGTTGTATAAAAGACAAAATATTTTGAAATCTTACCTAATTATATTGTTCTGTATTATCGTTAAATAATTATTTGCTGTGCAATAAAGCGTATGGTAAAAAATACATCAAATATTGGAGCTTGCAATGCGACATATTATGATGTACTAAAATCCTTTGATACTGTTTTCCGCTCTTGAAATCATAATATAAAAATAAATAATTTTTTCATAAAAAATAACTGTTTTTATACCCGGTGAAAAATTTTACATATTTAGTTTTATATAAAACGTACAGCATATTAACCTCGTCCAGAATTTTTTTTTTCATTTTCAAATAATATGTAGAATTATTAACATTTTGAAGGGCCTTTTAAAAATAAGTTTCATTTTTCAATATTAAATCATTTAAGTCTTAAGACCCACTTCTATGAAAACTCATCCAGCCTTGATTGATTTAATGACATATTGCTTTTTACAGTCACTTGAATAAAATTAACATAGTTTTAATTTTATTATTATTATTACGTTTTATATAATAAGATACTACGATATCTAATACTGCAGGTTCTTTTTATACAAATTAAGCTTGAAAAAATAAATGTAAACCATAAACATGGATATGTTTCTGATTTGCATTTTTTGTGTACCAAAAACATTATAAAATATTTTATATTAATCATAAAATGTATAAATATATACGATTTTGATCATTCAACATTTTTAAAATAAAAATTATATATAATACATAAGTATATAGATGTCTGCTTTAATGTATTAGTATAGGTAATAGACATAGTACCTATAATCTATATGTTGTACTATAATAAACGCTTATACGTTAGAAAACAAAAACGTCTTTGAACAAAATAGTTTTATAAACATAATAATATTTTGTATTAATTACCTATAGCGCCATAGCGGAGTAGGTACTTCAGTACTTACACCATAAAACGTTGCATTTTGGAATTAATTTATATAAATTAACTTATTGTAGTTTGTACAAATATAGGCATTTAAGTTATATCTAAGAGCCACCGGCTACTATAGTAACTATAGTATCTATAGACTATACAATGTTAAAAATGTAACTTTCTTATTAATTCCTACATATTATGTTGGCAAATAGTACATAGTATAATTAATAAACCGTATTCTTATAAAAATCTTAAAACCGTATACTACATAGTCTATATACCTATTATACATACTTAGAACACTATCTACCTAAGTACCTTTATAGTAGGTATGATTATACAGAGTTTATAGAATGTTTAAGGATTTTAACACTAAACACTGTCTCGAAAAGTATTTATGTTCAAAAACTACATTTTTTCACAAAATTCAAAATTGTTATATAAAACAATATTTTTGTAAGATTATAATTTTCTTATCGTTATCGCTACAACAAGATAATATCTTTATAGTTTCTTAAGTTTGGCCATGAAATTTGAAATAATTTAAGAATTGTATGACTAATTGTAAGACTACACGAGATCCAATAGTTTTTAACAAATATAATCTGTTTCGTAGCTGGTAAGTATATATAATTATATTTAAATTATTTGAGAATTTAAATAAGCATTGACCGGTTGAAAAACATAATATTTTTAAATGACCACTCTTATTATTTTATTAAAAAAAAAATTAATAACCAGAATACCCTTACCCACCACCACTTAAAATATATGCTATTGTTATTTGCTGTTGTTGCAGCAGAAAACCAGCATATTATGAAGGCAGCCTATTATATTATAGATTATTTCTAATACATACCTATGAATGACAATATCAGGGATGTAATGGAGAGTATGTGCGGGTATGCGGCGCAAACCCACTTTTCGAATTTTAAAAAGAGAACATACTAAAGAAAAAACTATTCAGAATAATGTATATGCTACAGCTACACCCGTGTCGATGCCACACGTGTGATATTAATACTAATATGTGTGTCAATTACAGTAATCGGCGTACGGTGTATGCGATTTTTAACGTGAAAAATATCGTTTGAATAATTCGATACCGTCCGTAAAACGTTATTTGTCACATATTATTATTTTATTTAAATTAAAAAAATTATTGATTTGAAATATTGTTCGTCATAATTTTTTTTATATATATATTTTATATGGGTACTTATACGTTTTAGAACTCTAATATGTCGAGAAAATGCTATTATATATAACCTAATACAGCCTTAAAAGAATGGCTCTCAGACTATAGTCCCAACTCTGAAACATATTTATTAATTATATAAATAAATACATAATATATTACACGTCCAAGAGGGAGGGGCTAAAGTCCGCCTTAGCATCGCTGAATTTACATCTGAATACTTACTAATATAATAGTAAGGTTCCTACTGGCTACTTTATTACTCTAATTATTCATTCCATTTGTAAAAACGTAAACAATTTATTAAGAATTAAAAGGCAATTCTTTTGGGAGCTGAGGCTGAGAAAATATTCAATATGATTTTTCATTGTTATACCATTTATTTGAAAGTTATTTGTAAAAAATATTTACTAATATTTAGTACAAAACTAATTAAATAATATTTTGAAGATATTTTTATATTAAATTAAGTTTTTTGTTGCACTATTTCTAATTTTAAAAGTTATTTATATACGATACATCTAGGTACTCTGGGTGCTCATCTTATAGTAATATAGATTTTTTTTTTTAAACAGCAATTCACACAACCTTACAATATGATTTATTTTATCTTGTTTGTAATAATTACTTTCATTTGATTAATTCAAATGTATTCAGGGATTTCAATAATTAAAAAATATACAATTTTTACAAAAAAATACATACTACATAGCATGTTTACACTTATATACTAATATATCTATATTAACCTATTATAATATAATGTATAATACATAAAATAATGTTATAATTATAAGCAAATTATGTTGACTCTCTTATTCTTTTACGTGAAATAACTTTTTTTCTGAGAATTTATTTATTTATTTATCTATTTATTTTTATTTTTGTTATATTTATATATAATCGTAATAAAATTGTCATTATGAAAAATAACTTAAAGATATCACTATTTCCATGAATACATTTGAATATAACCACTTCAATAATTATTGAAGAATACAAAATTTGTATAAGTTCTTTTGATTTTATGTATCAATAAGTAAATGCACTCCAACTTCTCAGAAATATTAGTCAAATGTTTTTTGAAAAAGAGGTAAATAGTTATACTTTGGGTGCGGTTGGTTTTACCTACTTATTATTTTTCTTAACTAGGTACTTTAGTACTTAATGTGAAATCAAAACAGGAAAAAAGTTTTCAGTGAAACAAACGGTGAAATAGAACAAACTAACCTGTAGTATAAATACCTCTAAGACCTACATATCTATTTCCAAGTTAAAATTGGAATAATTGGATTCAAATAGGAAATACATATGTATACACAATCATTTTTTTTTTTGATTATCTTGCAAAAATAATTTCAAAAATGATAAATACCTACATTACTTACCTATTTAAATTTAACTGTTCCATTTAGTAGTTATGTAGTAATACTATTAGATAATACTAGTATTATACCTGAACATTTTAAAAGTTCTATACAAATAGATATATACTAAATTGTCTATATAGTATATATGTATATAGTGTAGGGGTCGGCAACCTGCGGCTTTTTTGATCTTAAGTTACGATTCTCTAGGCCCACACGCAAAAATAATTATTTTATTAGGTAGGTATCAAAAAAATAATATTTTGTTATATAAAAAAATATATATTATTTTACATTATATTTTTGTTGCTTTTAGGAATTTGAAATACCTACATAGGCTATCGTAATCAACTAAGATTAAAAGTGTGTACCAAACTATCTATTATTCAATAACTGTATAATAGTCTGTATTATTTATTATTATTACTAAAATACTTAAATAGGTTTTGTGCTAAAAATATTTGTATGTTTTTACATAAATAAATATTATTTCGTGTATAAATTCGTTTATTTTAAATCGAAAATCAATTATTAAGCAAATATTAAAATATTAATAATTTAATAATAATAATAATAACAAAAATTGTTTGAGGCTCTTTAAGAACTGGGAAATTATTTAAATTGTAACTTTTGGATCTACTGCCTCAAAAAGTTGCCGACCCCTGATATAGTGTACTACTGTACTATATATATATATATATGTATTTGAATAAAAAATTGTTAAAAATCTTGCAAATGGGTAGAACCTATGAACGAAAATGTTAGCCATTTCCCCAATCTCTATAAATAATTGCTTTTTAATACGAATTGTTTTCAAATTAAATGAATATCTTAACAAATTTTAAATTTAAATTTGGACGAAATTACTTCTTTAAACGATAAATAACGATGTTAATTATTTTGTTATAATTAAAAAACATCATTCGAGGGAACTTAAAACTTTTACTTGTATTATAATGCTATGAATTTTACTATACGCAATGATATTTTTGATTAATTTTAAGACATTTTATATTTGTATTATGAATCTATATTTGCTTTTTACGGTATTTATAGAAAGATAAAATTAAATTACGAGTAATATAAATTGGTATAATATGGTATAAATGTATATTATTATAATAATCAAATACTACATTATCCAAGAATAAATTATATCGACCTGCTAAAAGCAAAAGAAATAACTTTAATACCTGTATCAAAAAAAAAAATATGTCATAAAATATACGAACGTATAGTGATATAAGTTGAGACAGTCTCTGTATACTGAGTGTATAGAATTGTTTTTTGTATAGGTAGACTGCGATGTATTATTGAATTAAAATTAACACACCAATAGAGTAATCACTGAATACTTAACACCTAATGTTCACTGTACAGCAGAGCGATACTCACTTACCTTATTTTTTAATTATTTTTTTTTTACTCTGTGAAATTAATTATAAAATAATATGAACAATATCATTATCAATTTTCTTATTGATAATATGAAATACATATACTCATTGGCACAACTAGAGGGGTGCACTCGTGCAGCCTTAACTTTAAAATGAATAACCGAAAATTTAAAAACATTATTCCATAAAAATGTAACTACTTTGAAGCAAATGTTACCATTAATTAGAATATTTTCTTATATATTGTATGTTAAGAAAAACAAGTACCTAATAATTATTATGTTCCCATCTAATTATGAACTTTCACTTTTTGTGCAACCCAAAAATGTTGGTCTAGTTGTGCCTATCTATATTATCTACCTACTTCAGAAATCATAACTTATTATTTCGGTATGAAAATCGATTTTGTTTTATTAACAAGTAAGGATACATAGAAAATAATTAATAGTCAGCAAGTATTTGAAAAAAGTTCTTTCAATTTGTTGAGTTTATTTTACTAGACAATAATGCTACTAAGCAGAATTGTTATTGATAATTTGATTACATAAGCTACATTTTATAAACATAAAACAATCCTCTTTCTATGCAAAAGGTGATACGTTATTGTCTTTAATAGGTTCTTAGTATAATATCACTTCATTTAATAGGTTTTATTAGGACAATATACATATACATCTTTCATCATGTGATACATTTTCAAAACTATATACAAATCTAATCATGATTCTAATTTAAATTATTATTATATATATAGCAACTTGATAATATATATTGTGTAACTCTACTTGTAGAATATAGGTATTATTGAACAGGTTACTTACATATGTTATGTAAAAATAACTTACTATAGAGAGGGGAGATAAACCAAATAAAAACTAAAATTAGTTTTATTATAAATAAAAGCAGACTGATGTTTATGTGACTATTTTATTAATGTGCTATCGAATATAGCTGTTATGTAGTTGGAATTAACTTGGTAGCGTAGAGACTTCGGGTGAAGGAGGAACAAAATAGAATTGAAACTGTGTAATTGTAGTAGAACGATAAGGTACAACTAAATTAGTAAATTGTTAAGTATATATCAGTCTGTAGAGTAAATCATTTATATAATTTAATATTATATAATTCGATTTTAAAATGTATTTGATGTTTCCTTATTTTATCTTGTAAATTGTCATTATATCCAATACAAATATACCTCAATAATGGATAATGGTAATAATAATATTATTAGCATGAATAATTGTATATTATTAAAAAATAGTAGTAATAATAATGTAAGTATTGAAATATGTTTTTGTATATATAATTTATTATATAATACAATATATAAAATAAAATAATAAAGAACATGTGTTGTTTTTGTCGGCGGCTTTTTTTTTTTTTTTACTAATATATAAAATTGTTGAAAAACAGAATATATTATATGATGATAACCTATAAGTTAGACAATTAAAAAGTTAAATAGTGATAAGTCTTGGATAGAAATATTGCAAAATAAATTGTTCAACTTATAAAATGAAAATCATAAACGTGAAATAATAATATTATTGCTTTTCAATTTAATTAAACAACAATATATTTCCTATATAATTACTTTCTACAATTTAAAAAAAAATTGTACGTATAAAAAATTGAAAGATCGTATTTTCATATAATTAAGAAATACATAATACCGGAGAGATTCAGTTTCCATTAAAAACAATTATTAGTATTAGAGAAAGACAATATAATAATTTTTTTAATTAACGGTCATGTTGACATTGGTATTCAAGGTGTACATTTGTTGTTGTTTAATTGAACCATGATATGCTAATCGTGGTCAGAGTACTGTACATCTTGATGACAACCAATTGAGTGCAGCTGCACTTCCACCACCTTGACCAAGTTTCTTTGTTCCGTTATTATCCCTTAAATGGTGACCACCACTAGATTGTACACCACCTTTAGGGGGATTTGATGCTTCCTGCAGATGATATAAGAAATATACAGTTAAAACCCAAAATGAGTAAAAGAAAATTCTAAACAAAGATATTTACAATAAACTATAAAAGTATAAACCTTATAAATTTTCATAATCCTAAAATGCCATTATTTATTAATTATTTTGCCAAAAAATAAAAATAAATATAACTCCAAAATAATTGTTAAAACAAAAATACAACCAAATTGAGTGATTAAATTATTAATTACAAATAAATTTAATCAAACATATTATATCAGTTGTTAAATATTAAATTAACAACAATGTAAAATAGAAAAAGTAAATAGTGGTTCCCAAAGTGTATGTAACGGCACACTAAGGAGTAACCTTTAAAAGGCTAAGCGGTGTATAATATCAGGTCTAAAAAGTAATTTGAAAACCAAAACATGTGCTGATATTCTTAAGATTAAAAATGCTTTAATATAGAAAATAGCGCAATAAAAAAAACTATAGTTTAAAAAAGAGGCCACAAATCAACAAAAATTTTGGAAACCACTAGTATTAAGATTATATTCAAACATGAAAACCAAATTGAATGCATAAAAATAATTAATTTAAACAAATTAAAATGAATGTTATTTTTATGTAATAAACATCTTTAAATATTGTCATTGACTCATTTAACTCCATTAATTGTATTTATTAATTTATGTATTCAATCTTAATAAAACTATTAAGATAAGTGAAAATTCTAAAAAATCAATAAATTAAAAATTAAAACTCAAACACTACACAACTACTCATACTTGCAACACACACACACACACTCACTCTAACCTTCTATGTAACACCAACATCGAATTGGGAAATTAAAAAAAATCCATATTATCCAATGTTGACAGCAACAGCCAATGGATGATGTTTTAAAAAATACAGCAAAAAATATATATATTAATTATTACATAATAAAATTGAAATTTATGTGTTTTATGAAATTTGTAAACAGTTAATAGGTAGGTACTGTATGAATTTAAATTCTAGTAAACTAACCAGTTTCTTTTCTGTTTTTGTCTTGATATCTCTGGCCAAAGTGTGAAAAGCCTCCTCCACGTTGACACTAGCTTTTGCTGATGTCTCCATGAATTTTATACCATATTCTACTGCTAATTGTTCTCCACGTTCTTTTGATACCTAAATTAAATGAATAAAAACAATTTTAATTTACTTTATAACATTAGTTAAATGGAATGTAAACTTTTATTGAGGTATATTGTCAATTAAATGTTTTTTATACGTACATTTAGAAGTAATTTTTTTTTTTTGTCTAGATAATAGAATTCATTGTGTAATACAGGTAGAAAAGTCTATTTTTAGTGACATTTACCTGACGCCCTGAATTAAGTTCACATTTGTTCCCTAGCAGCATTTTTTCTACATCAGCTGATGCATTTTCCTCAATGTTACGTATCCAATTCTTAATGTTGTCAAATGATTTTTCATTGGTAACATCATATACTAACATAATTCCCATGGCACCGCGGTAATAAGCTGTTGTAATTGTCCTAAAACGTTCTTGACCAGCAGTATCCCTGCGAGAAAATGATTTAGATGAGTTGGATTCATTTGAAATAAAAACACAAAACGAGCAGAAAAAAAAATTAATTTAAAACTGATCGGGTACAAATAAAAGTGAATTTCCCAACATCATTGCAATATCAAGACAACAACTACGCAGGTACTCACCAAATTTGTAATTTAATTTTCTTGCCATCCATTTCAATGGTACGTATTTTGAAATCAATGCCTATGGTAGATATGAACGTCGTGTTAAATGCATCTTCACTGAAACGGAACAACACGCACGTCTTTCCCACACCCGAGTCACCGATCAGCAACAACTTAAACAGGTAGTCGTAGGTCTTGGCCATAGCGGGATGTCGTGTGTATGACGGGCTGCCGTTCGCGTAGATAGATGTCTGTGACGGTGTCGGGCACCGTTCGGTCAGACGGACGGACGAAAGACGTTAGTCGTTCAAAACGCGAGTACAGACGTTTTAGCAAACCCTGCGCGGCGGACAAGAGTGCCAAAGTACAAAACTAGTGTGATGTGATGTGATGTGATGTGATGTGTATATGTGTATGTGTGTGTGTGTGTGTGTGTATATTATATGTACCTCGAATGTTGAATATGAATATGTATGCGTGTATGTGTGTGTGTGTGTAGCGAGTACGACGGTAACTGTTGCGAGAGTGACGACGACGGATTTATATTACGTTACACATTACCGTAAGAACATAATCCTAAAACGTTGTTCGCGTATCGATAGTGATGATGATTGCGCACGGCGTGTCGATCGCGATCTGTGAACGGCGGAGGCGGCAGTGAACGGCGACATTCGTTGCGACGAAACGTTGGTTGACTGTACAACACTACTGCAACAAACGATATGTGTAATTATTATTATTATTATTATTATTATTATTATAATCCGTTTCCTTGAGCAAAGTAGTAGGTAATAATAACAATATTTTTTTATCTAGTCACTCTCACTCCGCTCACCGCTGGCTGGCGACCGAGGGCACCCGTTATCAATGTTTTAATATTATAATCACTGCGAGCGTGCAATTATCGCACGACTTCGGTCGGTCGGGCGTGTGTGAGCGTGTATTGTGTGGGTGCGTGTGATGTGTTGTGTATGTGTGTGTGTGTGTGTGTGTGTGTGTGTGTGTGAGTATGTGTGCGTATCGTATCCGTACAAGCCTGGGCCGCCGCCGATATCACTTCCAATATTAAAATGCAGCTGTTATGCAAAAAAACCATAATATTCTATGGCTAGACTGCAGCGACGGTGGGACGGACGACGATCGCGAACGAATTGCGTCGGTATCCCCCGTCGCAGACACAATATTATTACACTTACGCGTTATTGTTGATACAATAACGTGACAATTATTTACGAATGCAAAGGCTGCACACATTTTTGCAAACATAATTTTTTTTTTCGTATTATCTGAGAATTCGCCCACGTAACCACCCGGCTGATAAGACGGTATCCCAACAGTGATAACAGATAATACTGCACGTCGACTGTTATTGTGATGAACAATAATAATTATTATTTTTTGTTACAAATACGGTTTTTTTATTAAATATTATTGCTGTTTTCATGATTAAATATTACATGACACACACGTCATATATGTGTTGTAATTTTCTACTAGTGTCGCACCTCGTTTATAAACATGGTACGTATACGATTGCGACGATGCTGAATTATTTATTGTCGACCAGTGCAATAATTATTGAATATCGTTATTGATTAGGGTGTTGCAGTTAAAAAAAAAACCAGCTCCCCGACTCCAACTGTTAGATTTTCTCCGACGACTGCTATCATTGATCGTCAGGGCGTCCTTAGAACAGAAGGACGTCGACAACCGAAAGCTCAATCCGAAAGCAATCGGGACAATATTGATGATGACAAGTTTACATTGAGTCGGACATGGATACTATCGACGATTGTATTACTGTGTGCAATTGTAGCATTGACCTATCGTGGATACTTAGATACACGAGCTGTCAACTATCCCTATGAGGGGCCAAAAGTATTTTATTTAACATTATTTAAACAAATAGGGTGTACCGATAAAAATAATTTAATTTATTTTCCATTAGGTCAAACCTATTTGGACATTCACATTTTCTTGAAAATTATATTCTACTATTTTTGTTTATTTTTAACACTTGTTGTTCATATGCTTATTCAAATCAATAAAATGAAGTAGCTACTTACAATTAACTATGAACAATTTTTTAACAATAAGTACACTTTTACAAATTTTAGTTTAATTATTTAACTAAGTAGAAATGATATCAATCATTAAATTTAATTATTTTTATACTTTTTCAAATATTTTTTTGATAATAAACCTTTTTATTAGGCTATTTTTTCTTCACTATATAATATTATTGTATTTATTCAGTTTGACTTATTGTGATTGGTATCTTTATAATACATTTTAATATCATTTACTTGCAGGTTATACAGAAAAATGGTGATCCAACATTATGGGGAACTTACAGACCAGGCGCTTACTTTGGATTACGCACTAAAGAGCCATTGGGAAAAGGTTCTGTTGCTGCTGGCCTTATGTGGTACACACAACAAAGTTTGATGAGAACTGGATCAATTGATTCTTCAATTCGTCATATGTGTGATAATGCTCATGAAAATTTAGTATATGGTTATGTGGAGCATGATACTGTAAATTATGGACATCAAGTAATAAATGATGGAAAAGAAAATGGATTCAAATTACAAACTATATTTTTGAGACCAAATAATAATGGAAAAACAGATACATCAAATACTGATTGGACTACACGAATAATATATGAAACAAATAATTCAGCATCATCCGTGTCTCTAGTATGGTATGTTTATATTGATCCTGGAGAAGATGAACAGTTATTGAATAACGAAGAATACTCTCTTGGCATACAAAAAGGTGTAGATGGTAAATTAGGAACTCCTTTAGTAACAATTACGGGCTCTACCCCAAGTCTAAGTGACTTCAAAATGTCTATAATTCCCATACCACCCAATAACACAAATAATCTTAGTATATCAACAGTACATATAAACACAAGTATAAGTAGTTCATGGTGTCCTAATACAGCTATGTTAAAACAATGCTTAGCAAAATCGATGGCCATTAAACGGCAACCTGTAAAAGAGCCTGGAATTAGTTCACAAATAATGCTTGTAGAAGAAAAATATAGTATACACGATAATAGTCGTCAAACTTCAAATCTTTTGAAAAATTTTGTAGCTGTACAAATAACAATTACCCCTAATATTAAGAAAGATATTACATCTAAATTTAGAAGTTATTCTCTAGATGTAGCATACACTCAAAAAAATAAATTTATAAATGCAGCTTTATTTAAAGACATATCTCCTTTATTAGTGGGAAGTAAATTTAGTTCTGTTCATACTGAATACAGCAATAGATTTCAACAAAAATTTCAAAATACATTTCCGATTAAACTGAAAGATACAGCTGAAAAATCATTATTATTAGATTTTGCAAAAGTTACTTTTAGTAACATGGCTGGGAGCTTGGGATACTTTTATGGATCTTCTCTTGTTAGAGATGATGATGATGAAAATAATTTAAACAATGGTGGTGTATCAGAAATAGATATAGTGGATGCTGTAAAGTATTGGAGGGCGGGACTACTAACAGCAGTTCCATCAAGATCACAGTTTCCTAGAGGTTTTTTATGGGATGATGGTTTTCATGGTCTAATGTTGGGGAGATGGAGCGTTGAATTACAACTACATATTTTAGGCCACTGGATGGACTTGTTAAATCACCAAGGATGGATACCTAGAGAACAGGTTATAAGACATTTAAAACTTATTTATTTATTTTGTAATATATTGATTATTTTTGATTATAATTAAACATATTTGTTCAAAGATTCTAGGATCAGAAGCCAGATCCAGAGTACCAGAAGAGTTTGTGGTTCAAAGTTCCCGAGCTGCCAATCCACCAGCGCTATTACTTACTGTTGACTTATTACTAAGACAGATTAAACAACGTCGACAGGCCAAAGAAGAAACACCTAGTAATAAAGAAAATTTAAACTTTGATGAAGTTGATCATACATTAAAAAAATTATATCCAAGACTTAAAGCATGGTATACATGGTTTAACCGTACTCAAAAGGCTGTAAATAATTATACTAAACATTCAACCAATCTTGAGTTTCATCAAGATAAAAGATTTATTGGATATCGTTGGAGAGGACGTGATGCAATAACTAACAAGGAATTGAATCCTAAAACATTAACTTCAGGAATGGATGATTATCCCAGATCATCTCATCCTGTCAACGATGATGGAACTTCAAACATCGATAATATTTTTAAAAGAGCAGATGATTTTGATTTTGATACATCTGAACGTCATGTTGATTTACATTGTTGGATGGCTCACGGTGCACGAATAATGAATAATCTTCACAATTATCTACAACCACCGGGTATAACCAAATTTGAAAATAAATATTCAGTACATTTTTGGATGTTAGTTGAAAATTTGGATCGACTGCATTGGTCAGAAGGAAATAATGACACATCTCATACTTCTACCTCAAAAATTCCAATGTATGCCGATTATGGTATACACACAGATGATGTAAGATTAGAAAAATTAAAAGGAATGCAAGATTCAGTGAGGGTAGTGGGACGAAAGAGTTCTCCTAAATGGCGTTTTGTTGACTCACATGTAGGGTACAATGCACTATTCCCTATGTTTTTTCGATTAGTTAAGAATTCTCAGCGTTTAAATGCAATACTAGACCTAATAGAAGGAACTAATAATGACAGTACTGGAAATCATGGTTTATTAACTAAACGTTGTGGCTTGAGATCTCTGTCAAAAAATTCACCACTGTACAAAGTAAGAAATACTATGCATGACCCTCCATACTGGCGTGGCTCTGTTTGGATTAATATGCAATACTTGGCATGTTCATCTTTATACTATTATGCCAATTTACCTGAAGACACTGAGTCCACTTATGCAAATAATGATGAATATGAAAACTTGGAACCAATACGATACTTAGATGTAAAAACCAAACAAAGATGTGCACGATTATATGATAAAATACGCAATGATGTAATTCAATGTGTGTACAAAGAATGGAAGCGTACTGGTTATGTATGGGAACAATATGAAGATGAACCAATATCAGATAATATATTAGGTTTAATTCATAAAGGCAAAGGAACTAGACCATTTACAGGATGGTCGGCAAATGTTGTACTACTTATGGCGGAAATTTATTAAAAATATGATTTAATGTATATCACATTTATTTTTGTTGTTTAGATACAATCAAGTGTACACTTCATATTATAAATTTACACTTTTTAGGAAATTAATAATTACTTTATTTTTATTATATTAATAGAGTAAATAATATGAGGTCAGTGCAATATTTGTTTTATCTCTCAAAAACACAAAAACAAAAATTGATTTTTATAGTTTTAAGAGATTTTAAAGTAAAGTCACATATTATAAAAATAATAAAGGATAATATTTTTAATTTTAACATTTTATATAAATGTAATGATCATTTTTTTTTATTGTTTGACTTCATATTCAACTTTAAAAATGATAAAAAAAATTGTAAATTGAAAATAGATATTAAATTATTATGAGCCAATATTTAGACAAATTGATAATAATATTCTCTATAATTTTTATAATGAGTGATTTTACTAAAAAGAAAGTGATTAATGATTTTAGGTGAATACGTTTAGTGTATGGTGTGCATGATTGCATGGACCAGACAGCAGTGCATTTTTTAAACTAGTAAATTAGGCAACAAAAAAGTCGCCCATTGAAAATGTTTTGTTGTCTTATTCACTTTATTTTTAAAGACTGGCCAAGCATGAAATAATCCTATAATACTATATTTAAAAATTTATTTTGAGAAATTTTTATTTTGGTCAGTGAAAATTACTTAAAAAATGCACTGCTAGATAGAAAAAACCAACACAGCACTGACATCCTCTTAAGGGTAGACGAATGGTTAGTGTCTTTCAAAATATTAACATAAAATTCTTATTGACTAATTAGTCTGCAATACATTTTTGTTACCAAAATGAAATATTATAAGGCGAGAAGGTTATATTTATTGTGTAATGTATACATTATTACAGTTTAATTTCTAAAAATTCAAAAACTTTGTTGACTTATATTTTATAAATATATTATATATAAGTATTATTTTTAGTCATTAAATATATTTTAATTTATTTACTTATTTTACTAGTATTATGAGTACAAAATACTAATTAAGTTTAGTTTTGATATAAATGATCCTATATACTAATAAATATTTTGTTCATAATTAAGGAAATTAATTTTATTGTTATTACAACTTTATACCATGCAATTATATTCTACATTTTAAAAGAAATAAAAAATGTCCATGTACATACATGATGATTTTATTTTGCCCAATTGGTTATAGATACATTATTTTGAAGTATTTACAAAAGAAGCTACTAGTACTACTAGTATTTATAAATTGCAATCTATAGTAAAATTATATTATCTATTCTTAGTTTTTTTAAGACCATTGCTAATAGCTCTCATGGATAAATGTGAGTATGATGGGTAACTATTTTTACATAAATGAATATTTTATTATCTTGTATTAATTATAAAAAATACCACTGTTCAGAACATGGTATATATATAATAAAAATTAAATTATGGCCTGATCTTTAATGTGAGCAACTTATAGCCTATAGATCTCATCAACCTTTCTTAAGCACACGGTTTCTTATACTCAATAGATAATACTACTTTGTGCACATGTGTATGCTATAAGTATTGACTAGTAGTATAACTAGGTATTATATCAGTTCATGAATTACTTTCACATTTTAATTAAAGTGTAAATGTATAATAATAAGTAAATGCTATTTACCATAGCTACTTAAAAAAGAAGTTACTTAATACTTTATTGAATCTAGTTATTACAACAATTTTAGAAATTCAATTTTCTTTACAGATTATTGATTAGAGAGAGAATCTAGTAGATACTAGACATGACCATAATGTCCATTGTGTTGATTCTACCTTACAAACATTAAATACACAACATAGCAAATTTGAGTTGAATAGAAATTAGAATTTTGTGTTGTTATTTAAAATATAACAGTAGATATTCCTTGAAACACAGTATTATCTGTTATTCTTACTTTTAATTTGATAACATAAGTAAATTTATTGTAATACTGAATTTAACAATACAAAATAGATTCTGCTGAATGCAAATTTGCCATGTACATTTGTAAGGCAGTCAATACACATAGGCATAATGCCCTCTCCAACTTTCAATTCATAATAAACAATTAGTAACAAAAATATTGAAACAATGCAGAGATGGGTGAAAATAAACATGTTAGAAGTGAAGACCTCCTAAAATTTAAACATTTAAAATTCAGATTTTGTACACAACTACAAAAGTTATTACTTTATTAGATATGACAATCATATTATTTTATAATTACACATGATCAAAGTATGATGATATTTGGCTGTTGCCTGTTTCTAGCAAAACAAACATCAATTTTATTTGTTAATTATTATTTTATATTTGGTAGTGAATTAAAAATTGAAAACATAATTTTTACACATCAATGGTTCAAAACAATGGAAATGTATAAATACTTTTAGATTATTTCTTAACCTAATACTGATTCACCCTTTTTACTAAAACAAATATATGTGTTTTTATAACATACACAGGACATACATTTCATGTTCATCGCATCACCCCCATACACAATTATAACAGGGGTAAAACGTAAAAATAGTATTTCGTTATTTCACTTTTGTGTATAAAAATTGTTTAATTATTATTATTATTGCTAATTAGTTTTGACAGGATAATATTTATTAAAACAACTTATTATCTACATAAATATAGCTAGAGATAAAATACTGAAATAGGTACACTTAAATATGAAGAAAGTACAATCAAGTCATTTACATTTTCACCTAAATATACAAAGAAATCATTGATCATAATATACTTTCTAGCTTATAGCTAAGATTTAACTCTGGAGTTCAATCATTTTTATTTAATGTGGACATTGTTTTAATTTATCCAAAAATATCACCACAAATAATATAATATGAATTTTATAAGGATAATTTAAATATTGATAAATTGAAATTTCATAGAGATATATTTCATGATATAGTTAAAGCCAAGGCTTAATCATTTCACATTTCCAAATAAATTGAATATTTTTAAAAATTTATCATATATTTTAGCCATTCATCTAACCGAGCTTAGGGAATGCGTGAAATTGATATTAACACTTAACAGTACCAGTCACTACATGTCTACATACACTACTGAAAGATCCGTTTTCATGTTAAGAAGATTAAAAACTTATATGTAAAGTACTATGTAACAGAGGTTTAATGATTTGACAGTTTAATGAATTGTCACAAAACAATTGTAGAATCTTTGGATTTATGGAATATAGGAGATATGTTAATTACCAACTACCAAGTGTTCGACAAGAAAAAATGTTTTTATATTGAAATGAATATGATGATTTTAGACAAAATTTTCATGTTTATGTTTTTTTTTTTAGTTTTAACTATAACCAATTAAGAAAAATGGAATAATGTCCACAAACAGAAGTTTTTTTTATTTGTCCCCATGATAAAATTTAAAAGTCGATACCTATGATTTGATGTTCTAACCATTAGCGTAACTACCCTCGTCAGCGCCTCGAGGCAAAATATATTTTTTGCCCTACCTAATATAAATTTGATTCTTCGACCTTTGTCATTAAAACTTTGCCGTGACCAAATATAATGTTTTTTTTTATAAGATTAGCCAAATAACACTTTATCACATTAAATATTTTATTTCAAATAAATTTACAATTACAATTACACAAAACCGATATTATTTTATTTGTTATTTTGCGCCCCGAATCAACTACCTCTGTTGCCCCTGTGGTAACTACGCCACTGGTTCTAACCATTAAATTATTTAGTGATAATCTTTTAGGAAAAAACTATTTTTTTGGCTTTAGCCCACAGCTCTACCAGCATTTTAAGTTTTGGTAAATGGAACTTAAGTTATTTTTAATATACCATTGCTGAAGTATAATTTTTTATAATAGAGAGACTTTGAAGTTTGTTTTGTTATTCAATTCATTAGGTATATGTATATTTAAAAAAAAAATTTTACTAATTCTTTATTAGTAGAAATTTGTAAAAATGATTATTAGTCATTACTTGTTACTGTGTTTTGTTAAGAAAAATTTAAAAATATTGAACGATAGACTTTAGTCTGTACTATTGTTTTGTGATTCAAATGATTGTATGTATTACTATTTAATATTTAGTATTTACTTGTATAATTACTAGTTGTGTCTTGTCTCTTGAAGTTGTTTATTGTTGTTATGATCATTATTCACTGAACAATAAACAATTATCAATACAAGGGTAACATATAATATCCACCCACGGTTTTAGAAAATTAATTAGAATTAATTATTATAATTTACAGTATCCATCTATCCTTAAGAGTAAAGAATATTAAATAATAAATATATAATTTATCCTCCTAATAAACTATGTTGTTATCACTATATTATTATTTTATTGTTATCAATTTGATAGTATCATTAGTATCAGTCATTGAAACTCGAGAATATAATTTTTAATTTTTATAAACCTCTTCATAGTTATTTTGATATATATTGCTTCGATTAGCTGTTCGTAGTTCGTGAATGTTTATTAGAATATTTGATTCATTTCAAATTACCTAATTATTAATTAATCATCAATCGTCACCAAAATGCTGATGGCGTTAAACCGTCATATGTTACATAATAGTCTTTTGAAGTTTCAACAACATATAGCAACCTCCAGCAATACATTGAAAGTTGTTGCTTCAAATGTGGTGTCTAATAACAATGGATTAACCCAAACAATTAAAAGATCTAGTTCGTTTCAACAACAATCATCTTCTTCAGATAGTGAAGGAGATGAAACTTTAAAAAACAACCCATATTACACAGCTTATGCCGAGAAATTGCGAGATCTTAAAAAGTAAAAAAATGTTATACCAATCTAATTAACAAAAATTAAAAATATTTTGTTTTTGTACCATAGAAAAAATGCAAGTGCCTACAGAGAAGCAATACAACGCTTACGTGAAAAACATCAAGAGACTACTAATACTGTTGATGCGGCAGTAGTAAATACTACAGAAACAGTGTCTGAAAAAATAAACAATACTGAAACTAAACCACAAGCAAAACCAAAACGAAGACCATCCCAGTCACTACTGATCAAACCAAAAGTAAACAAAATTTCTAAACACATTTTTTCAATTGTATAATGTCATCATATCATATTGATTTAAAGACTCTAGAACAAGTTATGAACATAGAATTGTTACGTGACAAATCATGGCGAGATGTATCTGAAATATGGTTGGCGTATCATAGGACACGTGATGAAACTCTGAGTGCAGTTATTCCTCTAAACCAGTTTGAAAAATTTTATAATCAGTCTATAAAATATCCCATGGTACTCAAGTGTTTTTACAACCTAACTTCTCAAATACAATGGTTTCAATAAAGTGTATGTTTTCAGTTTATATTGCCACTTCCACGCAACACTAGTGGTTACGAGTTCATATTTGCACAGTTCCAGCACTATCAAGAACATTCAACATCTAATTGCACAGTTCACTTGACACCATTGATTAGTTATCAGGTAAACATTTCAATTGTATTGTGATGAGTAGACCTAATATGTATTAATTTATTGTTTAAAATTTAAACATTTTACTCCACTTAAGTTTTAATAAAATTTGCTAAAAGTTTAATGAACCTTAAAATTACTTTTATTTTGAATGTTACTTGTTTAGTAATTAAGAAGACACTGCACTCAAATTTGTTGTCTCTGTCATACTAGTATGTAACATTACAAACCTATGCTCAGAAGTTAGCTATTAACTTTGTTAATTTTAATAAAAGAATAAAATTACTTATTATAAAACTTAATTATAAGAACTTTTTCTGTGTTTATATCTAGGTTTTTTATGATAATTCAATTTTTTATAAGTTTAGAGTAAATAAAATAGAAAAATTTAAAAATGCCCATATATATATATTCCTTAAAACAGAACTATCTATATTCCTTATAACAGAACTATCATTAAAAAAAACCACCCTTCCAACACAGATTAAGTTCTTACTATTAATTTTCATAATAAGTCAATGCTTTGTAATATTAAAGCTAACTAAGCTAAATGTGAACTGCTGAGTTCAGATTTGCTGTGTTATGCACTTGTAAGACAGACAACAGTTGTAGTATCTTCTTAAGATAATAACTTTACATTAAAACAAATATTAAAGCAGCTCAATATGAGAAAAAAATACATTTTTAATTTGTTTTTTTTATTAGATTAAATAATTACATAATTGTTTATTTATATTATGTTTTAGACATACAACGAAAACGCACCAGAGTGTATGACTATTGAATATTATACTGACCTTTGCAACAATGATAAAGCTATTGAAAACAGTGAATCGGATAATGAATCATGTGTCTTGATGAGATCTACATATGATGGAAAACTATTATCTGCAGCTGAAGCAGCTTGCCTTGTCAACCAGTTGCGTATATTTTATGCAGTAGATTCTGGAGTTGCAGACAAAGAAAAACTTTTAAAATCATTCAACGAAGGAGATGTAACTTTCAAACACTCTGACGTAATTGCTCTTGTAGAAACCTTGAGCATTTCATAATATTAAATAATTCATAAGAGCAGCAAGTGTCTCACAAACATAGAATTTTTTTTTTTATAAATTCTAAAGTAGGTATACAACCGATGTGTGTTTATAAAATAAATACTACTTAGCAATAATAATAATGTTTTTATTTAAGTATTATCTCAATATAGGTAATTTCTCGTAACTTGTAATCATACCAATGCCCTAATAATATGCGGTTTGCGCCATAGTTCGCGACAAGTACAAGTGAATGCCAAAATGCCTAATAGATAAAAATCATAAAAGTACAAAATACCAATGGAGTTTTAAATTTTAACATATCTTAAAGTATTTGGCACAAGAGTGATAGCGTGATAACGCGATCGTATGGATGTTGGCAACGGACGTGAGCGCGCAACGCATAATCATTATCCGTAACCGTGGCCGCCACCTGTCACACACATCTGGTGCATTAGCCGTATAATATTGTACCGTGTACAGCGCCCGTTACCGAGTCCTGCTAGCAGTACCCGAGTAGCAGTTATCGCCAACAGGTGTTTTTCTAATTTTCTCTTTCGCCGGACGTTTCTCTCGCGTCGAGCAACTCGCAGTTCGCACCGTTCCAACCGCTACACAACCGGCCCGGGAAGTTTGGATTTGGATTTTCGCAAGGCAGCGAACCCGTGGCCTAACACACATCGATCCGCGTCCGCGCCGCACGAAACGTCATGTCGTCCCACGACGCCAACAACGACATGGAGCCGCAGCAGGTGGCCGAGCCCACCGTCCGGCTGTGCGTGTTGCGCACCTGGCCCGAGCACTTTGACGGGTACGGGTTCAACCTGCACGCGGAAAAGTCAAAAACGTCCGCGTCGTCGCCCAACGGCGGTCTGCCGTTCTCCGGCGGCCAGTTCGTCGGCAAGGTGGACCGGGGCAGCCCGGCCGAGAGCGCGGGTCTCCGGGAGGGCGACAGGATCGTGCAGGTGGACGGCGTGGACATCGACGGCGAGACGCACTCCAAGGTGGTCGGCCGCATCAAGAAGGGCTCGGCGACGGCCGACGGCGACGCGGACGACTCGGTCAGCCGCTGTTCGCTGCTGGTGGTCGACCGGCGGGCCGACACGTTCTACAGGGAGAAGGGCATCAGGGTGCACGCCGACATGGGACTGCAAGTGCTGGTGTTGCGCACGCCCGAGGAGCCGACGCCCGAATGTCTCGCGCTCCAGCCGCAGAACGCGCCGAGCCCAAAGACCGCGACCACGGCGGCGGCCGCCGACCATGTAGTAGACGCAAAACAACAGGCGAGTTTGTTTCCCGTCGCGTTGACATTATTATTTATTATTATTATTATTATTACTGCATCGCCTTCCGACTATATTATATTGTTCGTACGTAGTCTATTCGTAGTCGTGTCCGTTAGGTACGTAAAAACGCATACTATTTCGGTAGCCGCGGTGTGCGACCCGCGCTTAGGTACGAGATCAGTGGTGTCCGATCGCGGAGACTGTTTGGGATTTTGGGTCCTATGACGGTGTCACGGATTCGCCACGGGAATCTGTGTTGTGTATATATCTATGTATGTGTGTGTGTGTGTGTGTGTTTGTGCATAATACCTACACACATATTATTGTAAAAATGTAATATTATAATATCGCTGTGACCAACGGTTGGGCGTGGGTGGCAGACGGCGGTTGTAGCCAAGGACTCTGGCGGCATCGCCGTATGACGCGTGAAAAACGCGGTCGAGGACGCCCCCACTATGTTCCTGTACGGTATAATATTATATCCCACACGTAGGTACGTTTCATCAGCTCGTGATGTTACAGTAACTCGGCGCGCACACAGGTACCTACCTAAAAATATTATAATATTATTATAATACCATCACGCTAGCGATATAATTCGATTACATTATGCGCGAAACGTTATATAAAGGTTTAGGCATTTGCAGATCGCTGTGATATTGCAGTTTTGCAGTAGGTAGTGTGATAAACCGGTAAAATAGAATTTCCGACGAAAAATGTTTCAAAATGTCAGACGCGCAACATAAATACATACAGATATATCTCCCATACTTTTGTAAACGACCTCTCTAGTAACTTTATACGTTTTTGGTGGCAGTTGGTCATAGTCGACTAGATTTTCCACTTTAATTAGCCTTTGGACTACTTGTATACAACTTACATACGTCATAAAATGTTTACTCTGTTTAATGCGCGCCCGCAGCACGCAGATTATTCCATACAGGTACCAGGTATTGCATACATAGGTGTGATGATGTTTATTTACATACCTGCCCAGCCCGCGACCTGTTGTGTACCATCGATTTAGTATGAGAGATGTTTAATAAGAAGAGTTCAAAAGTGTAAAGTACCAATACACACGCGATATACGTCATTATGTCGTACAAACTACTTTATAAAACAGCAAGCTTTTAGACACTTATAAATTATAATATATGATTTTTGTCTGCCCTAAATGCTTGTCGTACCTGATAATGAAACGGTCATGTAAGTTTGTTATAAATTCGTTTCGGAGGTTTCGAACAAGACTTTTTGTTTTTTAAATATAATTATGTTAATAAGTAGTTTAGTATAACATAAATACGTAATCGTATGTAAATAAGTATTGGTAATTACACAAATTGGATTTCATAATTATCATATTTTTAAACGCAACGCAAACTGAAAGTTAAGTGATATTTTAAATATCTTAAGGTTATTAATTGTATATTTTTTTTCTCGTACCAGCCATAGTTTTAAACATCAATTTGTAATGTATATAATATAGATACATACTTAAGTATTATTAGGTATACAGTAAATATCGAGCTAAATGATGGATATCGTGGGTCCCAGCTACCTGAAAGATGTCCATTACAATCGACTTTCAACAACATACTTTACTTACAAATAGGTGCGATTAAACCAAACCATAATTAAAATCATTATATACCTAAATTACAGCCATTAAATATATTAATAAATATTAAAAGTCAATTAGGAATAATGTATTTTAATAATAATAGGTAGTAGGTACTAATTTATTGTGGTATTAGTTACGCTCATAGTCTTAGTTCGTACGCAAGGGTCTTCATTTCTTCAATATATCTACAAGCGCATATACAGGGAGGGCTACGTGAAGGCTACCACCATCCTTGAAAATTTAATCAAAACTTATGAAAGAGGAAAAAATAGATGTCATTGCACTTCAAGAAATGCATACTATAAACTATTTATTGTCTGTATATAAAAAAAAATGCTGTTTTACTTTGTTGAAAATGCGCGTAATACGATGTACCTGCAAAATTAGCAAATATTATTTTCCTAAAATTCCCGCCACGTAACAAACTCATAAATTGCAACAGTACTCAATAATTCGATAGGTACTTTATATGTTTTCCATTTACGGAAGTGTCAATTTCAAATCAAAAACCCACAGTAAGATCGTGAGTCATTAACGATATAGGTATGTACTTAACTTATAATAGCAATTTTATATGGTTACATGGTCAGTTGCAATAAATTATATATTTCGATATTTTATGATATCATAATTAATTATATAGGATATATTTAATCAATTTAAAATGCATTTAAATCATAAGAAATACTATAATTTGATTCTCTTTGTCCGAGTACTATTGCACTAAGTTTGTGCTTTTGTCTGTTAGAATACAAATAACTTGCTGGCAGGTATAGACTGGCCGGTGAGCTAATGTGTAAATTGACGCACTTGAGCCGATAATTTTTATAATTTCACATTATATTGAAGCCGATAATTTATAAATAACTAGACTATGCACGTTCCTGTGGCCGATTTACAGTTCTCGTCTATGCTTTGCCTATTTACGTATATAGACGTTATAACTGCATGTAACTCATGTCGCAATTTGAGACTTAGTCCTCTCCTTTCTTAGATGTTTATAACAATGTTTTCATTGTCACTTAATATGATTTGTAAAATATAATCATTTTGGTAGGATGACGTTATTTTTTTAAAATTTTTAAGAATTATTTTTTTCAGCTAAAACCTAACCAACTGTAACCCACAGCTGCTGCAACTAAACATATTGTAGTTATTTGTTAATCAATTAGATTTGTCATCAAAAATGTATTAGATTGGATGTCAGTCGTCAACGCACTGCCGCCGCACTATCTGTTTACTCTCCACACACCTCACGACAAATTTACGTTCAGAAAATCCAATCTGTGTTATTAACTTTAATATTAGAATGAATTGCCATATTATCAAACTATTAAAGATAAGGAGATTATCTGTGTTTGTACTTTAGCTTTTATAAGGCATTTCAATTGAGAGTTATGAGTACATTATAAAATACAAAAATAATCATTACACTACAGGAAAATTGAAATATTGTATAAAGAGCCAACATATAAACACTTAACACATATTATACCAATATACTGTTCTTATAATTTTACGTTTGAAAATGGGCCAATTCTAACGCTAATATTATAGCTAACAACACAGCATTTACTAAGGGTCCGAAATTGAGAAAATATAATATAGTGCACTGACATTATCTTAATATTATTATCTGAACTCTTGGTATCGTCTAATATCAGCAATAATTTTCTTTTTGATTTTGGCTAGCACTATTTCCTTGTCGTTTCTTATTTATTTTTTTTTATTTTGCTATACACGAGTATGGGGGTGGCAACCTCTACATTCCCTCTCGAGACAAGCCTAACTAATACTATTACAATATATCAATTTATAAAAAATCTCGTAAGATGTAAATAGTTGTTCAAGGTAAACTAAAACATGGCGGGGGTAAACATTTTTTAGGCACGTCTATGGTCTATGTATAGTGTAGTTTTTCTCTAGGAAAAACAAAATTATTGGTGATAGATGATTTTAAATTTATAACCCGGCACTGATTGCAACATAGGACTTTTTTCATTTGTAGTCGTTCTAGTTGTTAATAACTTAAATCGTGCAATTTAAATATATATATATATATATAATATGTATTAAACGTGCTCGTATCGGGGTGTTTTACTGTTTTTACAGGCGAACGACAGCGATGACACTGCAAAGCCCGCAAACTCTACGACTTCGTCAAACACCACTACCACGTTAAATCTGAACATGACGGCTGCCGAGCTGCGCCGGCGATTGGCCGAACGCAAGAAGCAAGACTCGCGACGTGCCGGTGGTACTGGAGACGGATCGCTAGATTTCCGTAAAAAGTACGAGATTGTCGACAAGTTGTGAAAACGAAAATATTGTGAATCTTTTTACACACACACACTCACACAAATACGCCCATACATACATACACGCATTTTTAAATACACGCGCCCTAAGTTATAGTGAATTTTAGGATAATATAACTATACATAATGATATATTATCATAGTGTGTTAAGTGAGTTTAATGATTAAGTATTTTAAAAAAAAATTGTATACTTTAGCGTTTAGTTTTTATCGTCGTCCGTCCGAAAGTCTATATAAGGTTATACAGGGTACATCTATTATATATATACCTATATAGCCGCGCATGCGAATTTATCGCCGTAATGCCGTTGTATATTTTTTTTTATTTTTTTTTTCGGTTTTAAATATCTGTGCAATTTAAATTAGACATCAAAAACGTATTTCATATTTTTATATTATATATAAAGTGCGTGTATGAATGTGTACTACTAGTGCGACTATCGTCGTCGTTTTCTGATGTTTTCGATTTGTTAAATGAGAAGAAAGCGTAAATATGGTACACACGCAAACACGCACATAAAACATTATATGTATACTCAAGTACTGCGTGTCATTACAAACAAAATATTCTTTACTAATTATTATTAATTTAGTGGTTAGTATATTATTTAATAGTAAATAATCTCGCGACGAACATATAACATAGTCGTGCAGATCTTTAAATAAAGATAATATTTTAGGTGATTTAATATAACGCGTAGGTACTAAGTGGTCCCTACGCATATTATAATAAACTATTATTCTACACAATATATTGTCATTTATCATTATAAAATATGATTCATACGAGTATAGAGTACTTAATTATTATTTACATTTATAAAAACCATATTGCTCCAAAAGAAATATCTGTACGTATATTATATGATATATTATGTGTTTCTATATATATATAATAAATATTTTAAATAAAAATATAATTTCTCGAACATGGAATAAATTGTTTACCTCCACGGTACCACTGCCTGCCTACCTGCTTCCTTGCCTTATCATTTGATGCGTCCTTATCACCTATTAGAATTATTATCATAATTTCCGTTTACATTTATGCAACAAGCCAACAAAATATAAACTATGGTTTTTTAAACACTAACATTCGCATATTATAACGATTATTAAATTTTTGTGTTTAAAATGGTGTGCGAGAAATGTGAGAAAAAATTGGGCGTGACAGCCACTCCTGACCCCTGGAAACAGGGTTGTCGTAATGCTATCGATACGAATTCAGTAAAAAAACAGGACAACAAACATTTGCAAACTATTGGAAAAATCAAGACTCTATCTGGCTCAAAAGTATCTTCAAAATCTGCACTTAAGACGGGATCATCTTCGGTTATGTATTCATTTGGTGTATGCAGAATATGCAAACAGAAGGTGCACGAACCAGGTAGACATTATTGTCAAAGTTGCGCATACAAGAAAGGTATATGTGCCATGTGTGGTGTACGAATTTTAAACACTAAATCTTATAAACAATCTGCTACTTGAAATAAATTTAACATGTCACATAAAACTGTATTAATTACAGCATAACTGTAACAACTGAAATAATTTTACCCTACTAAATGTAAAATCATTTTATTGTAAGTGTAATATTATTGATTATAAATTCTATATTCTATAATCAATATGTAAATTACTTATTTTTATTTCATCAGGTCTCACAAATGTTATGTATGTACTTTAAACTAAAAATATTATAAAATAATGTGTTTATTTTTACAAAAAATGTTTTACTTTATAAAAAATTAAACTGTCATTGTAACTGTAGTTGAGTTTTTCTTTTTTAAACCATTTTGACGGTTATGCATAACAATTTTATTAGTGGCAGGAAATCCATCCAATAATAAACAATATTTTGACCAAAAATTGAACGCAGACAATTCAGCAGAATCAATTTTGGAAGGTGAAGTAACGCTTGTGGAAGTTCCGTCAGTATTATATTTATTTATTGAAACACCAGCATGGACGCCATGATATTTTTCATTATCCTCCAAAATATGTCCAAACCAATAAATTACAGCTCCAGGACCATAACGATTCCAGTAAGGAAATAATTGGCTTTGAGTAGCCTTACGTAATTGATCTGGGCCACCGAACATTGCTTTTGACTCTATCCAATTTAACACTCTAATTTCATTTTCATTACCTCCAACATAGTTAGTTGCTATATTATATTCTTGACTATTTTTCATATCTTCGGCATCAGACAAGGAAATGGCAATAGGTTCGCTAAGAACCACATCTGGTGTCATATCTAAACCACGAATTCGGCATTCCTTTTCAGTTGTATAATTTCTTCCCGGTCTGTTTGTCTGGGACTTTGTCAAACATGTCATATTTCGTTTCAAAATTTGTTCAAATCGTTTGCCATTGCAGCTGTAACACAATTTATATGGTAAGATAACAATAATAAAAATAACCAAATAGATTATACCTTTTGATAAATTCCACACATGATCCATAATAGCCATCAACAACAGAAGATTTGTATACTTCATAAGCCAACTGTGGATCTTTACGTATCAACCAAGTAGACATGGCCAATTGATGTGGTGTTAAATTCGAACTTTTATTAGTTGGTGGCATACTGTATGAATGACTAGTATTAAAGCTATTATCAGATTGATTTAATGCTAATACTGATTTATGCATTGAACGCAGTTTACAGGTGAGCCAGTTTAACTGTTTAGATAACTGTTCATCAATACTAAACGAAGTATCCAATTCTTTAGCTTTCGAGTCATTGAAACTAACATTTTGTTTCGACTCTGTATAACTATCATTTTGTAAGTTACTAACATTTGATACACCACTTGTATCAACTAATATGCTACTATTTAAACTATCGTCATTGTTATAATGTTGCTGTTCAAGTTTCTCTTTCAATTTTTCTTCTTTTATCTGATCGGCGAGTACAATTTTTGCGACCAACATAGCCGGCATACGCAATTTATCAGCCAATGCGATTAATGGAGATGATACAGTACCATTAGTTACTAAATCCTTATACCTATAGATATATACATTATTAATATATAAAACAATCTAAATTAGATTATATTGAATAAAAAATGTCTTGCCTCTCATTCATTGTTTTTGTGGAATTGATTAATTGTTTATTAATGTGGTCTTGCTGACGATGATTCATATAAACTTTAGATTTTGCTGTAGCGGAAGTCCGAGATGTGGCTGAAGAATGTGAAGGGGAATTAGCATTGGAAGGACTGGAAAATACCTTATGATGTCGCTGCCGAACATATTGTTGAATGCGACCGTCGATAATGCTTAGTACAGTGTTTCTATGTAAGCTATATGACAACAATACAATTTAATAGATTATAGAATGAATAAAATAAAGTAAGCATTACATCTATATAACTTACTGGGGATATTTACTGAGTGTGTTTGAATTTAACAGACCATACCGGTTGAGAATAAAATCATTGTTTTTTTTTATCAACGAGTCTATCCAGTCAACCATTGCGTTATACTCGGATTTGGTGAGACATTTTCTTTTCGGTTCGTCGGAATTCGAATCAATAGTAGCGTCCATGGTGGCAACGCCTTTAAATACTAAACTAGTCATTGTAAGTAAAGGTACGCCGAACGCAATGCTCGAGGATGACACTAGAACATGTCCCGCATAGAAAAACGGACCATTATCGAGCACATACAAAAATTGCTGATAGTAATGGACAAGGTAAACTCAATAGACATTGGTGCGGTTCATAGTCATCCGAGGTAACAAAAAACGAAAAACTTCGTCGACGAAAAAACCGTCTGAACGAAGAACAAAAACGAAAATCGGACCGTGCAGTGCGTAGTGCGAACAACTCCGTTGAATGTTGATATCACTCGAACTCGGAACGCTCCCGCTCCGCGCGATATCATTTTCTCGACACACTGTCGTGGATGCCATGGGGCAGGGATATAATATTACAAGTTTTAGTTGCCACGGCGGACGCCATTTTGGTCGCGCCATCTATGTCTCGGTCTGTGTCCAAACGCTACTGAATCGGTAAACGAAGTATTATCAATTCGCGTTTCGCCGACAACGTGTAGATAATATTGTATCCAAATATAAAAAAAAAAAAAAATCGGGTAAGTAAATAAAAATAACTGCTGCGTTAGTGCCAAATTATGATATATGTGGTTTTAAACATAACTAGCTGATCCTATGTGGCGTTTACCTCGTCTTTAGCTCCGTTAAACGTATAAATTACACAGATTTTAAACGCAGTCATTTGATCGGTTTTGACCAAATATATAAAATACAGGTAACCAATGGAAACCCAGTATAAACAAAAAGCTATTCGTTTTTCGTGAGTCAAAAAGTCCCTGCATGAGCCCATTTTTAATAATATTTTTTGAGTGCGTACCTAAATTGTGGTAAAAAAAAAAACTTCAAGACTTTAACTAATATAGCTATCATAGTTTTGGCTGTATATGTTGATTGGTCGGTCAGTACATCTTATTTTATATTAAATAATGCACAAAATCGGTAACGTAAATTGCCCAGCGCTAACATATATTTTTGCAGCAGCAGAAAATTCTGAAATTTTGTATAGATAGGTTCATAGGTGTTAATAGTAACCTTTATGGCTTTACCTATAATTTATATTTTCAAAAGTAAAGTATTTATTTGTTAGGTACAAAATTGTATAATTTTCTCTACAATATACAAAAGTGCTTTTGTACGGAGTTAATTGGTATAGGTATAGCCGGTGTAATAATTACGCCCGTCGGCATTCTTTATCCACTGCTGTCTGCTTTATGCTATAGTGCTCTCATATTCAATTTATGCTTATTATAGTTGATCTCTAAATATCTCCATAAGTATACGAATAAAAAGTAAGAACAGTACCTAATTTTTTTATACAACAAAACGAGTTCCCCAATTTTTTTATTATTGTATTAGGCATGTGATCAAAAGATTTGTTTTGTATAATAAGTCATTCATTAGCGACATTTTAATGACTTAATTTTCATCTATAATTTTTTTATTATTTTCCTGTAGGTAAATAAACCACTGCATTATTTAGTTTTAAGAATTTAATTAATGTTAATGTATTTTAAAACTAGGCAATAATAAAGTCTTTACCATTCGGAGAATTCGATGATAGTTTTTTATTTTTGTAAAAAAAATTGTTAGTGGTGAAATTAATTGTTTGTTAGGCAGGGATTTATCAAGAATTTGGAGCGTTGTTGGGTCGGAAAATTAAATACTTCTCTGCACCGCCAGAAATTGAGTTCAATTTATACGGCATTGCACCTATACAAGATATAAAATACAATCCGCCGACCAAATAGATGATGTATTTTTTATCGATCGTATTATTGTCGAACGTTTAAAGTTTATGAAGTGGTCACGGCGTTTTGTCACATCGTGATGCCACAATATTATGCGCCCATTGTTTAAGTGATATGATATTTATTGTTATTAATTATTATGCGGTCGACACGCCACACGGTCGATGAAATGGGATACATAGCAATCTGCACTGGTACATAAAAACGTTTTACTATGGTAATATAATCACAATAAAAATAAAGAAAAACGCATAATAGCTATACATATTCCATACTAAAACCGTATACATTTAACATCAATTCAATTTGTACTGCCTATATTATATACCTACGTGCGTGTGAACCCCCCCAACTCCCGCGGCGGCTTATCTACTGCTGCAGCTTTAGCTTTCTACATTAACGACTCGTCCGAACCTGTAAGCATACCTGTCTGCATAATAATAATAATATGTAGGTATGATAATATCATATGTTATTATATATGCTACGGCGGTGGAATTTTTTTTTTTTTTTTTTTTACATTTTTACTAAACACCGAATTGTTCTCGTCGTAGACACACCATTGTGTAGGTATATCACACATTTAAACATTTTATAGTTATAGTCGCTATGTATTATAATGTTATAGGAATGATGATGACGATAAGTCGGCGTAACCGGCGGTGCGTAGGTATACAATACAACGCAGGTACCTACGTAAATCGTACAATAATATTATATAAAGATCGTTTAAGTTCTATTCATCTGTTGCTGACAAAAGCGCGTTAATCGAGCTGATCCTCGTCACCGCGCGCGCGCGCGCCGTTGGAATACGACCCGTTACAACGGCGTTAAACCGACGGAAATCCAAATTAAATATGGTAATTTCGAGGTGGCATACAGTCGTTTGCACGTCCACGTTCAAATATATGATGCCCATTAACGGCGTCGGCGGCGGCGACACATCGCGTATCGCCGTAAATATTATCATATTTTTTAGTGGCTTCGAGTGAAAAGCCAAACGGTCGGCGGCGGCGGCGGCGGCGGTGGCGACCGAAAACCGGTTGCTCGCCGCCTACCAAACGTTTACGGGGCCGCGTACACCTCCGACCAATCCGCCGCCGACGACAGCGACGACGGCGACGGCGATATTATAATGACATACCCGAAAAAACGTACGTAATAATAATTCTATTATATTAATATTATTAAATATACACACCACGCACGCCGCCCAAAACCGTTGCGTGTGCGTGTGCTTGTACGTGCGACGTGCGTGTGCGCGCGACACGGCGTAAAAGTTGTAGGCATGCGGCTCGCGGGCGAATAGTGAAATTTTACACGCACCGCGCTCCGTCGAAAATCCACAACGCCGCCGCCGCCGCCGCCGCATGTTTTTTTATAGTGCCGGCGAAGAGCGTCTCGGCGGGGTCGGCACTCGCAGTCGTACAGTGTTCTTCTCGTGCGGTGTGCGGTACGTGTATCAGTCGCAATATCGTCGTCGATCTGCGCGCAGTTCGTGCTGCAGATAATAGTGCAATATAATATTATTATATATCGTAATACGCCGCGACTATATATAATAACACTTTATAGGTAAAAAAAAATTATTGGCGCGCTTATCTACCCACTCGTAAGTCATCGTAAATGCTTATCGTATATATTTGTATATATAATTTTATTTTATTTAAGTTTATCGTAACAATATATACGCATAGGTACTTGTATATGGTTACGAGTGACATAATATAAATATTACTATAATAATAACAATAATAATACTGTTTGAGATACGGTGTTTAAAATATATATTATCATGTGGGAAAACGAAGATTGCAATAACGTTCCGCCGAACATTATTGCGCTCGTGGCTCATTCTATTTATTATAAGATATTTGTATATATTATATGAAGTTTAATTGTTGTTTTTCCGATCGAAACAGATTTTCACCGCGAGACCATCTTACGGCTGCATAGGCGTTGACGGCGACATTAACAGACATATTTTGTTTTTCACGAAACAATTGAGCGTCAACATTTCGAGTGAGTATTAATTTATTATATTCATTATACCGTAACCGTATATACAATAGGTACATAATATATATCTTATCGCTTATGTATATATAACTGCGCGACATTTTTAAACAGAGCTGTCAATTAATTACGTAGTCGATATATATAAATATTATACCTATACTACGGCTGTGACGTGACGCGTACCGTAACGTAGGTAATTTAAAATTTTAAAATTTATATATTAAAGATTATATAGGTATGTATATATAATGATCTGAAGTGCATATCGCGCTCGAATATATGTACGATATACCTATATATACACCCACGGGTACCGCGTGCAATGCATATATTAAAATATATACCTATATACGATTAATTGCAGTGGCTTAACTGAAACGGACCCGTTAACATATAGGTCGAAATTTTCTCTTTTTCGCGCGGGACGCACTCCGGAAATAATATACCCATGGTTATCCGCGCGTATAGAATAACGATATGAATTATTCCGACAAGACTAATTACGCAGTCGGCCAATAAATTCAGTATCGACGGTAGCGTATAATATCGTGCCGAGAAAACAATATGATATATTGTACACCTATGTTGGTAATAGTTATATTATTATTATACGATAGGTAAGTAATTGTTGTGTGAAACGACGAGTATGTGTATGCGTACGCGGTGAGAATACTATTTTTCCCGCCGTCATTGTTATGTTCACGCCAACACAATATTACGTAGGTATAATAATAATAATAATAATATATACATAATATTAACGCAACAGGACAATAGCACCGCGCAAGCGCAACAGGTTTCGTTAGGGTTGTGTATACAATGCGTCTGGCGCAAGTGCACAACCCCTGTCGGTCCGCTGTCGTGTATCTATATACGCGTTGATGATGGAGATAATTATTATAATAATAATACCACCACGAAACCGGATGCGCCGAAATGCAGCTGACCGCACCGCTGTCGTCGTTGTTCTACTATATAATATTATGTTCCCTATTATTACACATTTTAGTGTAGTTAGTAAATAGTAGTTAGTACTATAGGTACGTTTCTTTCAAGTACATATTATGTCGTGCGGGTGAATTATAAATATCGGGCAGACACATCACGCATCGTATGCCGCCGAAGTTTACGTCCAGTTGTGATACTAAATATCTAAATACACGCACATCGCACATGTCATAGTATATATATACTATGTACTAGTATATATATATACGTTAGTACGTTACTACTTACTAATATACACATATATATATATATATTATAATGTTATCATACATCTCGCATGTTACTTAAACGTATACGAGTGTTGTAAGTCTCCTATGTGCCTATATGGTCATGCCTGTACAGTACGACGAATGTGTACTACAGCCTGCAGGTGACGTCCCGTACGTACCCGGTGGTCGTAAGACCGACGCGCGTATACAGTAGAAAACCAGCCGGCGGCGGCACTTTCTCGTGGTACACACCGCTCGGGGACCCGGGTAAACATTTTCGGATCCGTCGCGTATAGGATATATAGATACGCTTACTTAATAAACCTTTATAATACATATATATGTTAAATGTATAATATACGCACACAACCGGTCGCCGAAGTTTAAGCAAGAAATCAAACCGCTCGCCGTATCTCACCGCGACGAAACCGCACCAGACACCCATAAAAAAACAAATCCATCGAGTTTCATATCATTATTATTGCCTATATTATAATACACGTTCGCCTGGCGCACGGTGACCGTGACATTGTGCCGCGGGTGGGCCGACGACGGTGCCGGCTACATATATCCGGTTGGAGGTCATGTCGGTTGCGACCGCGGGAGAGAGTGCTGCATGCGCCAGCGTTCTCCGCTGCATTGACGAGTGCATCCCCACACACACCATATACATATCATCGTAGATTGTGTAGGTACATGATGGATACTTATATGTATAATGTATATACAATGTTTATCACATTGTTTATACGGCCGGCCGTATCCGTGGCTCGTGCATATATATATATTATTATGTTATACTACAGCTAGGGGCGTATATAGAGATTTTTTTTTGGAGGACGGGAAGAAGGATGGGGACACTGAACGACGAGAGACTGAAGAATTCGTTAAAAATAGAAAACGCCGACATGCCGTGTTTCGAAAATAACAAATCTAATAATATGTGTAGGTTCTTTTTAACCATTTTTCTGCAGTTATACATTCTTTATGATTAAACTCAAAAAACGAGTTTTCTGGAGGCTAATTGATCACTCCATATAATGTTTAAGCAGAGCTTTTACAATTTGCGATTATACTGTCAGACTGCTTTGTCTGCCTAATATAATAATATATTATAATATATAAAGACAGTAAAACCACAAATTCTATACTAGTTATGAAATTTCTGCCTAGCTTAATCATATGATCGAAAACAAATATCATAATATGCTATGTATGCATTATTTAAAGTATAAAAATAACGAACATAAAACTATCGACGTTGTTATGGAACTTTTTTTCGGAAAAATATTGAAATATCATTTGAAATAAATCTATCAATTTTGTCTTATAATTATGTAATATAAGTACAGTATGATTAGGAATTGTTTTTGTATACTGATTTCACGATAGAGACAAGGGTAATGATAATACAAATTTTACATCACAACTCCATACTCTTGGTGAACGATAGAAAACATTGTTAGGATATAGAATTTTTTTAGTTATCAGTTATCACATATTATAAAGTTTCCATGTATTATATACTAAAAACTGCAAGTTGCAGCAAGTCGTGTATGAAATACCTTATATGGCCGTTGAGTTTGTCAATCGTGGCTATTTTATCAACTCATATAGTTACCATTCTCCACTATATGTATGTCAATGGCGTAAGTAGCGTATATCAATAATTTTCTTAAGATGGTTGTCACCAATATATATATACATATATATATATGTGTGTGTGTGTGTGTGTGTGTATTTGTATGTATATATAAATTAAAATAAAGTAAAAATAATTGGCTACTCAATTCATATATACATACCAACTGTGTATATGTACGAACTACGATTATATGAAAAAAATTGCATTAATGATATAGTATTTTAAATATTTAAGAGGTCGCCACACCAAAATTTGTATTTTCTGTCTATCTTTTACATAATATATGAACAAAGATATTCCGTACTTCCACAATTACGATTTTTTGGTTCAGTTTTTGGCAAAGGCACATACTTTATATTTTATAAAGAAGAATATTTATTGTGAAAAACTGGATAGATTTTTAATATTTACATTTTTGAATAAGTTATTAATGGTTAAAAACAATAGGAATTATTTTTAATTAAAACATACTTATATTTATAAAAAATGAAAATAAAAAAAAATCTATTGGGTTAATTGCACAGTAAATACTAAATATTCTTCTTTATAAAATATATTATAAGTGCTTTTGCCCTAAACTGAACCATGCAGAATGTCGTAATCGTGGAAATACGGAATATATTTTTTCCTATATTAATATATTATGTGGGAGATAGATAGAGTAAATAAATGTTAGTGTAGCGGCCCCTTAATTACAAAATAATTTACAAATAACGCGTATTAAAGGGGGCATCTATCTATC
Organism: Rhopalosiphum padi; assembly: GCF_020882245.1. Lineage (NCBI taxonomy): Eukaryota > Metazoa > Arthropoda > Insecta > Hemiptera > Aphididae > Rhopalosiphum > Rhopalosiphum padi. The sequence continues at coordinate 51,280,120 of NC_083599.1, forward strand.
ACCCATTGCATACTCCCCTTGTATACGCCACTGATGTATGTATGTATGGTATGCATGTTACGTGTATATATAATACTGAGTTTATTGTTGGGATTGGACCTCGTCAATAGCATACTTATTATTAATAATATACATATACTATATTTCCCCTCCTTTTCAAAAAAATACAATATACAAAAACGTCTATGAGCTTGCAGATGCCCTTGAGAATATAATTTTCTTTCGCTTTTATAACAGGACGTGTTCGGCTCTAAAATCACTCATCGTCACTCATTATTATGATTGATATTCATTAGAGCGCTTTTACTATACCCATACCATGCGTCATGCGTGGAACAGAGATGATAAATATCGGTGTACCGTGGTTCTCTCTAATGTGTGTACCATTATACCAGTCCACTGCTTACGAGAAGAGCGAATTCTTTATTATAATTAATATCATATTATGACCTGCCTTCCTGCGTCGTCACGTGAGGCGTTTGACTATGTAGGTACTTATATTTGTGTACATATTTAAAATATGTATTTAATTTGCTCATCTCGCACGCGTGAGACCAATATACACGCAACATGCTTATATATTGTATTATAGTTGTGTGTATATTATGTATCGTACACGATATATTATCGAGATTGTAAAAGTAGGCAAAGATGGTAGCTGTACCTGGCAGACAGGTTCTCTCTTTCCCGGCGCACCCACGACACGTCCGATAAACTGCATTCTTCGAGAGAAACACGGTGAGCCGGCATATAGCAGCATCAGCATCACATCCGTGGCTTGTGAGTTTATTTTTGGTAAGCGCTTTCATCGAATCAACGAAAGCGTGTTTGTTAATTGGTCAATTTACCCACAAGAAAAATTTTCGGTTGTACGTATATGCGTATATAGTATATAGAGTTAACATAATATTATAGTTAGAACGTATATAGATATTATAAAATATTAACACTCTATAGTATAATAATATAATAGTTTTGTTCTTATGTTTACTTATCGGCGTTTTGACAACTTTTGTTACAGAGCTCGTGGGAAAATCTAATAATGTGGTGGCCCCGGCCACGGTGGAAGAGTGACATTTTCACGCGTTTTGTACTACTGTTATTATTCATCATCACAACTACAAGTACGAAAAACGCAGTGATGGCAGACGAAGGGCAGCAGCATTGCGGCGCGAGTAATATGTCCGCTGTGGTATGGACGACTGTCCTATGCACGATGCTATTGATTTTGGCAATTGTTGCGATATATTTTATTTACTGTAAGAGAAGAGAACACGACTGGTCATCGTTATGGTGGAAAAACAATTCAGGTAATTAATATGATTATTATACATATTAGTACATAGACATATTATATAGTGTTATGGACTACTCCTGGAATATATGATAATATTTTATACTAGCAATTCAAAATAGAAATCAGAAAATTAGAATTATGTGTTGGGACACAACGTGCGCATTGGAATCTGTTGACTATAGTAATACACTGTATATTTAATCAATGCTATTGGGATTCCAATGACGTCTCACCAAATGTCTGCTCATTCCATACGAATGCCTGATATCTTTGTAGGTACTATTTTTGTACAAAACATTCAAGTGGTGACAACAATAAATTATTGCTAATATTGAATTATTCAAATACATTTTAGTATTTATATATATACAACAAAATTACTTTGATGGCGTTTATTTATTATACACATATATTATAATATATTGTGTTTGGTTAAGTTCATAAAAATATATTGGTTATATAAATAACAGTATTTTTATATTATTATATAAAAGGTTTTTATTTTTTTTTTTAATGTAAATGTGTATATTTTTCAACAGACAAAAATCTCGTACTACAAACATCGGCTCCTATGAAAAACCAACAACTAAAGAATGGTGGCACTGATAATCCAGCGTTTTCAGCGGATGCTTATAATGGCGATTTTGTCACAAGAACAGGATTGACTAGGGTCGTGCGCGTGTCCTCATCATTTTTAAGCGAAGGGTCACTGGAGAATGAATTGTCATTAAAAGAAGAAGATGGCAGAAAAACCTATGTGTGTAAACACAACGATGGATCAAAAGGTAAAGAAATTATAAAAAAACTGATGTCTAAAGTAATATAATAATTTGAAATATAGTCAGGCATGTATATTTACTATACAGTTTAAATGGCAATTGGTTCTTACTTTTTAAGGCTAATATGCGCCTATAACATAATAATATGTACTATTAGGTGGATTAAATAAGTAACTGTGTATTTATTTAACAATTTATATATATAATTTATACATATATATATATATATATATATATATGAATATAATTTAACTTGTATACAAATTTAATAAGCCCAAGTTAAATTTATTAAAATATATATGTACATACATTTAAGATATAATATAACATATTCATTACATAATATTATGCCAAATTCGTGAAATCGACACGAAAATTGACGAATATATAAAATCAGCACTTGAAAGGGCTTAATATATTGTTATATTGACAAAGCTTTTCTTAAAAACATAAAAATCCGTAAAATACAAAGAGATAAAATAATCAAATTACGGTAGTGCATTAAATTAAATAAATTATATTATTATTTTATGTAGTTATAACTTTTAAGCCCAAATCGACGTATTGTACAATGGTGTGACAAAAAGGTTTGTAGTTTATATAGGTATATATATAGCTTATATACCTACTTATTACCTATAAACGAATTTCGTTAAATTTTGAACATAAAACTATAAAAAATAATTCTTACCATGTATTTTCGTTATTTATTAACTGCTGTAAATAAAACTTACGGAATCTTATTTATTACATTTTTTATATTTTTGAATTGAAAACAAAATATATATAAACAAAAATCAAAAAAAACTAAAAGCAAAAGACTTTTGATCCTTTAATGAGAAATTACGTTTCGGACAGCTTAAATATTTTTTCTTTTATTTAAGTTTATATTAATGATTTCGGTAAAAATAAATTTCTTGATTGATATTTTTCTAAAAATATTTCTAAATCTGTGGCTATTATATACAGAACTACAACGTAATCAATTTGATGATTTTGCATTCAGTAGAAAAATATCCGTGGCTTGATACATGAAATCAACAATCTCATTTTTCTGATTCCATGAAATCGGTAGCCAAATATATATATATATATATATATATATATAGCAATGACATTGATTTTTTAAATTTTGCGTGGCATATAATACATTATATTATATTACAATGCATATTGTCTTAAAGACATTTTAAAGTTATGTATTATTAAATATAATACATAATTTATCATTATTTTATATCTTTACTGCTGGTATTTTAACAAATACCTAATAAGATAATATTTTGTTGAAGTGGCCAAGTGGGTACTAAGACTTTAGTATACATTATAAAAAACTAAAATACAAAGAAAGAACAGTTTTGTAATGATTAATTTTTTTTATCAATTGTTCTTTTGTAAAAGCCTAAAGGATAATTCAAAACACATAGTTAAAAATAAACCAGGTTAATTAACTATAGGTATTGTAAAATATTATCAATGAACTCAATATTTGCCTTGGAAATCTGTTCCTTATAAAATGTAAGGAATAATTTATTATTGTGGTTTACAAGTTACAACTGTAAAGTTACGATCACATACGTTGGTTTGATAGTACTTATACTATACCAGTATGATGACTTTAATACTCGTGGTATCCAATAAAATATGGTAGTTTAAAATACATTAACATTTTTTTTTTGAACATTAACTATAAGGTTATTAACTAACATTAGAATTTTTTACATTTGAAAATGATACAATTGTACAGATTTTCTAGTATGTTGGATCTATTTTTGCAGCTATAAAATTTGGACTATGTGTTTGACCGGTCATTTGTATACATTGCGTGAAGGATATAATGGCGATTTGGTCTAAACTTTCAAATATCTATGTGAGATCCTTGTGTGACCAATTCTGATCCTATCTAGTTTATACCTTCTTCCCTTAGAGTAATATCTATCATATCTATCATCTCCCGTATAGTTTAAATTATAATGAAGAGTTCAAAGGAACGATTAGTGTTTTATTTCTCTTATGATTTGTTTTCTGTAACACTGTGCTATTTAGTATTCCATAGATTATTAATAATAATAAATAAATATTTAATATAATATATATGTATATATTTAATTAATATTATTAATTATTATTACCTAATATTTATTTATATTCCATTTATATGTTTTTGCACATAATATGAACTATAATAATGAAAAAGATAGTGTATCGCTATTGCCTATTGTTGTTGTTGTTGTTTATTGTACTTTGAGCAGATTTTCCGTAAGCCTTCCTATTAGATTGGCAGATAAGGTTATATGATCAGTCAGTACTATATTACCTACTATTCAAATTGGTTATGTCACTAAATGAGTCGAAACAGGTACCAATTTTCACTTTGTCTGTCATTAGTGTTATTTGAACTCCTTTAAGAAGGATCGCATATATCAGCTGTGAATATACTACCTAGTACCTACTATATGAGTGTTTATTGAGTGTTATGTACGAGTATAAATTATTATTTTGCCGAAATACATTATTATAATAATATATGATAACTACTCTTACGTAATATCCGGAATCTGTATTTATCCTACATTTACGTCAAGTAAAAACAAAGTTGAAATATTATTAAAATAAAATCACTAGGATCTAAAGTTTTAAAATTTTTACTATTTCTATTATATTCCGTGACATCTTACGAATAACATATCCATGTTGAAATGGAAATTTACTTTAGATTATATTAATTATTATAAATATTCTAGTTGGTACAATTAGTTATAAAATATAATCTTCCAAGTTACCTACATACAATTCTACGTATAATACGAGTATAATGGTTAATCTATTCGTATTTATTTATTTAACAATCTCTATAATAGATTTATAAGAAAAATTGTTGGTATTAATTTATACTTATATTTACATATGACTTTACATATATCACATGCCGACGAATCTATCTAGGTACCTATTATTAGCACCTCGTAGATATATTAGTAATACAATATTAATTCTGTTACGAATAAATATAATCTTACCGACTTAAGTTATTATTTATTAATATAGTTAGTTATAACTTATAAAAACCTCGATTTATAAAATAAAATGTACAGTATACATAATTGTATATTATAAATTAATAATTATATACATTTATTCTTTAAATTATAAATTATATAATAATATTATATATACCCAATGCTTATTAGTTTTCAAGTTGAATAAATTATTTTTGAGATTGTAAAATACTTTCAAATTTGGTTATTTTCTTTTTTTAATAAATTATTATTTATGTACACTGATATATGCATAAACTGCAGTGTAGAATATAAAAATTGTGTAGAGAATTTTATGATTCAATGCATTTTGACTTTAACTTTCATTTTATTAATAGTGAATATCACCCATTTACACTTCAATGTAGTAAATCGAGTTTATATGATAAAACCATTAAAACCACGTTTATTTTATACAAGTCAATTATACAACTAGTTATCCAATAAGAAATGCAATAAATATATTTGAATATTTTATATTAAAAACTGAATGTAAAAACATTGAAAATTTATTTTAAATATAAATTTACCCGAAAACCGCGATTAGAACAGGTCATAACAATTTATTATTGTTGACTGCCATTTGGCGTTCACTCGCTACGCTTTCATAGCAATCTAACTATATGCTTCATAAATACAACTTAATAGGTATATCTCAACTCTTATAAAAGTATATAACCACATGATGTAATGAATTATTTTACTTTCAATTGGCGAAATTCAAATATTTCATATTTTCTGAAAAAAAATGTCTTGTAGGATATTTTTAATATACGAGTAATATACTATTATATTTTATTATATTAGGTATGTTTGGTATTCACCAAAGTATTAAATAGACTGTTACGACTTACGATTAGGCTGTTAAGTACTAAAAAGTAATTAATCAGGTATTATAACGGTATGGAAAAAATCTAATCATGTGTTTGATAATGAAATGTACAAAATAATGGAATATAGTATAGGTACATGTTAAAAATACATATACCTATAAAAGAACATTTACACAGTACATAAGATATCTATTCACTATTGGACATTTTTATTATGTATTTATTAAACGAATATAACTTTTATATTAAATAAATTCTAAAAAATAATTGAGATTCTAGTAATATTTCTCATAGTTTCATAGTTATTATACTTGTAATATTATGATACATACATTATAATATTATATATTATTTTATGATTTATCAATGTATATATATTTATATAGTAATTATATATTATGTTTATATGTAATTAATTATCCCATACAAAATATTAGATTTTGTGTATAATATTTGTATATCACATTGATATTTATAAATTAATATCTATATTATGTTATAATTGGATTTCTTAAGTATAAACCTTAAAAAAGCAGATGATTTTTATAGTTGTTTATGACCAGAGCTTGGACGTTTTAGCAAATGCATGTTTTTTTAATTAGTCATAAAACGATAAAACATCGAAAGAAAGATATAAATTTGTTTTATAGGTACTTTTCTAATGTCGTAGAAGAAATTTTATTTTACTAATTTATACATAAGTTATTTAAAGGTTTCTAGTGCTATTTTGCTAATTTACAGTTTTAAGTGCTAGTTATGGACATATTTTTTATATAATAAAGGAAATAAACATACTCCAATAAAAAATACAAATATGTGAAAGATAACATGTACTATTATTTTTAAGTAGTAGTAGTAGCTATCAGTTGATATCGCCGATCACATCAGACAATTGATTCCAGTCATTTTAAATAATTTGGTTATTTTTAAAATAATATCAGAGGCATAGTACTATTGTATTATCGGAATTAAATACATACTGTTTCTAAATACCTACTACCATATTCTAAAAAAAATATACACATATAGGTACATACAATTTGTAAAATTATAAAAAATTTACTTAACAGTTTTATTTTGCATTTTCATCAATTTTTATTTTCTAATTTAGGTAGATGTTTGTTTTTGCATTTTAGTCTTATAACTTCCAAGCTCTAGTTATGTTTCATAGTTTTCAACCATGTACTTTCACAATTCGTTAATTCGTTTAGTACAATAATTGTTTTTACTATGTACATTCTATGACGTACAACTAATCTTACACAGTTATATTTTACACTTAAAAGAGCCTTTTACTTAATATAAACTATCTACTTTGTTTTTAGATTGTAATTTTAAAACGATGATCGTTATTATATATAATATATAATATAATATATATGTACCTACCTACCTATGTTAAATATAATATTTTTCCATAACATCTACGCAACTGTATTTAGGTGAAGACATACATTCCCTAAACAACACAGTAGTGAGATTTTTAATCATATTATTCATGTAATAAATACCAGAAACACAATTCATAGAACACTGTTAATTAATAATACGACGATGGGACTAGGTAATAAAAGTGACCGGTTGCCGTGACGATGCAATCGTTAACATTTATTATGATATAAGTACTGATCGTCCTAGGTGGATATATTATGGTTACAAATTCGGGGCGAGGGAAAATAATATAAATTCATACGTATTAACATAATTTATTATGTATTGATGAGATTAAGTTAGATAATTGTTGAATGATGACTTAGCCCATTTTAATTTCCCTTTCACAATTTTCGACTATTTCCTAGACTGCGATGTAGAACCAAGTTGATAATATTTGTTATACCTATTCGACTTATATCGAATGGACCAATTAATACAATGTGATTTCGTGATTCAATTACACGAATTTAAATATTGTTGGCCCGCAATTAAAAACAAAAATAAAATAAAAAATAAGAATAAATGTATATTACCTACTCATTGTAAAAAAAAATAATGTTTTATGAATTATTGTTTGTATAGATCAGTTGGTTGCGTTGCGGTTGGTGTTTGATAAGGGACAACAACAACAACTGAGCAGACCGCCAGCCTCGGAACTGAGTCGCTCTCTGGTAGAACTGAGTCGCAAGTACGGTTTGCACGTTGAACTGGAAACCGAAGGGGAAGTGGTCATAGGGACGCCGGAAAAATGCGACGACAACGCAGCAAAATGTGCGAAATCGAACATTCTGTCGACGGTTTGCGGACAAGCGCAACGTTTGTGGCACCAGAGACAAACGGTGTTCAAAGGCGGTGACAGTGGTAGCCGTGGCGTGGTGGACGTGGAAAAGGAGATCGTGGACGGTGACTTGGAAAGCGGCCGTGTCGAGGCGGTCCACGTTGCAAAGGCCGCGCCGGTTCAGAAATCTCCGTGTACGGTGACGACGGTAAACGAAACCGCGGAAGTCGAACGGCCGGCCCGGAATCACGGTGGGTCGTTACGATACCGCACTCTGGAGTACGGTGCATCGCCTGCCGATGCTGAAGCGCAGTCGTCACCGGACAGCGGCGTACAATGCTGTACGGTCAATCCGTCTTTGGAATGTGTTCGCGTGCAGATGGACAAAGACGTGACCACCTCCGCATTGGCAGCGACGAACGACTGCAGTGATGAGGTGGTAGCGGTGAAGAAGGAGGGTAAAGACGTAGCGGCCGTGGAATCGGCGAAAGACGTGGTAGTGACGGCGGCCGACAAGGACGAAGCAGTCAAAGCGGAAAAAGACAAAACGATCGCGGTACCGGACAAACACGCGACGGCTCCGTTGAAAACGGTTGACGACGACAAGCCGGTGGTGGCTAAACCGCCGAAAAACGACGAACCGAAACACGCCAATCCGCCACCGCCACCGCCACCCCGCAAGTACAGCGCGTCGGTGGTGCCGCCGACTGTTCCGGTGACTGCTGCAGTCGCGGTACCGCGAGCCACAGGTGCTGTGGCCACCGGTGCTGCGGCCGCCGCCTGCACCGCGTCCGAGGCCAATGCCGATAACGTTACTGTTCCGCCTGAGCCCTGCACCGCAACGCCCGCGGTTCCGGTCGCTTGTGTCGAGGCGGCCAAACCGTCCGCCGCGACGACGATCAGCGAAATCCGAGTGGACGACGACTATTACTGGTGCACCACGACCGCCATGGCGCCGCCGATGTCGACGTTCGGGAAACGACCGTCCGTGACGTCGAGTGTCGACAGCGGCAGCGGCAGCGGTGCATCGGAGACCGCAATAATCGGTGACGGGGCCGCTGCGGTCGTCCCCGGCGTGTACGAAAAAGGCTTTACCGCGGTGGACGACGGCCGAGACGTGGTGGCCGGCGGCACGACCAGTATCGAGGACGCGTCGTTGCCGTCGTTCTCGTCCGACGAAGAAGAGGACGACGAAGACAATAATTGCAATAACAACGGTGTGGTATTGGCCGCCGACAAGTCAAAGTTACCGGCTTGCAACTCCGTCATCATCGATACTCCGGTGAACGGCGTCGGAGCAGGAGTGGTCGTCAAGGGCAGCGGTGGCGGCAGTGACGGCTTAGGAAACGTCGCGAAGACCGTCTGCAACGGCGTGTCACTCAACAACAACAACGTCAACAGCAAAAATAACAACAAAAACAACTGCGACGACGACGTCGACGCGGACGGCTCGAGTGTGGTACCGCCCGCCGCGGCCGAACCGAAATCGCCCACGAAGCTGCCGACCCTGCGGCTGTCGCTGTCCTCTCCGCTGTCGTCCACCGCCACGACATCGTGCTGTTCGTCGTCGGCATCGTCGACCTCGTCAACATCGCCGTCTCCCACCAACAGCAGCGTCAACAATTCGCCGATCGTGTCGAAAATACCGGTACGACGGCAGTCCGCCGGCAGCAGCGTAACGGCCGTTTCCACGCCGATCGCAAACGGCTCCGCGAAGAAATCCATTCCGTTGCCGTTGTCGAGGAGCGGTTCCCGGTTAGCCATGTGGTCCTCGGCCAACTGACCGACTCCACAGGTCAGCTCGAACACGAAAAACTGCAGTCGTCACGATGACCCGTGACGTTTATTTAAAATATTATACACGCGAATCATCATATACCACCAATATTAATTTTAAATATATATATATATATATACATATATAACACTATGTGTGAAATTAAAATATAATAATATAAAGGTGTATATTTTTTTTTATTATTATTTTATTATTATTTATTTTAAATACTATACCTATATTTGTATAAAACAAAAAACTATTACTCTGCGAATTATATAATTATAATATATGTCATTATATATCATCATCGTCATTATTATTGTATTTTCGTCTTTAATATTATATTGTATTGGAATGAAAGAATAAACAAACAAATAAACAAACGTTCTGTATATACGTCATTTATATAATATACTCTCGTCATAATATTATAACAGTATATGTGTTGTGTGTGGGCATATCGCCTGCTCATAACGATATAATATTATTACATATCATAATAATAGCCAATAGGTATATCATTATTACGCGCGAGCCGCTCAAACTCGTCGCGCACGTACGAAATGTGAATTGTATTTTTTTGATTTTGTCCGACTTCTACCTCCACCCGGCGGCGGGTGTATCGGCGGCGTGGTCACCGTTGCGCGTTTCCTCCACACTATCAACGGCCTCCGTTTCCCCCGTCCGCGACAACCACTCGGTTATTACAAACCGTGTGCACGGAGCCACTGCACGCACACACAACACAACACACTCCGTCGCAGCACCAGCAGAAGACTCGTTTTCATTATCGGTTGATATTATTATTTAGATAATAATAATAATAATAATAATAATAATAATAAAATGTATTTAATATTATAATTTTTTTGTGTGCGCACCGCGTCGTGTTTCGTGATGCTGCCGCCGTGCGTTTTGTATACCGTACACTGTGATTAGTGATTAGTCTTTTGTACGTATGTGTGTGTGTGACTGCGCGTGTTATTACTTATTTTTAATTGCCACCGCATTATTAATACGGTCCGGTGGACGAACAAACGTTACATACGCGCGCACACACACGATCATAATTATTATATAATATCATAATATACAATAGTTATAATATATGTGCACGCACATAATATACGTTTAATAAGTTTTGACGTTAATTTTGTACGATGCTTCGTTGTCCGTGTTTGTGTTTATCGTGTAGCTGTTGTCGCCGTCTAGTTTATTTAATCTCATAATTAACCGCGTCACTTGCGATCCGCGCGTCATACGTTTGATAAAAATGCTCTAGAACCGTCGTTATATCGCGTTCAAATGGAATCCATTGGCCGTTCTACTATCATGGGCAGTAACACTAACACAACAGTGTCCACCATTGCCAATGCTACCTCCTCGGCTGTTGTCGGACTCCTACTGTCACAAGCCAGGCCTTCGGTGGCGACCATTACGAGCAATACGAAAACCACTGGGTTGTGTCATAACGGCATTCATAGAATGCCATTGCAACACTGCACTAACGGTAGCAACGTCATACAACATCACCAATATCCTTCTATACTAGTAGCACCGCCGCCGCCGACTTTAGTACCGTCATCGTTGATACATCCTACTCAGACTGGTGCAATGTTGCCTGCATCACCTCAGTTAATGCTATCAACGACAACGGTCACGACTTCTGGAGTAATACCACAGTTTCAACAACACAATGGACCACATCAATTAGTTACTGCTGCTGCAGCACCTGCTTCCGTTGCTCCTATAGTCATGCCCACTTCGAATGTTACCTCTGTTGGCATGGCGTTGAGTCCTTTTGGTATATTGCCACACGAACGTGTGGTACCACACAATACTCATCAACGTCATCAGCACAGAAAATTACCGTGCCCGCAGTCTTCTAAACCTATTATGGACACTAGTGGCGCACAAATATTAACTGCACCAGTTATTAATTCACAGCGTTTTTACATTGAACCCACTCACCTCAGCAACAAAATTAAACAATACGACAGCATTCAGCCACAGGCACAACCGCAGCCACAACAACCACAGCCTCAGCATAGAATCAAAATTGTCAATAGCATTTCAGATAAAAGTCTGCCAGTGGTGTCCAGTGCATACGTTCCACAACCATATGAACAACGTTACCAACCAAGAACAGCATCTCAGCAAGTAGGTTATTTGTCTGTTATTACTCGTACAGCAGTACCAACGACCAATGGTGTGATGAATGACATAACAGCAAACAATAATTATTACCAAGCCCAACCTTTACCATTACAATCAAAGACTTCTGATAATCATGACAGACAATACTACCATTTCGATAGTACAGTATCTGCTAGCCAAACACCTCAACAGCAATTAGACAATATCTTATTAATGGGAACTCCAGTCCAACGTGGTGATCCTATGCATATTGTTAAAAATTTACAATCCATGCAGACTGATATTGATTGTTATGGTGTTAAAAAAATGATTGACCAACAACCTAGGTTATTGGCTACTGACAATGGTAAAACAATTTCACCAACAAATTTATTAGGTAATGGTAACAAATGTTTAATTGAGCATCAGCACCAGCATCTTCAGCAGTTGCCTAAATCTGCTGTAATTGACCCATCGTCATCTTACAGTGATCAATATTTTAATAGACGTCAGCCACCTCCTGCACATCTTCATCAGCATCATAATCAACCGCATTTACAGCAGCATATTGTCACTGGTAATACCAAAATGTTACCTACGCCTACATCTTTAACTGTTGTTTCTGCTAATGGAAATACATATTTAGATGTACAGCAGCACCAACGCAACCATCGTTGGAATTTAGACCATCAAAAACCACCCATTGTATCAACTTCGTCATGTTTTACGGGAAACATTTCTTCTGGGGTATTTCATCAGCCGCCATCACTGCATCAACACCATCATCAACAGTATAATAATACAGTTCAAACGTTTAATGTTCAACCACCACCGACTAGTGTTCATCATCAACATCAACATATTTCACAACCAGCCCATCATAATAATTTTACTGTGTCATCAGTAAATCCAACGTATTACAGTCCTACAACTACAATGGTTTCATCTACTGTCACTCCCCTAACCACAACTAGCCCATCATTATCACTGTATAATCGAACACAGAGTAATAATCAAAGACAACATAATAACATTTTTCAAGACTTCACCAATAATTTGCAAGGTGGAAATTATGTTTTAAATGACGATAACAGAACGTCATCTTTACCACATGTTGTCGTCCCAAACATTGAAGAGGAATTGAGTCACCTTTGTGATGACTCCACTACTACTACAACTACTAATACAACTACTACTACTACTAGGGTTAAACCATTAAATATCATTACTCAAAAACCTTCATTTATTGATAGTTATATCAAGTTTATACATGGTGGTACAAGTATGACTGAAAAACCAGAAGATGAATGTAATGATAAATCAAAAAAATTATCAACACCACTGACATCATCTTCACCAAAACCTATATCTAAGCCCTATGTACCTTTACCGAAACCAAAGATTTTACCAACAATTGAACAGACATCTCGTAATGGTTCTAGTGAAGATATTAAGAAGATAAATAATGTTACAACAACAACAGATGACGATCCACGGTACTTTCCATTGCCTAAAACTTCATCATCAATAGCTGGGATAAGTGACGACAGAAGTGATGGTAGTAATGGTGAAAACAGTTGGTTGTCAGATGACGAACATGATCAATGGTGGATATCTTCGTCAAAAGCATCTAGTAGTGCAACAGCAACATCAGTGATAAAAAATAAAGTAGATGTTTTTAACAAAAAAAAAAATAATGGCACCGTGAAAAAAAGACGAACAAATTCTGTTGTACCAATTAAAAAACAAAGTATGCAAAAATGATGAATTATTATTGATTACATTTGTCTAATTATTTTTTTTAATTTTAGAAACATATCATTTACAACAGCCTACAAGACAATTGTCTCACCGTTTGGCTAAAGAAAAATCTCAACAATTGCTTAGCAGTTTAAATGGTGAATTGGATGTAGATGATAATGATGCTTTATCAGATACTGATTCCGATGTTGATCCAGCTTGGATACCAAATAATGACGATAATGATGTATCTAAAACTTCCAATTCAATCAATAGTCGTCATAAAAAGTACTCAAAAGAGCAAAATTCAAATATTGGTCATTCACCATCAACCTCATCTTCAATCAATAATAATAATAATGATAATGATCATCTAGATGACTCAACATTATTTAAGGTAGTGCATTCAATTTAAATGGTTTATTTTTATTTATTTTGTGATACATTTTGTGTAGTCTGGTACATTTGTTGCCCTAAAACGTCAATTTTTGGATAATGTACATGTGTATCCGCAACATTTATGGAGAGTTGATGGAAAATCGTTGTTACAAAAATTTACACGATGCAATGAGAATAATATGTACAAAAGTGTATCAACTGTGAGTAATTAAGTAAAAACAAAAATAGACGTCATTAATACATTTGATGACATTTTTTAGTATACAGGTTGGAGTCCATCACATTATAATATGTACCGTCAAGTTGATGTTCAAATTATTGCAACAGATAATGGTGATAATGTCATTCCAAATAAATCATCAACTATTGAAGTTTTGGTACAATTAATAACTGACAATGACAAAAAACCTGATCAAAATAATTCTATAGTCAAGACTGTTAGTTCAGCTTATAACCACATCTCTAAGCTAAAAGTTGACGCTATTAATTCTAATTTGTCTACAAACTCTTTTGTTGATGAGCAGAACGTGATGCTACGTACCAATTTTGATGTGTATATCCAATCATTAGCATCACAAGCACTGGACTCAAATTTTCTGGGAGAAATTTACCGAGAAAATGGTAAGATTTTAATAGTTAATATGCTTCATAAATAATAATTTGAACTAATGTTTTTGTTTTTATAGATGAGTACTTTTTAAGCAATCTCAGTGCTATTGAAACAGTTACACAAACTTGGAAGCAGACTATAGCTTCTACAACGTTAAAAGATTCAGTAACAGATTTATCCAAAGTAGAAAATGTATGGACACTTATTGCAAAATATCCAAACATGGAAATTAATTCATTAAATGAAAAATCAAGGAATAACATGAATTTGCGCTGCTTAGTATGTGGCAATCAGGAATTTATGAAGAAACAACAGAAAGAGTTTGTTGAGATATGTCTATCTGGTACAGAGTACAGTTCTCAGACGTTAAAAAATATTGATTCTAATATAACATTTTCTAAGGTAAATATTAAAACAATAATATATTACTACATTTTTTTTACTAATTTAAATTAATTTTGTAACTTGCTTAGGTTATGCCAGTAAAGCGATTTCATTGCTGTTCTAGCGCTCAGTGCGCAGACAAGTTAACTATCTTGCATAGTCTTGAACATCTTAAATATTATATTTACAAAGAATGTTGCAAACGTGTTACCGCTGAAAATGAAAATAGCTGTAATGGTTTAACTCATGACACTACTACTGTTTTAAATCGATTATTAGCTGATGATGAATGGATTGAAAAAGTAAGATTATAATACTAATAATACTATAATACTAATATAAAATTAGTCTTACATATTTTAATAATTATTACTAAAATGTTTATAGCTGTTTCATTTGGTATGTAATACGTGGTCACAAGCTAAAAGTTTTGTTTCAAAAAACCAATCAAATTGCAGAGCAGTTTCATCTTAGTAATTTCATTGGTATAATGTATATTTTAGGTATACGATATTTTTAAAAATATAATGGTTAACTATTGAAACAACCATTGTCATATCATAGTACCAACAGCCTTTGTTAAATATTTAGTGCCTTTATCCATTTTATTATTGCCATTGTTAAATTTTGTATTATATCCAAATTATTTCTAAAAGGTTACCTTTGTACTTTTGACAGTTAAATATTTTATTTTTATACAACATTATATAATTTGTATTTGTTACTTGTTTTCATAAACAAATCATGTGTTGTCATAATTTTAATATGCATATTTATGTATGTGTATAAATATATATATATGTATATTTATGTATGTATGTATGTATGTATATGTTAACATAAAAGACTGTTTACTTGTCATAACCAGTGGCGCAATTTCAATAAAATAAATTTGGGTGTGATAAGCATCCTTAAGCACCCCAGGTTGCGCCTATGGTCGTAATCATGAAGTAATTGATGTACTTTGGTATTTAATTATATTACTGTACTGTGTTAGTTTAAGAACATTGACTCAAATTTATAGTGAATTTGTATCTTGATACAATTTAATTTTTAAAAATTAAATTATAATTATAAATATTTATTTTAGTACTTTTTGTTTTTAAAATTTTACAATTTCACTTTTATTTTACATTGTCACACATTCATTGATGTATGAAAAACATATTTTTGTCATATAAATAGTATTATATATTGATAAGTTAATATAAATATATGTTGGGGGATTGTCCCACAATATTTATATTAAATTACAAATGTCATTTAAATTTTATTTCAGATTCTGACTATACCCTATTAAATATAGACATTCTCCACAGCAGACTTTTATTCCAGTTATAATTAAAATAGGCTCTGTAAGAATTACAGATTGGTCATCTGACTGGAGTCTTAGAAAAATGGGTTACTACTGAGTATATTTCTTAACTTGCATAGATTTTAGTTGCCATTTTATGTATATAAATAATAAGCATTATGCTTATCTTCCACAATAGTGGAAGAGGCAGCTTTGAACCATCCACATTGTTCTGTGGCCTAGCTTAATATTAAACACAATATAAATTAATTTTTACTTATTGATACAAAATTTTTATATTCTTTAATCTTTAGTAAAAATGATATATAACTATTTATTGACAAAAATTAAGCTGATGTATTTATGTGACTTTACCTGTCAAACAATTTAGGTACAGATGTAACGCTAAATTTAACCATAAATATGTATTTAAATTTATATTAACGAAATAATTAAATAAAAATTGTAAACGTTCACTATTAGGTTAAACAAGTGAATGGACTTTAATGTTAACAGTTGACAAACACATAATATGTATATAGAATATATATTTGCATAAAAAAATATTAATTGAAATATATAAGTTATAAAAAACTCAAATGTATTTTTTATTATCTTATAGATTATGTTTATATAGTTAAAAACTTTTATACTAAAAAAAAAACCATAAGAAGACATACTTGCATGTATTTACTCTGTCTTATTACACCTAATATAGCAAATTGTACGGCGTACGCTCTGAATGAACTATTCAATTCTGTTATGTTGAATATTTGAGAGAATCGACCTCTTATTAAATTTAAAAGTAAAAATATTATCTAATGAATCTTAGAATTTTATATTATATTTGGGTTATGAAAGTTGTAAAATTGTAAACTGTATATTTTAAAATGTTCATAATTCAGTTACAAATTTATATTTAAAAAAAATCTAAAAGATTGAAGAATTTATACATGTGCGGTAAATAATACACTAGATGTCTTGACCAGTAAGAGTAATAAGACCCTTTTTTAATATTGCGCAAATTCAAATTGATTCACTGTATACTGCTCACAAATAATTTTAAAAATTAATCTTACTGGAGATTGAAGAACTTGAATTAAATTATCGTCCAGCCTCCAGCAATTTGTTTTCGAGACATCTTTTTTTTCGTTTTTTAATAAAAAAATATTTAGTATTGTAATGTACTAACAGTACTAAGTCGAAACTCTAATTATTACTTCAAAAAGAAACTATTAATATTGTTCTATTTTACTATATTCAGTGTAATATATATAGTAATTATTGTATTATTGGTATTTATGTAATTGTTTCGGTCTACTTGTTACTTACAACCACGGACTAAGATATTATATAGGTATATCTTAGTCCATGCTACAACGGTGTTACCGTGCATATTACAAACTTTTCAGCACCATCTATCAATAACATTAACACTGAATAATATGTCTATTACAGCTATAATGTGTATTATTATATAATAAAAAATGAACAAAACTCTGCAAGGTGCAGGCGCGGGTCAAAGAAGGGGGGGCAAGTGGCAATTCCCCTCCGTAGACTGCCACACAGGTAAATTTTAGGTTGTCAGTTTTTTGCAGCCGATACATGACGATGGTATTGCCCCCCTCCCCCCCATAAATATATTCTAGTTCCGCGCTTGCCAAGTTGAATACATAAAATATACGTTATTTATGTAAGATATAATGTCAGTGGAGTATTTCTCAACAAACAAAGAAGCAGTGCCCGTATCCAGGGGGGAGGGGCTTTTGGGCTTAAGCCTCTTCCTCCCAAATCTGGTAAGATATTTTTTTTTTAGTAATGTGTAATGGGTTCATATGATATTAATAATGTTTACGGATGAACTACGACTTAGCAACGGTTACGTATGAGTGCACGACACTACGACGACAATGATTCATTGACATACCTTACCGTCCTTGCCTACTAATCTTAGATCATATACAGTATAATATGAAATCGTGGACAAAAAGTCCAAAAATTAATATTTATTTTAAATATTTAAAAATTTAAAAATGTTTGTACACATATTATATTATTATATTTTCGTATAACTAACAACAATATAACGGAAATCCACTATAGTTATTAGTTAGGTATCTATACTCTACAGTTTACAGTAATGACAAATTTACCTATATTTTTTTTTATTAAATATACTATTTTTTTTAATTTTAGTTTAATTGACTTGTTTATTATAAATAAAATAAAATTCATTGTTTGTTGAAATGTATTTAGTTCCAAATAAATGTTGATATTGTTGTTCTTAAGATATCGTGTGATTGTACCTACGTTAATATTTTTAAATACATGTATCTATACGTACCTATTAAAATTAATACCTAATAATTTATATAATTATAAATGAAAATAAGAAAATCGAAAAAAAATGTAATAATATAATGTATTTAATATTTAATGTCTACAGACATTTTTAAATTTTTAAAATAAATATTAATTATATAAAATATTTTGTATTTTCGGACTTTTTGTCCGATTACCATAATATGATCAAAACTACTAATATTATGGACCGCGTTTAGAAAGATAAATAATATATTATGACTGAGAGCTACCGGTTTACTTATCATGACAGAAGCCAGTACAAAACTGTTTTCACCCATGATAATATATTATTAATTATTATAATACGTATAATGTATATAATATATATTTCTCTACTCTCTTTAGTCTGTGTCGACGGTCCATCAGTATTCAGTATTCACTATACCTATACTACAGCAATGGAGATGTAGTCTGATGTACCTTTATAGTGCCTTACCTAGTCGATTGTTGGTCGTGTAGCGCGGCCACTTGAATATTCTGTATTGTACCTAATACTGCGTTTAAACTAAAGGTAAGTAGTAACTATTTTTTTTTATAGCTATACTTGTAGCTAAATGTTTTGTATTGTCATCTCCACGCCGTTAAGTCGATAATAAACAGTAAATATTATCTCAACGTTATTAGATCCAAAAATATGATCAGAGAGGATTTCGGAATCGACTGACGTTCGCAATTATTGGGGCAACGCTCAAAGCTCATCGCTCACTCTTCGGCACCGTACACAACTCACAATGTAAATTTTACATTATAATGTAAATTTATCAAATAAAGTATAGATACAAATTTATAATTACAAACATCTGGTTGTTAAGTTGTATTAATTATTTTTGGTAGGTATTAGGTATTACTTACTTATTATCGTAGACCTTATATTAAGCCATTAAGGTCAGTCTATTAGTATAAGGTCTATGCTTATTATCGATAGATTGTAATGTTAAGTAATAGATAACTTACATTATAATATTATATAATATGTTTGTAGGAATATAATTATGCCACTCACTGCACAATCTATGTATATAATTATAATAATTGTAATAGTAATAATAATTCTAATCTTTTTTTATATAAAACATTCAACAACTTTTACAATCTAAATAACATTATAATACATTTTCTATATTTAATTGTATATTTGTATGACTGATTTGTTTTTCGATTTCCATACTTCCATAAAAATTTCATATTTTATATTCTTATTTATAAATTGTTTCTATTTTATTTTAATTTAAAAATAAACATATTGTTTAAGACATAAACTAGTTAGGTACCTTAAAAATCACAGATAAAGCTCTTTTTTAGAACAAATCAATCTTTTTTGTTCAATGTCTAATTTCTTCCAAATTTGAATTTAAAATGTTTATGAAAAATTTTTGACTATATAATAATATTTTTAACACTTATAATCGACGAATACCTATTCATTTTGAATTACAACAAAATAAGAAAATTGGTTTGGTTAAAATCTAGTTTTGCTTAAAATGTCCAGTCTTATCTATTTTATTTTTTTGTTTTTCCCAATTACTAATAAAAGTAGGTGCTAAGGTCTTTCTCGGTATTCCCACTCAAAAAAATTTATCAATTAGAATCACTTTTCTATAAAAACAGATTTAAATTTAAAATTGTAGACAAAAATATCAATGTATTGTTTATATATGAATATAATAACTATTTTAAAAATAGGTTATATATTATAATTAGTACAATGATTAAATATGTACTTAATCATATTTTACATTTAAATAAAACTCTTAATTTGTTTATATTTTTTATTCTCGAATCTAGGATATTTAACTATCATTACTATTGACTACCAAATAAACAAAGATACTATACAGTTACTATACAATTTATAAAGGTAAAAACACCTACAATCAACACAATGTATTTAATGACTATAAGTTGGCTCTATATAGTGTTAAAGTCTCTTAACTAGTACTACTACAGTCTACAATATTAATTAAATAATTATGGTGATATAACTATAAAGTAGATAGGATAAATTATGATTCATAATTATATTAGAAGTACCTATAAATACCAAACATTGTTGCATCGTATATGAACAGTTATAAAATAATATATGTATATCAATGCAATTTTAAATTATAATATTAAGTATTAAGTTGTTATATTTACTATTTACCTATGATTCAATGTAAACAAATTAAATTTACTTGCCATATTAAAATAGTTAATATGTAATAATTAATAATAATATAATATATTATGAATTAACGATTACATAATTATTTATAAAATAGATAAATAAAAATATTATCATTTATTTATCAATTTGAAACGTTTACTGATCAATAACAACACTTATCTATTTTGTCTGATTTACAGATACTTTCGGTAGCAATCTACAATTTTGTACAATAAAATCATAGAAGTAATAATAAGCGAAAAAATATTATCTACAACCTGGTAAAATGGACTACAGATGTTCTTTAAGTTTGTAACCATCATTGTTGTACTGCCAGTTGACAGATGCTTCATTACCATCAACGTCCAACTGGCAGAAGAACACAAGTTATTTGTATAGTGAGTCATAAGTTGAACTATGGCAACTATGCACATGGTTAACCAGTATGATTGTGTTGGTGTCAGATTCTAACATCACCGTTAGCAGCTCACTCTTCTTTGGCTACAGTCGGCATTTTCACTGGGGACGAAGAGAGGTGCTAGAACTTTGTCTAACGCATAAACAGCATTTATATAAAGTATAAACATTCATTTTGTGATCTGTATTCTAAATCGTGTGCCTACGATATCGCTACAACTGATGGAAGTTATTGATCGACACTTTCGTCTTGGCGGTAACTGTATACTTGTTGTCCTTTGCCAAATCCACTTCCAATCTACAGTACTTGGTCTCCTTTACAATATTTGGCAAAGGAACTCGGTCTGTTGGAACCAAAAAATGGTGACAGTTAATCATTTTTATCATAGTTGAAACAGAACTATATAGTGTGTAATCACTCGAACACCAAGTATTAACAGCACAGCTTCTAGGTTTTTTTGAGTATATGTAATATTAATACCAGTGTGAAATCTACTGTGCTCAAAACGTTATTACCCAGACTTAAAAAATTTAGAAGCTGTGTTAATACTACTAGGTGTTTGAGACTACACTCATATGTCCAGGTTCATCCAATGTAAAAACTATTTACCAACACCTTTTTCTATTCTGCTTTTACAAAGTATTTCTACCAACTAACGTTGTAAGGTGGCCCAAATACTGTACGTTGTTTGCAAACTTGGTCATGGGTAACGAGTTGACAGCTATCATCAAGATTATAGTTTCAGTCGTCCATTACCATCATTAATAACGTTAGTCATTCAATCCGGGTTCATGTTGTAAGAGGGATATTTATATGTATGTCGTTTATAAGAAAGATGAAATGCTGACACATTTCTGTTTCCAAAGAGCATCAATTGAGGCACCGGCAAAATTACTGAAAAGGCGACCTGCCGGTAGGCAGAGAAAACTTTTCCAAGAATCTCTCTCTCAATCACTTAACCAAGGTGCTGACTGCTTCCACATACATCTGCACCATATATTTATTTTTGTAACATATTGTTATTTGTTACCAGTATCTATGTAAATTATATGTGAAACATGCTATTCATTTCAAATATTTGATAAATTTAATAATTTATTATTAATAAAATTACATTAGTTTTTTTATTGATGTCTATATCTTATGCACAGAAAATTGGCAATCTCAAGTGTTCAGCTCTGTGTCCTGAAAAGACAAAAACCAGGGTTGAACATTAGTGAGGCATTGAGGCATACAATTCAACTACAGGCTGTACGTGAACTAAGTAAAAACCATTAATATCAAATATTCTTCAATAAACATGAATCTAATGCAGACTAAAGACCTTTGATGTTGAAGCCTTAATAAATATATATATAAAAAAAAAACATGAATTAATATAAACAGCCCAGAGATGCTATGAAGAAAATCTAACTTTTAAAGTCTATCATCTTAAAACTTCATTTAAAAGAATGTTTGTTAAAAATTAAAAAAGTGATTATCTGAACAATATATTAAAACTAAAACATGTTGATAAAGAAGTTAGTGCAATATATATTATTACTTTTTAGATAATATGTTTGATTATTACACTATGCTCTATTGAAGCTATTAATACAACCAAAGAAGATAATAATTTATCTAGAATGCAATATGTTTCAAAATGTATACCAACTACCAACCATTATAACTTTTTTAATTTCTAGTATTCCTAAATAGGATTCGCTCCAAATAAAATTGAAACAATTTATTTTACATATATGTAACAATATTAGTGAAAATACAGTTGAAAAAACCTACAAAAAAGTAAAAACACCACAGATTCAGTATTCAATACATCGTTTGACTTTTTACAAGTGTTTATATAATTATTAAGTTCATAATTGAAATTTTAAAAATAAGTAAAAACTCTTTATAAAACTTTGTCTTTACATTAATATTATACTATTACAGGATTTTCAGCTTGAAGAATATATTATAAATTTATAAGTGTTGAGCTGAACTCTATATCATCTCAAATATATTAATTTTCTATTTACAGTAGCATAACTTTACGAGACATGCACCAACAGATGATAGATTTTAAAAATACTCTATTTCTCCACAACACAAACTTTGGCACAGATATTTTGTCAATAAACATATATAATTTAATTTAAATAGTATACCCATTATATTTATACTATATCTCATAAAGTACATTATAACAATTTATAGATTTATTTTTTTTCAAGTTAAGTATTATAAAATAAATTAATATAAATATCTTACATTTTCTCAAGATCAGTGTTTCAGTTTCTAAAAATGAACTCAGTACAAATGAAAATGCAACGGGCCCTAGTCTACATTTTTACATTGTATTGAATAAAATTTGTGAAAGTTTAATTTGCCTAACTTTCAAACTAAATATTGATAATGCATTAAATACAATGTATTTTTATGAGAAAAGAAACACATTATTTCTTTATATATAGTTGTTTAAGCCTTGTATTTTATTTTTATACGAATAATAAAAAAAATTTATACTATAAAAAAAAAAAATACTACAGAATGATAAAGATATTCTAATAAGTATACCTTGCTACCTACACATTCAACAGTAAACACGTAATTCGATTAAATTAAAGTTCGATTTCTAATATTTAAAAAATAAATTCTCCATAGGAAAATAAAGTTTAGAATCTAATTTACTGCCTTAAATTGTAATATCATCAAGATGTAATAATATTAATAATAATATTCTAAAGTTAAATTGTTTTCCTGTAGGTTTCTATTACCAAATATTATATAGGATGTATTACGTATATAATATTTGCTATTAATTATATAATTATTTGTATTTCTACAAATTAAATTTAAAAAAAAATCACTAGATCAAGAAAATGTAATAACGTAATAGAATATAGCTTAATTTTGCATTTCTATTTAAAAAAAAAAAACTCAGAATGTTTAAATGTTTTTTTTACTTAAATCAGTCTCACATTTTCTGTTTTTTTTTTGAGAGAGAGATTTTAATTTTAATAAAAAATAACATAAAATAAACATTTAAACATTCTGAGTTTTTTTTTATAACAGAAATGCAAAATAAAGATATTGTATTAAGTTTTTAAATTTTGATCATCGTAATATCATTAATTTCTTAATACATTAAACATTATTTAATGAATAGTTATTAGTTTTTGTACAAGCACAGTGTTCATGTAATCATGTTAATAGCGCTCGTCCCACTACTTTTCCGTCTAATGTTACCGCGACGCCCACACAATGAGCAGTCTATTCACCAAACTCTGTACACGTAGCTGTCGTAGTCGTAGTGGAGGTCATAATCGTGTGGTGTACACACGGCAGGCCGCAATGCATATCGATTTAAAAAATACAAAAATCGTAATACAATTTTGCAATTATTTATTGTTTATCTTTTTATGACAAATCAAACACTCTCGTTATAATAATAGTCAATATTAATAAAATTAAATATTTTATATAATATATTTATTCACAAACTCACAAGCCTCAAATAAAGTGATGCAGTACAGTACACACTTCATATAAATCGTACATACAAGATCTTTAAATACGGTACATAGTTACATTGTAGTTTAAACACGTATTTTACTATACTCATACTTCACATAGTAATAATATAGCGACATGCGTAATAATAAACGCCAAATCCAAATTCCGCCAAATTTTTCGGAAAATGACAAATTCGTACGAACAAGATTTCTAAATACGATATATAGCTACGTTGTAACTTAAACACACGTACATAATTTTTCTAATGATTGTCAAAAATGCAATATTTTACTACATCCATAGTAATAATATAGCGACATACGTAATTTTAGACGCTAAATCCAAAATTGTGGGAAAAGGAAAAAACTTCCAAAATTTTGGTTTTTGGATTTTGAATTTTCAAAAATTCAAAAAATTTTGGTTTTTGGATTTTGAATTTTCACAAATTCAAAATGATTTGAAATTTGATTTCCTATTACTATTTACTAATATTATATCATTTAATTATGTGGGCCGTTCCCGGTGGTACTGCAATACCGGGTCAACCCGCGGTGGAGCAGGAGCAAGCCCCAAAATCTCCACCAAATCTTGAAAAAATTAGTTTAACATTTGAACCTCTCAATGAGAGGTGTATCAGATGTTAAGCTGATAAGAACAGATACTACACTTTGATCTTAGCCGATAGGCCGAGAAGCGATACTCTTTCGAACTCACAGAGCTATCTTAAAGACAATAACGATTCTAAGACTATTGCAGTTTTCAATTTTGACGTTTTCAAAAAAGCGAAAATATCGATTTTCTGAAAATCGAATTTTGAGAAACGGTCATATACTATAATTATTTGATGTATTATACATCACTAGTCCACATTAATTACATTTAAATATATAAATGCATCGATAATTCGTTCAAAATGTGACTAAAATAAAGGTATAGTTCAAAACCGCTATCTACCGTTAATAAAAAACGAACGTATACACGAAATCGTTTTCTTCAATAACATGTATTCCGCCGTTTATAACGCCACAATAATTGTCTTTATTTTCACTTAATATTGTTGTAATAACAGACAGTATAGTACGTATGAGAATTTGCAAATAACTATTTGAAATTATGAACAGTTTTATTACGAATTACAACAAATTACGTTACTGCTATTGCACAGACCGAAATTCGCGACAGATCTCGGTTTGTTCGTTTTTGACAAATGTGTCAACACTCATTTGACTGTCACAATATACACAACGAATAACGATACAACCATTTGAATACTCAAAACATGTTCATTCAATCGTAATCCGTTTAAATTTATTAAAAACAAAATTTCATCAAATTCCATTTTCCTGCGTTTAGTGACTATGTACGGCGGTGTATGACGGAATATCGCGTTTTCGCAGACGACACCGATCGTATACATATAGCGCATTCTCGGAGGCAAACGATCGTATCACGTTTGTACAATCGTTTGGAATCTGTGACGGAGTTTTTCGAATAACATTACTATCGTATGGTTTTAAAAATTCAAATAACCATTATAATTTCATATGATATGTCAATGTCAAAAATTTCATTGCGTATTACAATTTTATTATCACTGCATGAGTTACACACGTAAAAAATTATAATGTAAGTACATAATAAAATAATAAAATAATTAATAATTAATAAATTTAAAAAATATTATAATTAAAATATGTACCTACCTGAATACATTTTAGCAAATTGTTTGCTTGTCCCTTCAACTTAAAGTTAACCAAGTTCAACTGCAATAATCTTATCTTAAGTAAAAACTCTGTATTTAGGATTTTTTCAATTTCAGTAAGAAAAAGCTATTAGATTTAGTCTTTGAGTGTAATATAAGTGATTCGATTTTTTTTTTAAATCCGTATTTCGAATACTTTTAAGTAACAAGATCCGTACCACAATATAAATTATAAATATGGATGTTTCAAAAAAATGTACATTTTGTGTGTGAATAACATGAATGATATTCTGTTCTCGAGAGCGCGCTACTGATACATGACCTCAGCGTTCGTGAGTTACAATACTTCAATACATTTTTTTTACATTTGTGTGTGCGTACCTATGTGATACAAAATACAATACGTGAAATATAATCCCGGAAATAATACCCTAGGGAAAAAACCCACAAAAAAATCCATCAAAATTGATTTTTATTTATATGAGCCACACATTTAATTTGTGTTCTTATTTGTTTCTTGAAATGAGACTAGATAGTTGCTGTAGATGATATAAAAACAAGGTAGGTAGTACAATTTAAGAACCATACAATCAATAAAAAAAAGAAAATTAATCGTGAAAAATCAAACTACGTTAATACGGTTATGCATAGGCAACAATAAATGAAAAAGAACAATTGAAATTTTTTTAGAGGCTATTTCATTTAATACACGGATTCAACTGTATTAACTTTATTAACTTTATGAGTACTTCAATTATTTAATGAACTAGGTATCGAAAAGTAACTGATGACTGATGAGTGACAAATCACGTATCTATTACAGTAGGTCCCTTTAATCAACAAAATATTAAATAAAACAATCATGTGGCATTTACATAGAATTTTATTTCCGTAGTTTTTATTTCCGCCTACTAAAAATGTAATAAAAAAAAAAATTACGAAAATCGAGACACAACGCTGTGATCATGTATCGGTGGCCCGCTCTTGAAGCGGAACTTCACACTTTTTATTCACGTCCAATTTGTACATTTTTTTAGAATATGAACATAAATATGGATGTTTAAGTGTTTTATTGTTATTCGAATATTTTTACAATATCCACATTATTTGGATTCAACAATAAAAACACAGATTTGATCAACAAAAACCATCCCAGTACCCAATTTAACAATTTTTTTTGACTTAAATTTAAAAAATGCCAAAAACACAAAGATATAATATGTATCAATGTAATAATATGTATCAGCAATTTCTTATGACTTATCACTTATGAGTGTTAGAAAAACAATGTTAACAAAATTCAATTGACATAATTTCAGTTTGTCTGTCCAATTTTACATTTTAAAAATTTTGATCCTGTTTGATCATTTGATAGTTCTGAAAAGTTAAAATATGTCAAATTACAATATATTTTTTTTATTCTGCACGAATTGAGGAATAGGAATAAATATACAAAAGGTATAATTAATATAATGTTGTTAAGAATGAAATATTCTCAAGTTTGAAAACAATTTTTATTTTCAGATGTGAATTCTGATAAATATATTGATTTTATAATGTTTTTTTTTGTGAACTAGACTTAATTGGTATGGGGAGGTGAGAGATACAAAGTTAAAAATTCCCAGTATTGATTTTTTTTAAATAAGGAAAAACAAAACTAAAGAACGGAAATAACAATACAAATCCAATTTTCGACCAAATAAATATTATTTTTTTTTATATATACCAACAACAAAAAACTGTAGATACTTAAAATTTTCAACAAATAATTAATTACAATTTTTTTTTCTTTTATTGTTGATAAGACATTCGCAGGGTCAAATTTTTTTTTAAATTTATTTAAAATAAGAATTTTGATGAAATTTGTCAAAATCTCAAAAAATTACTTTTTGTAGTTGGAAATTCATAACAACTTTTATATCTTAGTTTTAAAAACTTAATACAAGATTTCTCATAAGTTAATAATGAAACTATAACATCTCATTAATATACAAGGTCAATATTATTTTTTATAGATATTTTAAGTTCAATTTGGGTAAATTTAATTATTTAAAAAGAAATAATAATGTTAATTTATTTTTGTACTTCACATTTGATTAAATATAATAGTATTTTAATTTTTTTTATTTAAACCGTTTAAGCAAAATAGTAGTAATTTATAAGATAATAAATTATTACAAAAGAAAATAAAGAATTTAATTATAATATAATATTTACTTACATGAGAAAATTGAGGTACTTTTCTTTGATTATTTATCCAATAAATAAAAACATATTTGCTACAGCTACCAAAATTATAGTAGAAAACATTATAGTATGTATTAATTTATTATCATCATATATTGGTTTTTCAGCTAAGATAGAAAAATATTAAATTGTATATGTATATATGTATATGTATATGTATATGTATATATGTATATGTATATATGTTTATTATTTACATGTTGTTTCTATTCGAGGAGTTGTTGGAATAGGATTCCATAGAATTTCAGAATTACAATAATCTCCTTCGCAACAACAAAACATAAACCTGTTAGGTTTGATTTCTTCTATTTTCGCTTTACATTGATTTTGACCCAGACATTCGACATTATTATAAAAACAACCCTATAAATTGTTATTAAAATAAAAATATGGTAAACTTAAACACAATTTCATAAAAATCAAGTTATGTTACCTTAAGCTTAATTTCTAATTTATTTGTCTTAATATCATTTGTCCAAACAGCATAACAATATGATGGCTTGTCATTTTCTCTGGCTTTACAATTCTGGATAGCAATTGTACAATTTTTTTCATCTTGATAATTGTCACAAGTAGTTTGGTTGTAATAATGGCATTTAGTTTCGTTATATTTTTTGCGTCTAGCACAATTCCATATAGTAACGAGGAATAAAACACTACATATCCATATCCATAATTTTTGTTCCATAGTTTCTTTCAATAATTTTGAGAAGTGGTTTTTTATTTACTTTCACTTAAAAGTTGTAATCTTTATATTCTGAAACACATAATTAAAAAATTTAATAAATTAAACATATCATTTTTAGTTTAAACTAAACATAAATTTGTATAAATAATAATATGATTACAGATGTCTTGCCTACATGGATTTCACTAGGCTGATCATCTAGATCAACATACCAAAAATAATAATATTTATATTCTGTACCAGTAAGAAATTTATGCATAAAGATTTTATTTAATCAGGATGGTGTCCAGTCCCTTCAAGTCTGAATTAACAAGACTACTATAAACTGTGAAAAAATTAATTATTTTTTTTTTTTACAAATAACAAATTTGTATTCTTATCAATAATGAATTATATTATGTTATATAATTATTTAATGAAATCAAAATAATTGATTATATAGTTATATACCTATATATACACATACATACATACATACATACGTATGCCTTTACAACAATATTACATATAGCCATATAGGTTTATTTATAGGTAATATTTTAGTCGAAAAAGGAATCGACTTCTAATGCAATATAATCAATAAGAATGTTTATAAACACAAACTTTTTTTAAGACTAATAAATTTGTATTATTTTATTTAGGCCGAATTACTTTTTGACGATTATATATATTATTATTACTAAGATTCGGCCTAAAATAAAAGAATACAAATTTATTAATTCTAAAAAAAGTTTCTACTTATATATGTCGTAGGCCATATGGAAAATTAGTTTTTTTGCAAAAAGTTTAGACTGTTTGCAATGGGGTAGCCCGCTTGCGAACTACTTATTATTTTTCCAAACAGCCTGTTGTTTTTAAGGCTCATTGCATACAGACTAACAGCAGTTAGGCCTTTTAAGAACTACAATAATTGTATGATAAAATCATTTTAAT
This sequence comes from Rhopalosiphum padi, assembly GCF_020882245.1. Classification (NCBI taxonomy): domain Eukaryota; kingdom Metazoa; phylum Arthropoda; class Insecta; order Hemiptera; family Aphididae; genus Rhopalosiphum; species Rhopalosiphum padi. The sequence continues at coordinate 51,310,618 of NC_083599.1, forward strand.
TATTTTATCTTAAGGGTTATTGATAATAACACAATACAATATAATATGTAACATAAATTTAACATGTAACATTATTTATTACTTGTACAGTTGTTGACTATTGAATTACTAGTTTTAATATATATTACTAACAAAAAAAAAAAATATGTAAAATATTAAATTAAATTGAAATATTACAAAAAATATTATATAATATAATATAATTATATTGTAATATTGTAATGTAATATTTTTTGTAATATTTCAATTTAATTTAATTTAATATAATTTTACATATTTTTTTTTTTTTAGTAATATATAATAAAACTAGCAATATCAATAATCAACAACTGTACAAAATTAATAAATAATAAATAATAATTTATAATTCTAAAATTAATACATATTTTATTTTGAAACAACTATAGGTAATATAAAATATTTTAGTTTATTATTAATATTTAAAATATTATTTTACACTATTTTATATGTAATATCTAATATGTATTATTATATCACAATAATAATAAATAAAGTATCTTAAGTATCATTAAAATAAAATTAGTAAAGTAATTAGAACATATTTGAAAAAAATAATACTGCAGACTATAGACAAAAGAAAAACTTTGAAGAGCAAGAAAATGCAAAATTTATGAAAAATTAAATAATGGATGCATTATCACATAACTTATCTCTATGCGGGTTAAAACAAAAGAAAATACCTTATCTAACCCAAGGAATCAAAACTAAAAATATGAAAAAATTAGTAGTTGAATTAAATAACAACAATAATCAAAGTAACTAATATAGCGTCAATATAAATCAATATTGAATTGTTATTAAACGAAACATTAAAAGTATTTTAAATTGATGACTATGATTCAAATTTTTTTTTAACTGATTCATGACTAAAAAAAAATTAATTAAATTTAGAAACAAAAAAATTAACGATGCACATAATGCAAATTTGAAGACGATTAATGATGTAACTAAGTTAGTTTAAATAAAGGAATGATAACTATAAACGTAAAATTGTTGCTAAAACATTAATTAGGTATGTTTTTTTAGTGAATAATAAAGATTTTAAGAGGGTTCCAGTCGGTCATTATATAAGGAGTAGGAATTAGGCAAATTATGTGGTAGATGCATTTGGGTCATGTATTCATGTTAATGGGTACAAGTGTAAATTGACATTAGTGTGCACACTAATATATACATAAAAAAAATATGTAAATATATGTTAAAAGTTTAAACTTTTAAAAAGTGCTCCAACGTTTCTCTTTTTTTTACTGACTAGAGCCACTTTAATTATGATTTTTTTTATTGGATTATCTATATAAAAATGTTAAATTAAGATAAAATAAAGAACTAGAAATTAGTAATTACACAGAAAATGTCTAAATTTCTAGGTAAAAATATCAAAATATCAAAAATGAAAAAAACAAATTCCACGTGATAAAAAATAATACAAGATAAATTTTAATAAACATGACACACAATAATCTATCATAAGATAGAAAGCTTGCTTTAAAAAATAATATAAAACCACATATTTATACTGAATAACGATCTGGGAAAAATTATGAATTCAACATAGGTAGAAATCGGCTAAACCAGAAAAAATGGATGAATATATCATATTCATATCATTGCAACTGTTCGATTGTCTCTCCTCTTCATCTATACATGATTATTTTTTTCTGGATTTTTTATTTGAAAAAGTTCGAATAATATCATGCAAGTCTAGAGATTTTACAAATTCACTCTCGATGCTCAAAATTCCAAGATTCTGCAGACTATTTGGGATAGTGAAGATCGTAATACGGTTTTTAACAATTTTAATCGGGAAAAAGATCTTTCACCAGTACAGTTGGTACACATAGGAGAAAGATATACACGTAATAATCTTTCAACATTTGGAAAACTCTCAGTCACATTTAAATCAACTATCATCTTATACATATTAAGGGAAATATTTTTATTCTTATTTTCGTTCGTAGTAATTAATATTAAAGACTGATGAAAAACTTAAAAACTGTTTAAACTTTTTTGTAAAATCGTCTGAGAAATCTTTTGGATACCTTTTTAACAAATTGTTCATTTCTTCTTGTATTTCTTCGATTTCCATGTCCATTGAAATTTTTGATAATAACTTAAAATTATTTCTCACTTAAGTATAAGCGTTAATTCTACATATATATAAATAGATGTGTGTATAATATAAAGTATAAACTGTATAATTTTGGCGAATTCAATGAAAATCCTGGTGTAGTATGACTATTTACGTCGGCCAAATTATTTTGTCCCCAATAAACAAATAATAATAATAATTTGGTAAAATATTGAGCTGATACCGTTTGTTTTGGGTTTAGTTTGACCATCGACTTAGTGTGCAAGTCTACAGATTTTAAATTTTTCAAATAAAAAAAAAAAAATTACGGCCAAATTTTTTCAAGGGCCTTAAGCAGTGTTTAATTTGCTTTTAGGTTAATCCAGCATTGCTTATAATGTAATAGGTTTCTAAAGCAGAGTTATAAATTAATAAAATTATTAAAGCTCAATTAACTCAATCTGGTTTATTTATTTTTGCCAATTTTTCTTAACAAATCTAACAAGCCATTAAATATTTATATAACATACTTTAATTATACACGATGTATCTTTTTGGTACAGATTAAAATATTTTTTTTATCCATTCCGATAATAGGTACTTTGTTCTCAGACGTCTCGTGGTGGCTGTGCGCCGTCGTCGTGATATCAAGGAACGCAGGACCGCCGGCCGCCTTCTTTTTATTTTTATCTTCACATAATCATAGAACCAGATCACTGGGATGTCTACCCATTTTTCTTTGCAATCTACCCAGTTGTCGTCGTTGTCTATGGTGGAGCGGCAAAAACTCAGGATGAAATTCATCGTGCACAACCAGTTTAGAGCCCAAAATAATAGCTGTCGGGTGTTTATATTGTAGACATTTTTAATTTTGTATTTGTATGGGAAAAAAAATTATAATGACATACTTGTTATAGGTACATACATATTTTATGAAAAATTTATATCACAATACCATTCGCGTTAAATACGCGTTCATTTCCTAGGCGCCAATAGAATGACGTTTTACTTTTAAGTTATATTAGTTTATAGTTATATTTAATTATATTATTATATGTATACTTTATGTCTTTATGCAAATTAACATTATGGTCACTCATAACGATACAAACATTGTGTAACCCGACAGGGTTGTAGGCTTAACATATTATCATTATTAGAAACGTCATTAAACACATAAACTTTTTAACTTAAATGAAATATTATGATTAAATCAAATTTAAAGTTTTTTTTTTTAATACCAACTAATTCAAAGAAACGTATATATAAGTAATAATACTCATAATAGTGACTTTACATAAGTAAATACCGGAGTACCAGACGATACAAATGGAATAATTTCCCCAGTTAGATAAACTGCACACTTTTAAAAACATAGATATTTCCAACAGATCATTTAAGACTGTATGTTGGAATACTACAATTTTAGAATTTTTATCTACCTATCGATTATAATTATTAAAGGTAAGCTATTAAAATGTTAAGCACGAAACAAAATCAAAGAAAATTAATATAAAAATCATATGAATTTGTTTTTTTTTAATTGATTGGATGTCCACCTTAGAAACATTTAACAAAGCGTTCAATTGATTAATACCTATTGGTTTATCGTGCAAAATGATATTTAGTTCTTATACTATATAGGTAGTTTATAACATATAGTAAGTATGCAGTAACTGCTTATACAATTTCTTATATTTAACTCCTTAAAAACGGTTGGTGTATCTCTTCAAAAGAAAAAGGTATTAAAGATTTGTCTCAAATATTTAAAAAAATATTTTTTGTTATACCTACTGAATATATTGTGTTTGATTATAATATATAATGGGTATTTAATACGCTTTATGCATTACTTATTTGTGCAGAATCGCAACTTATTACAATACCATTTCATTGTGATTTAGGTGAACCCTAGAGGCCTAGAACAAAATACAGGTAGGATCCCTGGTGGCTGGTGTACAGGAATCGTGCCTCACTTTTATCTTAAAATAAAGGTAACACGAATTACATTGTTTTTATTATTTAACATATTTTTTCTGGTTGAATAACGTTCGGGTAAATAAATATTCAATATTGATAATAAACTATGTGAATTTCGGCCCAATTATATTTCATTGGTAAAATGCATTTCAAGTATTATACCATTATGTGATTAATTAGATTAGTACCTATTATAGTAAATACGTAAATACGCACATACTGTCCAAAATTACGTCTATACGATTATTATTATTTACGATTTAATTTTTCAATCGTCATACTAACTTGTTATTTTAAATAATCACTATATGTATACAGGATTTTCAGTAAGTGAGAAAAATAATTATTATTGATGGTTTTAAGTTTCGATTCCATAGACCTTTAAAAAATGATGTACAAGGTTGCAGCTGTTGTTTGAAATCATGTAAGTCTTAATTAAAATGCAAAAATAATTTTAGCACAGATCAACCTAAAGAGCATAACCATTCAAAACCAGACTTATAAATAGACAAAAAATTAGCAATACCTTTAAGAGGAAAGCTACGGAAGATATTATTTCGTCAAAACCATAAAAACGTTTAAACGCAGAATGAAAAAATAATGATATAGAAACAATACCAACTAACGATGTAACATTAATTAAAAGAAATATTCATTATATACGTACATTTGTTCATCCATAACTATCTAAAATAGAATCTATTAATTACGTGATTTTTTTTTTACGCATACAAAATAAAAACTAATAAACAAGAGAATTTATTATTATGATTTATGAATGACAAACCTAAGGGCATAGTTAGATTTTCAACGATATCGAATTTAAAGGTATTATGCAATGTACAAAATATTTATATTGACCAAAGCCGTTTCATTTAAATTTTTACTAATGTAGTTCAGTAATACATATTTAATATTTATATACCTACCTATAATATATTACACACAACAATCATATTTGTTTATTATACAATTAACCAACCAAGATAGTCAAACACATAAAATAATGTAAATTATTAACAAATACAAATACTGTACTTAATAATAAATGTATCTAACTCAAAACTAAATTGTTGAAAGACTATATAGCCAACCTCCTCGTGGTGTCGCTATTAGGCTAAATCAGCAATATTCTGGTATGCAATTAATCTGGTACCTATAGTAAAATATAGCTGTGACGTAAATCCCCTATTTTTTAACCAAATGAGACGCATTTCATATAGGTACGGTAGGTACATATTAGCATAATATATTATTAGATCGAAAAATATGAAATTAAATATAAAATTATGATTTATATATATTAGCATTGATTATAAATACTATTTATAATCAATGATATTAGATATTTTATAAATATTAAATTAAATATGATATACTGATATGTCGTGTACAGTGCAAATTTGCAATATACGTGGTGAGCACGCATCTTGCGGTGGCTTCAAACCGGCCCTACGTAGTAGTACTAAACTGATTCAAATAATATTAATACTCTTCACTTACTATAGATACTTCGTAATACGGTTGTACAGATTTTTGGCTAAACATAAAATAATATTAAATCGTTGTTTTTGAGATTGAAACAGATGTAGCGATCAGTTCATATATATATATACTCACAAATTATTGCGAAAATAATCGTCCATTGATAGTTTTGATATGTCATAGTATAAATTTAAATAGCAGTTGGTAAACTGTAAACTGGTAATCATCGATCGTACCAAACACCAAACATCGAACCAAATCAAAAATATACGGATGTCCACTAAACGCTGCGACTGCATTCCGAACACGGCACTATTTAAAAAATAATAATGATATTAACTATATATTAAACTATAATAGTTCAAATTGTTACAAAACTCGTCAGTCACGAATATCTGTAAATTATTTTGCAGTTTTATATTAAATAAATTAAAAATGCGCATAGTCTAACCGGCGAGGGCGCTTTACTGTGCATATATAGAACATACTGACATAAGTTTTGAGTGTACCTAGTCATTGAACAGGTTTTTACAATGTAATAGATGTGTTAAATTATATTGCATACAACATAAGAAATACGATTCTGACTCAGTAGTTATTGTTTCTAATGATATTTTAAAATTAGTAACTGTAATCCAGTAGGCTGAACTTATTTTTCCAAAAAAAGTAATGTATATACATAATATTATATACTTACATTATTAATTTATTATTACATCATATTATTGAATATTTTTATCAACTTATAAGTTATAATACAATCAATATCGACGTACTGATCGATTCGTAGAGAAACTTGAATCTTTTCGCCACTACGTACATTATTATTTACTAAGCCAGCGGTTCCCAACCCATGAGCCGCGAGCAGCGTATTGCAGGTACAGTGCCGTGAACCATATACTATTAAAATATTAAATATTATATATATTTAAAATAATAGTATTATATATTTTTATTATATACCTAATAAATATTTATATATATATATGCTTACGTATAGGTAGGTCTCAAAGATTTTTTTACAAAATTGGTAGTCCACACAA